>NC_064637.1:38155062-38463673 GCF_023864275.1 Schistocerca cancellata | reverse complement strand
CTCAAAAACGAGTTCAGAGATGTTCAATATGGCCCCCTCCAGACACTCGAGCAATATCAACCCGATACTCCAACTCGTTCCACACTCTCTGTAGCATATCAGGCGCAACAGTTTGGATAGCTGCTGTTATTTCTCGTTTCAAATCATCAATGGTGGCTGGGAGAGGTGGCCGAAACACCATATCCTTAACATATCCCCATAAGAAAAAATCGCAGGGGGTAAGATCAGGGCTTCTTGGAGGCCAGTGATGAAGTGCTCTGTCACGGGCTGCCTGGCGGCTGATCCATCGCCTCGGGTAGTTGACGTTCAGGTAGTTACGGACAGGTAAGTGCCAATGTGGTGGCGCTCCACCCTGCTGAAATATGAATTGTTGTGCTTCTTGTTCGAGCTGAGGGAACAGCCCTAACATCTCCAGATACTGTCGGCCGTCCAGAACTTTTCCCTTTGCACAAACACCCATTCTCTGTTAACTGTTTACACCAACGTTTAATACACCACCTATCAGGAGGTTTAACACCATACTTCGTTCGAAATGCACGCTGAACAACTGTCGTCGATTCACTTCTGCCGTACTCAGTAACACAAAAAGCTTTCTGTTGAGCAGTCGCCATCTTAGCATCAACTGACGCTGACGCCTAGTCAACAGCGCCTCAAGCGAACAAATGTACAACTAAATGAAACTTTATAGCTCCCTTAATTCGCCGACAGATAGTGCTTAGCTCTGCCTTTTGTCGTTGCAGAGTTTTAAATTGATAAAGTTGTGGTATTCTTTTTGAATCACCCTGTATATGTGACACTGCCGCCGTCTGTGTATGAGCGTATCTCTGTCCCACGACTTTTGTCGCCTCACTACAGTACAATAATAATAATTTTTCCTTGTTATTAACACAGTTAACGTCGTTTGACAATAACCTCAAGACTCAAGAGAGAAAAGGCGCCTGCAAGGTAGTCACGGAAGCAATAACAGAATTCAGAAAGTCGATATGCAAAACGGTACTGTGGTAACAGCTGAATATAGCGTCGTTTTGCCGCTCTTCCACTACATTCATACAGGATGTGCGTATAGGCGAAGTGTAGAAAAGCAAACGTACCCACAGCGGTGTGTATAACTAACGTTGCGCCGGCCGGTGTGACCGAACGGTTCTAGGCGCTTCAGTCCGGAACCGCGCGGCTGCTACGGTCGCAGGTTCGAATCCTGCCTCTGGCAAGAATGTGTGTGATGTCCTCAGGTCAGTTAGTTTTAAGTACTTCTAAGTCTAGGGGACTGATGACCTCAAATGTTAAGTCCCATAGCGCTTAGAGCCATTTGAAGTAACGTTGCCGGATAAACAGAGTAGAGAGAGAACCGAGCGATAGCAAATGCAAACTTGAGGGGAAAGAGTAAAGTGGCCACTGACTACATTCGTCAGCAGGAAGTACCTTGAGTGGATGCAGTAAATTTGTTTCCAAACAAGACAAACCACAGCGCACTGTTACGCAGAGATTTTGAGTGCAGCAGAGTCACCAACATAAACAGGTGCAAGTAACGGAACGAAATAATATTACTGTGTAACATGCCACCGGAGAAATCTGGCCTTAGTACTACAGTATTCGGTAAATATCAATGAAGAACGAACATTCCTCGCCTGTTTTCGTATTCATGCCGTACACTTACCTTGCCTTATACGACGTGGGAGGAAGTGCACTGTGACAAGAAAATATATACTGCACATAACTGGTGCGCACTGGGAGTGTAATAAATATTTAGAACGTGTACTGGAGAATACACAACATACTCACTTACCACTGTCGATCGGAAATATACGTGGCGCCCATCTAATGCAACACAATCAAAAGAATTAACTAAGAAAATCACACGAGAAAGTTTTTTCATGCCAAAGAATTAAAAGCAAGCATGCTGACGCAAACACAAATTTTACTGAGAAAAATAGGGACCGAGAGAAGCCAAGGCCAGCCCGGAGATCTGAAATTCATTCCACTAGTTCAGCCAAGCGGAATAGGTTTCCGCAAGCATACCCAAAGTTCAATCAGTTACCGCAAATTACACACCAGTGTACTTGTCTTGTAAACAAAACCGCCTTTTCCTGCTGCCACTTACTTATCCCAGATGCGTTTCGCCTTTTTCTTGTTCTATGACATCATCAGTGGGATGATTTGCTGATCTGCGTTTCCTCTCATCTGGTCTGGAGGTCACACTATCACTTTATTACTGCCATATAAGCACAACTTTGCGTTCTGACCTCCTTCACACTGTTCACCATGTTTCTCCTTTATGTGGTGTATTATTGTTCTTTTGCCAATCGATACAACAACGTAAATATTTACGTTGTTAAAAGAAGTGTCCGACGAAATAGTTGCGGAGGATTGCCACGCAAACAAACTTGTTACACACCGGTATTTTGTGGCTCCCGATAGCGTCCCAATTGTGTTCTGTTGGGTTCAGATCAGGTGAATTTGGTGGGCAAGATATGAGTGTGATTTCACCACCACACTCCCACAAACCAACGTAGCACGATTCTGATCTTTTGGCGTGGAGAGTTATCCTCCTGGAAGCTGGCATTGCTTTAAGGGATACAGGTGGTCTGCAGTGACGTTCATGTAATCCACAGCGTTCACGCTGCCTCCAATTACACCCACAGACTCCGTGGAAATAGTATTCCCTTGCCCATCCGCCAGCCTTCACCGTGCAGTGCTTGTTCCGAGCAGCCATTCGCTGGATGACGCTGTATGCGGACACGACCATTGACCTGGTGTACCAAGAAACGTGATTCATCCGGGCAGGCGACATGTGTCCAATGAGAAAAGCACGTAGAGGTCGTCTGCTATGGAGTCCCATGTCCAACAAGCTATATCTATCTATCGCTTGCGCCTTTGTCCCGCATTGTGCGCGGGGTTGGCGTTGTTAAATCGGATTTGGCGTGTGAAGTTGAAGGGGTGGTCGGATGCCCTTGCTGCCGCCACCCCGTACCCCCCAGGATAGAATCAGAGTACCCCATCTGTCTGCGTCTAGCGTAAAGTATGGAAAAATGCGGATGCGTGTCGAAAGTCTGAGTCGTGTAACTGAAGCGGGACGTGGGGACCAGCCCGGTATTCACTTAGAAGGATGTGGAAAACCGCCTAAAAACCACATCCAGTCTGGCCGGCACACTGGCCCTCGTCGTTACTCCGGCGGGCGGATTCGATCCGGGGCCAGCGCGCCTACCCGAGTCCAGGAGGCAGTGTATTAGCGCTCGCGGCTACCCTGGCGGGTTCCCATGCTCAACAATACGTGCTCCGAAATACCTCCCTGTGCACCAGCACTGTAGTCTGTCTTCGGATCTGCCACAGACCACCGTCACGTGTCCTACGTTGCACAACGGGAAGTCCTCCGACCTCCAGGTTTTGTGACGACCTTGTTGCCTACTCGTGGTTTCGTAGTCACGACAGAAGCACGCCTGAAACTGGCCAGCTTCTCCATTCTCCAGATGCCCGTTCCCATACACCGGACCACAACAGTCTGCCATTGGTCAAAACCGCTTGTCTCGGTGGATTCTCCCATTCGCGTTCCTTATCAAATACTGCTTATCGCGTTTTTTATGTGACGTACAGTATCAATGGGAAGATATCTCTGTTATTGGGGTTGACTCTATAGGAAAATACTTGTGCCCAGCGACTGTATTCATTTCCAGATGGAAAGTGTACAATCATCAGTCGCAAATGATTTTTACTGTATCTATAGATTTCGGTCACTGTGTGGCCATTTTCAGTGCTAAAAAACATATGAAGAACCAGTTACAGTAAAGTAACATGCATGCCTTATATAGCGTGCCCAGTGCTATATTACGAAAAGACTTAAAAAACAGTATTTATAAAGAAGAGACATTTAAAAATTGAATAATTAATATTTATCATGTAGCCGTAAAATAATAATTTCTCTATGTTAGTTTCCATAGCAAAGAAATAATTTATGACAAAATGATCTAAAGAGGTGACAAGATACGCTCTTTTGTTAATTTTTTAGTCGTCTTCACTTCTTCTCTAGTCTTGATTGTGTATAGGCGGACATCTTGCGAGTGCTGGCAAATGTAAGCATATTTGTATGAGTTAAGCATATAATATATTCATTTAATATTATAGTGCACGTTTAATTTGTAAGAGGTGATCCCGATTTGATGTCCGCCTTCCTTGAATTAACCTGCATTCAAGTAATTTACAGCTCAACAATCGCAGCGGCCGATGCAGTCAACGACGCCGTTACGTGGCGATATTAACTTATGAAAAATTAACGGAAGCGGAAAACTCGCCCGCTATTAACATAATATTAATTTTTCTCCACAGCCGCCCGACGTTGCAGAAAATACGTAGCTTTAAGGTTCTTATTTTCAGTACCATAGCCGACAGCCAGAGCCAGGACTCCGACTACGTGGCTATGGTTAACGGAGGTAAGAAAAATACTCTCGCGCGTTTGTGGGGCGCAATTGTAATTAATAACTAAAGATCTTTTGCTTTAAAGTGAGCTGACTAGCCGAGGAAATTAATATGAAAAGTTTATTACATTGTTCAGCTTATATGCTCATGTTTTAAGATCCAGCGAGTCTAACATTCATTAACGTAACAAATAATTTGAGATTAATATTGTTAAAAAGGAGAACTTCAGGAAAGCATTTAATCGTAAATCAAAATTAAATGAAGTATCATTTTATTAAGGCCCACCACGTAAGTCGGCAACAATCAAAAAATCAAAATAACAATAATAATACATTAAATTACGACGGCCGGCGGACGCGAGACTTATTACACGTACAGTTGCGTAAGCTTTAAATCTAAGTCAGTCATAAAATACTTAATAAGTGTACGTTAAAACACTAAAAACATGTATATACACATAGTCCCAACTGGAGTATCCACGCCGAAGAATGAATTCACACCGAAACCGCTGTTTAAAATTACAACAGTTGTGTAACTATAGATCTTATTATTAGACTTTCCTAGAGACATTTGAGTCTCATATTTGTTTACGATAATGATAGAAGCTGGGGAAATGACTTGCCACGGTGGGGGATTCACCCTAAGTCTCCTTGCTTACTACGCGAGGAATATTTAATTTTAAAATGTATAGGTCACCTACATCCGAGGTACAAGATTTCGCCATTATGATCAACGCTGCAGAGCGATTCCAATGCCAGAGAGCCTCAGCAATAGTGACGATCAAAGAAGGTGAAAAATAGGTTGAAGATATAACCTGAAGCTTGTGTTGTGGAGGGCATTGGACTTGGGTAGTCCATGTAACAACGTTAGCTATTGTGCTGCGGTGTTGTAATGGCTGGCATGCCTCCCTAGTAAGGAAGCAGAGCTGGGTTCAAGTCCCGGCGACGGAATATATTTTAATTCATTTCTTCACCTCCCATCATTATCATATACATGTATAACTGTTAAAACGTCAGTCACTGATTTTAGTTACATGCAACTTATTTGTTTTATGCACAAAACGTTTTATTACACAATAAATAAAATTTCGAAACATACAAATTGTAAAGTTAATACATTTGGCAGGCCATTACACATGTGTACGCCTGAGTGGTCAGCGCGACAGAATGTCAATCCTAAAGGCCCGGCTTTGATTCCCGGTTGGGTCGGAGATTTTCTCCGGTCAGGGACTGGGTGTTGTGTTGTCCTTCATTTCATCTCCATCGACGCGCAAGTCGCCGAAGTGGTGTCAAATCGAAAGACTTGCACCCAGCGAATGATCTACCCAATGGGAGGCTCTAGTCACACGACATTTACATTTATCACATATGTGAGGGAGGCATGTGGATTGGTATGACGTATACTGAAGCCAGCTGTAATCTAATTAATCTAATTGCAAACAGCGGTCTGAGCGTGAAAAAATTGGAAATTTGTAGTAAGTTCCTATAGCACCGAGCTGCTGAGGTCATCGGTCCCTGTACTTTCGCACTACTTATACTAACTTACGCTGAGGACGACACAAACACTCCTATGCCAGAGGGAGGACTTGAACCTCCGACGGGGGATAGCCGCGCGAACCGTGGCACGTGCGAAGGCGTCCCAGACCGCGCGGTTACACCCAGCAGCTTGAGCGTGAACTCAACGTCTGACAATAGCCAATTTGGCACTGTGCATAAAGAAGAATTTTTAATTTTTTAACACACATTTAGTGGTATGTATTTCATGACTGACTAAGAATCAAAGCTTATGCAATTGTACATTTAATAAGGGATTCATGTTACCTTATTGGAAATGGTTTTATCAGTGAAGATGGCCACACAGTAACCAAAATCTGTATCTGCAGTAAATATAATGGCTGTACTCTTTACTACTTGAAGAGTCAGTCTGTTTCTCCTTAACAAAAATTTAAAGCGCTATTTTGCGTGTCCATTAGATAATGTTGTCCCAGATACTAGGTTTAGCGGTTTGTTCTGACATGAGCAGTAGAACACAAAAAATGAACACTATTCCAACAGCAACAGCGTTCTCTGCTACCGCGATGTAGCGTAGCTACTCAGTCGCTGTTGGAATAGTGTTCATTTATTGTGTTCTACTGCTCATGTCAGAACAAACCGCCAAACCTAGTATCTGGGACAACATTATCTAATGGAGGCGCAAAATAGCGCTTTAAAAATCATTTTCTTTGTAACAGGAAAGAAACCGTACCTTTCCACCGAGACTAGGCGTCGCGTAAAATACGTGGCCGGACCGAGACTCGAACTCAGGACCTTTGCCTTTCGTGGGCAAGTGTTCTACCAACTGCACACAGTTTTAATCTGCCAGGGAGTTTCATATCATCCCACACTCCGCTGCAGAGTGAAAATCTCATTCTGGAAACATCCCCCAGACTGTTGCCAAGCCATGTCTCCGCAAAATCCTTTCTTTCACGAGTGCTAGTTCTGCAAGGTTCTCAGGTGATCTTCTGTAAAGTTTGGAAGGTAGGAGACGAGGTACTGACAGAAGTAAAGCTGTGAAGACGGGGCGTGAGTCGTGCTTGGGTAGCTCAGTGGGTAGAGCACTTGCCCGCGAAAAACAAAGGTCCTGAGTTCGAACGTTGGTCCGGCACACAGTTTTAATCTGCCAGGAAGTTTCATATCAGCGCACACTCCGTTACAGAGTGAAAATCTCCTTCTGAAATGACATTGTTTAATATTAAAATTTTGTCACGGAAATACACGCTTTTACACAGATTGTTAAGACTGTTGTCCAAATAACGTATCTCTGCCTCTGAAAGTGAACAGTATTAAATTTTAACTCTCAGAAAGTTAAACAATCCTAAACACAACAATATTAAATTTTAACTAGAAGTTTCTCTACAAAATTCTTACGATTACGTTATGATGTTGGCCAGTACTACAATAAATCCTCCGATTCCGGTTCAAAGTTCGGTACTACTTTTAGGATGACAGTCAAGTCTACGGAGGATGGTTAGTTTTGTGACAAGTCGAGCCAAGGATTACCCAAGGTCGCTCGAGTTTGCAGTAGACGCAAGCTGGTGAACCACGTTTACGCAACTGCACGCAGTACGAGGTGCATTCAAGTTCTAAGGCCTCCGAATTTTTTTCTAATTAACTACTCACCCGAAATCGATGAAACGGGCGTTACTTCTCGACGTAATCGCCCTGCAGACGTTCACATTTTTCACAACGCTGACGCCATGATTCCATGGCAGCGGCGAAGGCTTCTTTAGGAGTCTGTTTTGACCACTGCCGGTCGCGGTGGTCTAGCGGTTCTGGCGCTGCAGTCCGGAACCGCGGGACTGCTACGATCGCAGGTTCAAATCCTGCCTCGGGTATGGGTGTGTGTGATGTCCTTAGGTTAGTTAGGTTTAAGTAGTTCTAAGTTCTAGGGGACTTATGACCTAAGATGTTGAGTCCCATAGTGCTCAGAGCCATTTGAACCATTTTTTTTTTTTTTTTTTTTTTGTTTTGACCACTGGAAAATCGCTGAGGCAATAGAAGCACGGCTATAGCAGTGCGGCCACGGAGAGTGTCTTTCATTGTTGGAAAAAGCCAAAAGTCACTAGAAGACAGGTCAGGTGAGTAGGCAGCATGAGGAATCACTTCAAAGTTTTTATCACGAAGAAACTGTTGCGTAACGTTAGCTCGATGTGCGGGTGCGTTGTCTTGGTGAAACAGCAGACGCGCAGCCCTTCCCAGACGTTTTTGTTGCAGTGCAGGAAGGAATTTGTTCTTCAAAACATTTTCGTAGGATGCACCTGTTACCGTAGTGCCCTTTGGAACGCAATGGGTAAGGATTACGCCTTCGCCGTCCCAGAACATGGACACCATCACTTTTTCAGCACTGGCGGTTACACGAAATTTTTTTGGTGGCGGTGAATCTGTGCGCTTCCATTGACCTGACTGGTGCTTTGTTTCTGAATTGAAAAATGCCTTCCATGTCTCATGCATTGTCACAACCGACGAAAAGAAAGTCCCATTCATGCTGTCGTTGCGCGTCAACATTGCTTGGCAACATGCCACACGGGCAGCCGTGAGGTCGTCCGTCAGCATTCGTGGCACCCACCTGGATGACACTTTTCGCATTTTCAGGTCGTCATGCAGGATTGTGTGCACAGAACCTACAGAAATGCCAACTCTGGAGGCGATCTGTTCAACAGTCATTCGGCGATCCCCCAAAACAATTCTCTCCACTTTCTCGATCGTGTCGTCAGACCGGCCTGTGCAAGCCCGAGGTTGTTTAAGTTTGTTGTCACACGATGTTCTGCCTTCATTAAACTGTCGCACCCACGAACGCACTTTCGACACATCCATAACTCCATCACCACATGTCTCCTTCAACTGTCGATGAATTTCCATTGGTTTCACACCACGCAAATTCAGAAAACTAATGATTGCACGCTGTTCAAGTAAGGAAAACGTCGCCATTTTAAGTATTTAAAACAGTTCTCATTCTCGCCACTGGTGGTAAAATTCCGTCTGCCGTACGGTGCTGCCATCTCTGGGACGTATTGACAATGAACGTGGCCTCATTGTAAAACAATGCGCATGTTTCTATCTCTTTCCAGTCCGGAGAAAAAAAATCGGAGGCCTTAGAACTTGAATGCACGTCGTATTTACCTTAGCTGCGATGGGTTGTCTGCCTGGCTGCTCTCGCCCTCTGAAATTCCTGTAAAAGAAATTAAACCTTTGCTGAATTTTCCAGCAGAAACTTTCCCTATGTTTCGCGATATGCGAGAAAACATGAACTCATCCCTAGTCTCGGACTATGGCGATATACAAGCGCTTGACTAGAGCAGCGTGCATATTATAATGCCCTCTCAGTTCTCGCAAGAACAGGTAACTAACTGGCTGGTTTGTTTCTGCACAGTTGGAGCTCAACGATGCTACAGCTAATTTCTAGCTGGAGGTCAGCCGCTGAGAACACAGTGTTCCCACATATTTCTCCTCTGCATCATACAGAGCGTTATGCGGTCCATTCTGCACTTAACAACCAGTGCAAAGAAGAGTCCCCGACAAAATTAGCTCTCGTCTTTCTCGTAACCAAACTCTTCCCCCACCTGGGTTCTTCCGTTCTCCACATCACGGCTTCTTTCGACCAATAGGAGCGTTCCTCTTATTTTGTGGAAACACTCTACCAATCGCCAGGGTCCTACCATTAAACTGCGTCGAAATCTCAGCACTTTAGTCCTTCAGGTGACCCTCCATTCAGAGGCTGTTCCACGCAGCGACTGTTACTGAGTTGTAGATAATAAAACTTCCTGGCAGGTTAAAACTGTGTGCCGGACCGAGACTCGAACTCCGGACCTTTGCCTTTTGCGGGCAGGTGCTCTACCAACTGAGCTACCCAAGCACGGCTAACGCCCCGTTCTCACAGCTTTAACTCCGCCAGTTTGGAAGGTAGGAGACGAAGTACTGGCCGAAGTAAGTTAGTTGTCATATTCACCTTCCCGTTAAGATGTATAGAACACTTATGTAAGGCACGAAATTGACCATTTATTCTGCCACCTCACGACGTCAGACACTGTTAAAGTAAAACTTTTGTGGTTCAGCATCCGCAGTTTGTAAGTGGGAATTTTAATTAGGTCAGTGTTATCTAGACATTCTTAGATGTACTTTATAACGTAAGGATTTGTCGACATGGAAAAAGCGTTCGACAATATAAAATGGTGCAAGCTGTTCGAGATTCTGAAAAAAGTAGGGGTAAGCTATAGGGAGAGACGGGTCATATACAATATGTACAACAACCAAGAGGGAATAATAAGAGTGGATGATCAAGAACGAAGTGCTCGTATTAAGAAGGGTGTAAGACAAGGCTGTAGCCTTTCGCCCCTACTCTTCAGTCTGTACATCGAGGAAGCAATGATGGAAATAAAACAAAGGTTCAGGAGCGGAATTAAAATACAAGGTGAAAGGATATCAATGATACGATTCGCTGATGACATTGCTATCCTGAGTGAAAGTGAAGAAGAATTAAATGATCTGCTGAACGGAATGAACAGTCTAATGAGTACACAGTACGGTTTGAGAGTAAATCGGAGAAAGACGAAGGTAATGAGAAGTAGTAGAAATGAGAACAGCGAGAAACTTAACGTCAGGATTGATGGTCACGAAGTCAACGAAGTTAAAGAATTCTGCTACCTAGGCAGTAAAATAACCAATGACGGACGGAGCAAGGAGGACATCAAAAGCAGACTCGCTATGGCAAAAAAGGCATTTCTGGCCAAGAGAAGTCTACTAATATCAAATACCGGCCTTTATTTGAGGAAGAAATTTCTGAGGATGTACGTCTGGAGTACAGCATTGTATGGTAGTGAAACATCGACTGTGGGAAAACCGGAACAGAAGAGAATCGAAGCATTTGAGATGTGGTGCTATAGACGAATGTTGAAAATTAGGTGGACTGATAAGGTAAGGAATGAGGAGCTTCTATGCAGAATCGGGGAGGAAAGGAATATGTGGAAAACACTGATAAGGAGAAGGGACAGGATGATAGGACACCTGCTAAGATATGAGGGAATGACTTCCATGGTACTAGAGGGAGCTGTAGAGGGCAAAAACTGTAGATGAAGACAGATATTGGAATACGTCAAGTAAATAATTGAGGACTTCGGTTGCAAGTGCTACTCTGAGATGAAGAGGTTAGCACAGGAAAGGAATTCGTGGAAAAAAAAAAAAAAAACAAACAAACGTTGTGGACGCCCCTGCGAGGACAGGCAGGGAAAACACTTTGCGCAGAGCAGGTAGAGAGACAGCCTGCTTAGGTGGAGCGGAGAGCGGTCCCAGAATACACCGCGCCGGCAGTAAACGTCTGGGAAGCCGAGGAGTGCGGCAGGTGTGCAGCGCTGAGCTGTGGCCTAGTCTGGCCTCGTGCGGTGGGGCTGTGGCCGTCGTCTGCACGACGAGACATTTAAGAGCGCGGCGTCTCTCAGCCCACGGCAGACGCCTTTGAAGGTGACCGGGGACGGCCTAAGGACGCGGCGCTCAAACTCTGCGACTACTCTTCACGTAGCGAAAAGCACATTCAGGGCAGAGCCGCCACAGGCTGAACCAACCGGGACCGAATCCTTGCAGAACTCACGTTGGTTTTTCCACCTTGCTCAAAATGGTTCAAATGTCTCTGAGCACTACGGGACTTAACATCTGAGGTCATCAGTCCCCTAGCGTTAGAACTACTTAAACCTAACTAATCAAAGGACATCACAGACATCCATGCCCGGGGCAGGATTCGAACCTGCGACCGTAGCAGCAGCGTGGTTCCAGGCTGCATCGCCTACAACCGTTCGGCCATAGCGGCCGCCTTTTCCATCGTCACAAGGGAGAGGAAAGAAGGAAACAAATACCGCCTGAAATGGTACACGACTGAAAAACTGTCGCCACTCGTACGAAAATATTGAAATGACATTACCGTCACTAATGCGGTTTACAAACCCGTTAGGATTCAAAACGAGCTTCCAGTCGTCTCATGATGGATAAATACAAGCTCTGTGTGGATTTTAAGTCAACCCAGTTTTCCTGCGAAACAATGTCAAATCGAAGTAACGATCATCGAAGTGGGTATCGATCACGCACCCTCCGCTTCAAAGTAGAGCTCAAAGCTTGAATGACATTGAGATGTAATGGCTGTGCTGGCCAGGAGTGAGACAAAAGTTCCCTCTCGTGCTCACAAGACCAGTCCTAGACAGTGCGAAGCGTGTGAACAGGGGCCACGCCGTCTTGCAAGACAGCTTCACCGCCGCAGAACAAGTACTCTACCATGGGGTGGACCTGGCCACCCAAACTGCTCACATAATCCTTGGCAGTAATGAGACTTTATATAATCAACGAAGAGTTAATGGCCGATAAATTGTTTTACTTTCATTAATTTTTGGGAGTGTAAGCGAGAGAAAGCGTAGGGAAAGTTTCAAACTGCGTTCAACGTATTTGGAAATCGCTAAGTGCCCTCATTCTGAATATTTGATGAGTTAACTCTGGGTAATTTGCGCTCCGTTTTAATAAAAGCAAGTTTTTCGTGTATACCAATGTTTGTGACGTTATATTTCCTGAAGTATGATACAATTTTGCTGTTAGGTTCAGTGGTGTAAAACGTATTGGGAACAATGTTAGAAGTAAAGAATTAATAAACTAAAACGTCTCGCCTGATGCTGAAAATTTACTACATGAACCACGAAAATACGGCAAGTGGAAATTTTTTCCTTTTTCACCATATTACTGGCGACGTCAGCGAGAAAATTTTTCTGAAAGCGTAGGTACAGTTTGTCGAAAGTCACTAAGAACTCTCAATCGTAGATACTGGACAACTATGGTTACAGCCATCTAATTTTGTTTACTGCGTTCTCTTCAGATTTATGGTGATGTGCGATTCCGGGTCACAAGTCAAATAATCTGCAGCCAGCTTAAACGTGTTACTTTAAAAAATGTTATTTATGAACTGCATCCAAGCTGCGTGTTGCTGTACGTACGAAATATTCATTCAGATTTTGATAATTCAGCAAATATACGACATGTAATGGGTGCAAGTACAGATATTTTTATGTGTGGTATGCACACTCGTCAATGTTTGGTTGTTTATTCTCTGTGTCGAACAGTCTCACCCCGAACACGTCAGGTAGTTCACTACCTGATGTTTTCTGCACCGTCGTAACCGCCCACTAAGTGAACGACACCTAACGATTTCGTGTCCACACTTCAGCACATCACCTGCTGCCAAGGGGAAAATAAACATTTTGCCCTTGCCAAAAGTACTTGGAGGTGCTAACCAGCGTAAAAAAAAATGGTTCCAATGGCTCTGAGCACTATGGGACTTAACTTCTGAGGTCATCAGTCCCCTAGAACTACTTAAACCTAACTAACCTAAGGACATCACACACATCCACCCCCGAGGCAGGATTCGAACCTGCTACCGTAGCTGCCACGCGGTTCCAGGCTGAAGCGCCTAGAACCGCTCGGCCACTCAGGCGTAGCATGTGAAAGTTGCTGGATTTGGACTGGTTACTCCTGTAACTGAAATATCAGATCTGAAGATGGTTCTGAATGAACCGAAACTGGTCATATGAATAATAAAAAATTTGCAATCAAGACGGATTTTAAGTAACATTATAAAATCACTGATTGCTGTTATCCCGTAAGACATTATGTCTGTTTTTGCAAAGATGATGATGGTGTTGATGATGATGAGCACTAGCCGATTACAGGGAAGTACTGTAGTCCTTTGATGTGAACTTGTGGAGAAACTTTTTAATGTGTCAGCCACCTGAGTGATTGTTCTGTTTTGAGTATACATAGATCACAGATTATTCAAAACGTTGTACAGATTTCCTGTTCCCGCAAGTAGACTCTTGTAATACCTACAGGTTGACAACTATTGAACTATATGAAATAAAATCGTCATAGCTTCTGAGCGGTTTGTCTCAGGACGTTCAAACTGCATGGATGGCAGTGGGGGTTGATGGGAACGGATGTGGTTTACTTTGGTTTGGTTTAGTGAAGAAGCCCACTTTCACTTGCATGGGTTCGTCAATAAGCAAAGTTGGCGCATTTGGGGGACTGAGATTCCACACTTGGCGATCGAGAAGTCTCTTCACCCACAACGGGTGACTGTGTGGTGTGCCATGTACAGGCAAGGAACAATCGGTGTGATATTCCTAGGTGGCGCGGTGACTACCTAACGACACGTGAAGGTTTTGAAAGATGATTTTATCCCCATTATCCAAAAGTGTCCCTGATTTCGACAAGTTGTGGTTCATGTAAGACGGAGCTTGACCTCATCGATGCAGGAGAGATGTCCAGCTGGAGCACTCTGGGGACTGCTCTGGGGTACCCAGAGGTCCCTAGCATGGGCATCATATTCTCTGTATCTGAACATAAGCGACTCCTTTTTGTGGGGCTATATTAAAGACAAGGTGTACAGCAATAACCCCAAAACCACTGCTGAGCTAAAACCAGCCCCCGTCCCCCCCTCCGTACCCCCCCCCCCTCCGTACCCCCCTCCGTCTCTTTCTCCCTCTGTCTCTGTGTGTATGTGTGTGTGTGTGCTGTGTGTGTGTGTGTGTGTGTGTGTGTGTGTGTGTGAAAAAAATTGTAATAAGAATGAGATTATTTTTTCTATATTTTATGTAGGTTAATGAGCTATGGTTGTAAAATACAAACATGAATTATTTACAAGCAGACTGACAGACTGGTGGAAGCGACTTCGAGATAGAGCAGTGAGAGTTTCCTAGACATATAGGCCATACTACTCTGTGAGCTAAGTCAGAAGACAGGCTAAAGAACTGAAACCTAAGTTTATACAATTTATAGCACTGGAGAATGATTTTGACGATTTTGACTGAACTACAGTATCTGAAATCTTACTGTGAGACGAATAAAATACGGGGAGCGATAGGTTATCTAGAACTTAACGCATTTGTGAGAGTCGAAGGGCATGAAAGTCGGGCAGTGGTTGAGAATGGAGAGAGAGGGTCATAGCCTATCCCTGTGGTTACTGAGTCTGCACTTTATGCAAGCACTAAAGAAAACTGGGGAAACATTTGGAAAGGGAATTCAGGTTAAGGGACAGAAGAAATAAAAGCTTTGAGGTTTGTCGGCGACATCGCAATTTCATCACATTGTAAAACAAAGGCAATGGTGAGGAAACTGGGACACACTAAAACTAACAGATGGGTTTTGCTATTTGGATTGCAAAATGAGTGATGTTGATCAAAGTAGGGAGGATATGAAGTGCAAAGAAGCAATAGCAAGAAAAGAGTTTCCGAAAAAGAGGAATATGCTAACATCTGATATAGGTTTAGAAGTTGGGAACACTTTACGAAGATATTTGTTTGCAGCGTAAACGTTTTCGAGAGTCAAACGTGGGCGATAAACACCGCAGAGAGGAAGCTTTTCAGATGGTGTGCTCTGGGAGAATGTGGAAGATTAGATGTGTAGATCGTACAATTAATGAGGAGGTACTCTATGGAATTATGCAGGAAACAAATTTATGGGACAAATGGGCTAAACGAAGGGTTCTTTGACAGGAGATATGCAGAGGCAACTAAGAATCTTCAATATGGTAACGGAGGAAAGTAGGGGGGGGGGCGGGGAGTATAAAGATCGTTGATTCATATCAAATGTTGGCTGTGTTAACCAGGTCCTGATGGATGTATGATTCAGTAATTGTAAAGAGATGAAGGGGTGCACAGGGTACACTACCGTGGGAGTCTTCGGACTGAAGAACCTCAAAACCTCAAAATGAATCGATTAACATACACTGCCCCGTCACATTAATATGAGTACCTGGCAAAAGCCCGAATAACCACCGTGTGCAGCGAGGACCTACGCGAGCCGTGCAGCAAGAGTCAGTGAGCCACTGGAAGGTACCGATAGGGGTCCAGAGCCATCCCGACTCCAGGGCGGTGGCCAGCTGCACTAGGTTTCTGGGTTGGGAACCATGCCGCGAACAGCGCAGTGGTCGTCGTCCCACAGAATCTCGCATACTGGACTCCCATTCGGAAGGGCGACGGTTCGATCCCGCGTCCGGCCATCCTGATTTTGGTTTTCCGTGATTTCCCTAAATCGCTCCAGGCAAATGCTGGGATCGTTCGTTTGAAAGGGCACGGCCGACTTCCTTCCCCGTCCTTCCCTAATCCGATGAGACCGATGACTTCGCTCTTTCGTCTCTTCCCTCAACCAACCCGACCCGAGCAGAATCTTGAATGGGTTTACATCTGGGGAGTTTGACGGCCTGGGGAGTACGGTAAACTAATCCTGGTGCTCTTGAAACCACGCTCGTCCACTGTGAGCTGTGTGATACGTTGCATTGTCCTGTTGGTAGATGCCATCGTGCCGAGGAAAAACAAACTCCATGTGGGGATAGACATGGTCCGCTAAGGTAGCTGCATATTAGTGTTGATCCACTGGGCCTTCCACAATGTAGAGGCCACTCACGGAATGCTACGAAAACATCCACCAGAACATAACACTGTTTCCTCCAGGACCCTTCGTTTGTAGTCGTCGTAAGGTGGCAGAATAAATGAAAGTCAATTTCGCACCTTAAAATTAGAGTTTTATACATCGTAATCGGAAGGTGAATATGACACCTAACTTACTTCGGCGGTAAATGGAAATGCCGTGTGGCTAGGGCCTCCCGTCGGGTAGACCATTCGCCTGGTGCAAGTCTTTCGAGTTGACGCTATAACGTTGTTGCTTTATTTTGAGGTGTAAGCGGAACTGATAGACAATAAAAGCGGTTTAAAAGCTGTGAGCTGTCTGGGGAAGTTAACCTTGCATTACTGAGCAACTGTTTCACCAGGTATCCAGTCTAGCTTACCAAATTCCCAACCAGACTAACATTAATTATAATCTTTTAATAGTCATACGACAACCGGTGATTATATATATATATATATATATATATATATATATATATATATATATATATATATATATATAAAAGAGAATTTAGATAAAAAGAAATAAATCAGTTTATATTTGGAAATTTATTTTAACATTGATCATTGAAATTTCAGCATATTAAACTTGATTCATAACTAAACTGGTGCCTTATTTAGGATTGTGAAAATGTGAGATTGTAATCTTACGGAACACGTCGAATATGGAGCCAAGATTGGGAGACTGCATACAACACTGCATTCATAAAACAACACACAAAGAACGTTGAAACATATGCAAGAGAAAATTAACCACTACCAACCGATTCAATTTTCACCCAAAGAACTTACGTTCGTTGCACAATCCTGTGCGTCATGTAATTACCACACACTGGTATACTAAATTCATACTAACTCTCTGTGAAATCTTCCCGAAAAGAATAGCTGACGGCTACTTTGATGATTACACCACATGCTTCACGTGGTCAACTTGGTTTACACAAAGAGTGTAACTCCACAATAATGTTGATAATTAAAATAAATTAGATCGAAAAGCAATTTACAAAAGAAAAACCTCGAACTGGTTACTATCGTCTTACTATTAACCTGATGGGTCAAACAATTGTATAAGCACGTGGTACTGGTTTCACGAAGTACACCCAACGTGTTGCTATATTACTATATTGAAAAATATTGTCAAGACGAGACGTTATAATCTCATGCACATTCGCATTTAAGATTGATGATCTTAGTTGGAGTTACTGATCAACACGTGGTTCCACTTTACTCACAAAGTTGTGACAAAGCAACTACCGGACTATATTCTGAACTTCACACGAGAATTACACTGCGCTGCAATTTAAGATAACATTAGATATTTTAGAGCTAAACCTGAAATAAAGGTGATTAAATTTTCAGTTAGGCTCAACTTAAGAAATCCATTGTCCTACGGACTTAGCAGGGACGCGCTTAGCCGGATATCTTACCACTTCAGACGCTCGCCACGGACAGACTGACCTGGTCCCTTCCTGAGGGGTGGCTCACAAATACAAACGGAAGTGGCCAGAGAAGCAGCTTCCTATACCAACATGACAAGGGACGGACAGGACCATACTAAGGATAGAAACCTCTTTGCTTTTAGAAAGCGTAGCTACCTGTTCCGACTTTGGTCCTACTGTTCTCTAGCAGACAGGCTTGTCTGCTACCCTCAAGCATGCGACTAGAAATACATTTGCTCATTCATCCTCTCACACAGAAGGGAAGGGGGTTGACAGTATCTTATCATATACAGTATATAAAAGAAAGCGTATGTAGGTTCCGTATGAGACTGTGTGACATGAATTACATATAAACTGTGTTTTAAAGTGTAGTAGTGTGACAGATCGTTCTTGTTTGTGTGTAAAAGTAACACGTTACACTACTCAGTCTCCACCCAGATAGCCAGAAACGCCACAGTAAATTTAGAAGAGGAATTTATGCCGTAAATGACAACAGATTTAAGAAATTAACATGAAAGGAATCCAACAGAGACCTTTCAACGCCACTTCGGCGACTTGCGTGTCGATGGGGATGAATAGATGATGAAAGACACACAACACCCAGTCATCACGAGGCAGAGAAAATCCCTGGCCCCGCCGGGAATCGAACCCGGGGCCCCGTGCGCAGGAAGCGAGAACGCTACCGCGAGACCACGAGCTGAGGACACTTCGGCGGTAATGGGTAAATTTGCCTGTAAGTATGTAATGCAAAAGGGATGACACACAATCGAGGGTAAGTGGAAATCATCGTTTGGCGACATTGGCCGGGAGGCCCCTTGTGGGGCAGGTCCGGCCGCCTCGGTGCAGCTCTTATTACGTTCGACGCCACACTGGGCGACCTGCGCGCCCGATGGGGATGAAATGATGATGAAGACAGCACAAAATGTAGTCCCTGAGCGGAAGAAATCCCCGACGCAGCCGGGAATCGAAGCCGGGCCCACAGGACGGCAATCTGTTATGCTGACCACTCAGCTATTGGGGCGGACAATCGACGGTATTAACACCAAATGTCTGCCTGTCAATGAGCAGAAGGTGAAACAAGCAGTGACAGGAAACATTTTGTGTGGAAGCCAGCGTGGGCAGACGCACAGGCCACACCCTGGGAGGCGCTACAGAAAGCTCTTAAGGGGCTCCGGAAAGGCTCAAAATCATGAAAAGTTCAATTTTTACTTTTTTGCGTTTTCTGAATCTGCAGACTATTACCTTTTAATAGATATGTAATTTATTCAATTCCGAAGACTACAACTATTTTTAAATTTTTTTTGAAATGTGTTCTACATGGGCGTGACCCACTGTGGCGCTGTTAAACTGTTGTCAAATGGTGTTATTATTAACGTCCGTGTTCATCAGGTACATTTTAGTGATGTGAGATAAAGTATGTGTTGTGGCTAAACCTATTTTCAGAGACTTAGCAGCACCTGAACTGTTGAAAAAGTGTATTCACGGAAAAACTCAAAACCCCAATGAAAGTGTAAATAGTGTTATATGGTCGAGAATCCCCAAGACTGTATTTGTTGGAATAGAAACACTTCACTTTGGTGTGTATGATGCTGTTGCGACTTTCAATGATGGCAACATTGTAAGGTGCAAGGTATTTAGAAATATGGGAAAGAAGATAGGTTCTAACATGGTACGAGCGATGCTTGCTTTAGACAAAGAACGCCTTCGGGGTGCAGACAGGGCTGTAAAGAGTCTAGAAATACAAGCAAGAGTAAACAGGAGGAGGAACAAGAGGAAGCTGGAGGAGGAGTTTGCAGAGGATGAAGATAATCCATCCTATGGACCTGGAATGCACTAAAAAGTTAATCCAATCATTGTCGCTCGATTCCCAAAAGTTTTATTTTCTCATACTAATTACATGTTTTCTAAGGATCTTCCAAACATATTTGTTTCAAACTTTCAGTAAATGTTACACAGTACCTTCTGCATAATTTAACACAGCCTTTTTCCAAAAAACTGTATATTTTTGAATATATAAATAAAAAATTGCAAAAAAATGTTGTGAATTTTCATTACAATTGAAAAAATCATCTTTAATAACTGAACTAAAATTTTGTAAAATCCCTGTGTTAAGTTGTAGCCCATATTCCAATAAATAATCTGTAAAAATTTCAACTTCCTACCTCAAATACTTTGTGGGGAAAGATGTAATTTATAAGCGTTATTTTAACATTGCAAGTATAGGGCGTTCCGGAGCCCCTTAAGGGGGGTGGGGGGGCGTCCCACAGTGGGTCAGGGACCGGACAAGTGATGCATACTGCAGGACGAGCAACGGGGCCATCAAAGTAGGACAGAAATGATATTTTGAAAACTGCGATTCGGAATGCCAAACGGATATAAACAAAAACCTGTGAGGCATTCGACCACATGAACTGCAAGTGTTACACACGTGATACACACACGTAACTTTTTGGACGTCTGGAGCAAGCACAAAACGTCCGATTGGTGCAAACGCACCAGGAAGGAATAAAGTGCCGAGATTTTGATGCAGTTTAATGGTAGAACCCTTGCGATTGGTAGAGAGACTTTCCACAAAATAAGAGGAACGCTCCTATTGGTCGAAAAAAGCCGTCATGTGGAGAAGGAAAGAACCCAGCTGGGGAGAGAGTTCGGCTACGAGAAAGACAAGATGGAAATTTTCGTGGACTCTTCTCTGACCTGGTGTCAAGTGCAGAACATAGGACATAACGCTCTGTACGACACAGAGGAGAAATCTGTGTGAACACTGCATTCACAGCGGCTGACCTCCAGCTTGAAATTAGCTGTAGCATCGTTGAGCTGCAACTGTGGAGAAACGAATCAGCCAGTTAGTTAACTGTTCTTGCAAGAACTGAGAGGGCATTATAATATGCATGCTGCTCCAGTCATGCGCATGTGTGTTGCCATAGTTTAAGACTAGGAATGACTTCGTGTTTTCTCGCATTTCGAGAGGCATAAGGAGAGTTTCTGTTCGAAAATTCAGCAAAGGCTTAATTAGATTTTATAGGAATTTCAGTGGGTGAGAGCAGCCATGCAGACGACAGCGCATTGCAACTAAGATAAATACCGTAAGCAGAGGTGTAAACTTGTTGGTTCACCAGCTTGTGTCGACTGTAAACTAGAGCGACCTCGGGTAATCCTTTGCTCGACTTGTCACAAAACTAACCATCCACTGAGGACTTGATTGTCATCCTAAAAGTAGTACCGAACTTTGAACCGGAATCGGATGATTTATCGTAGTACTGGCCAATATCATAACATAATCGTAAGAAGAATTTTGAAAAGAAACTTCCAGTTAAAATTCAATATTGGTGTGTTTAGGATTATTGAACTTTCGGAGAGTTACAATTTAATACTGTTGTGATTAGAATTAGTTCACTATCAGAGGCCGAGATGCGTCATTTTGATAACTGTCTTAACATTGTCGCCGGCCGGAGTGGCCGAGCGGTTCTAGACGCTACAGTCTGGAACCACGCGACTGCTACGGTCGCAGGTTCGAATCCTGTCTCGGGCTTGGATGTATGTGATGTCCGTAGGTTAGTTAGGTTTAAGTAGTCCTAAGTTCTAGGGGACTGATGACCTCAGAAGTTAAGTCCCATACTGCTCGGAGCCATTTGAACCATCTTAACATTGCCACATTGTAAACTGTTCAAAAGCGTGTATCTCCGTGGCAAAATTGTAATATTGAACATTGCCATTACAGCCTACACAGTTGTGTTCAGTCATAGAATAAGAAGCCACCTAACCATAACCTTACAACTTTTCACGCTCTATACGCCAACGGCCTTTTGTCTGAAGGGGCATAAAAGGTGATTCATCTGAAAAGACTACCTGTCGCAACTCAATGGGTGTCCAGTTGAGGTACCTTCCAACCTTTGTCGCTGATGAACAGCAGCCAGTACGGGTGCGTGAAACGGGTGCTTGCAGTGGAGGCCCATACTCAGCAACATTCGCTGAACGGCCGTTGAGGAGACACTGTCTGTACCCTCTGGGTGGTCAGTCGCTCAACAGTTGCACGTCTACTCGTCCACGCATATCTCTGCAGCCGTCGTTCACGCCTTTCACCTATGGCCCGTAATGCACCGCAATTGCTTTGGCGGCTGTTTTGGACATTGCCACTTTGCCAGGCACTGTATAGTTTAACTACACTACTGGCCATTAAAATTGCTACACCAAGAAGAAATGCAGATGATAAACGGGTATTCATTGGACCAATATCTTATACTAGAACTGACGTGTGATTACATTTTCACGCAATTTGGGTGCGTAGATCCTGGGAAATCAGTACCCAGAACAACCACCTCTGGCCGTAATAACGGCCTTGATACGCCCTGGCAAACAGGGCTTGGATGGCGTGTACAGATACAGCTGCCCATTCAGCTTCAACACGATACCACAGTTCATCAAGAGTAGTGACTGATGTATTGTGACAAGCCAGTTGCTCGGCCACCATTGACCAGACGTTTTCAGTTGGTGAGAGATCTGGAGAACGTGCTGGCCAGGGCAGCAGTCAAACATTTTCTGTATCCAGAAAGGCCCGTACAGGACCTGCAACATGCGGTCGAGCATTATCCTGCTGAAATGTAGGGTTTCGCAGGGATGGAATGAAGGGTAGAGCCACGGGCCGTAACACATGTGAAATGTAACGTCCACTGTTTCTAAATGCCGTCAATGCGAGCAAGAGGTGACAGAGACGTGTAACCAATGGCACCCCTTACCATCACGCCGGGTGATACGCCGGTATGGCGCTTCGTATGTGCGTTCACCGCGACGTCGCCAAACACGGATGCGACCATCATGATGCTGTAAACAGAACCTGGATTAATCCGAAGAAATGATGTTTTCCCATTCGTGCACCAAGGTTCGTCGTCGAGTACGCCATCGTAGGCGCTCCCGTCTGTGATGCAGCGTCAAGAGTAATTGCAGCCACGGTCTCCGAGCTGTTAGTCCATGCTGCTGCAAACGTCGTCGAACTGTTCGTGCAGATGGTTGTCTTGCAAACGTCCTCATGTGTTGACTCAGGGATCGAGATGTGTCTGCGCGATCCGTTACAGCCATGCGGATAAGATGCCTGTCATCTCGACTGCTAGTGATACGAGGGCGTTGGGATCTAGCACGGCGTTCCGTATTACCCTCTTGAACCCACCGATTCCATATTCTGCTAACAGACATTCAAACTTGACCAACGCGAGAGGCAATGTCGCGATACGATAAACCGCAATCGCGATAGGCTACAATCCGACCTTTATCAAAGTCGGAAACGTGATGGTACGCATTTCTCCTCCTTCCACGAGGCATCACAACAACATTTGACCAGGCAACGCCGGTCAACTGCTGCTTGTGTATGAGAAATCGGTTGGAAACTTTACTCATGTCAGCACGTTGTAGGTGTCGCCACCGGCGCCAAACTTGTGTGAATGCTCTGAAAAGCTAGTCATTTGCATTTCACAGCATCTTCTTCCTGTCGGTTAAATTTCGCGTCTGTAGGACGTCATGTTCCTGGTGTACCAATTTTAATGGCCAGTGGTGTACTACGGCAGGCGATCAGTTTACAAAGCTGACCGTTTCGGAAACGCGTCCTTCCTCCGTCCGAAATCCAATGATCACACTCTTTTGGACGTCAGAAAAATCGCCCCGTTTCCGCATTACGATATAGACTGCGCTTTTTTCCTCGTCCACCAGACACGCTTTACACTCTGACACCCTCTACTGTGAGTGATTGCTGCACGGTGGCTTCGAACATAGGCGACGGTCACAATGTGATTGGACCGTGTAGCTGTATGACGTAAGCTGAAGATCAATACGATAATTCATTGTTGCCATACGCGATGTCGGCAACGTGGTGCTAATGGAGAAGCACGCAGCGCTAACGTAAACAGCAGCCGTGCCAGCTGCGTCCCGTCTTCCAGGGAACGAATGGCTGTGTATAACTAAGAATCGCCCCAGTTAAATCGTGCCGTTGTGCGCGGGCTCAAAGTGCGGCTGTCTGGCGCCTCTATTTCCAGTATCGGCGAAAGAGTTTAAGAGGGCCTGCCGGCAGTAAAAGTCCGCCCGCGGAGCGACCGGCGCAACAGGTGTAGGCGCGGCCGCCTTTGAAGGGGCCGCCACCGGTCGCCGGGCAACGGCCGTCTCTCAGGCCCGCGTTTACGAGCGCTGATCAAACGTAGCAGCCGCACTCGCTGCTTCTCAAAACAGCGCCTTTTTAATACTGCTCACTGCCACTCTCGAGTGTCCCAAAGCGGCCCGGTTAATCGGCAGAAGTCACTGTGCAAGCGGCAGCAACTGCGAAAATACGGTGGACGTTTATAGCAATGGTGTAATGGTACTGTCGACAGCCAGCAGAACAACAGACCACCTCTAACGTGCTGTGCTAAACTAGGCTGGAGATGCCAAAACATGCTGAAGTACCGATACGATACATCGACTGAACGATATACAGAGCTTTTGGAAATTCTCGTTATGAACTTATAAAGGGGAGTGACTACAGAACATTTTGAATAGTCTGGAAACGTACCGTTTCCATGCTATGCAGATTTCCGATCAGATGTTTAGCTCATCCACTTCTGTTTGAGGAAATAAAGTAGGGCAGCCGGCCGCTGTGGCCGAGTGGTTCTAGGCACTTCAGTCCGGTACCGCGCTGCTGCTGCGGTCGCAGGTTCGAATCTTGTCTCGGGCACGGATGTGTGTGATGTCCTTCAAATGGTTCAAATGGCTCTGAGCACTATGGGACTTAATATCTGAGGTCATCAGTCCCCTAGAACTCAGAACTACTTAAACCTAACTAACCTAAGGACATCACACACATCCATGCCCGAGGCAGGATTCGAACCGGCGATCGTAGCGGTCGCGCGGTTCCTGACTGAAGCGCCTTTAACCGCGTGGCCACACTGGCCGGCTGATGTCCTTAGGTTGGGTTCAATTAGTTCTAAGTCTACGTGACTGATGACCTCAGATGTTAAATCCCATAGTACTTATGGCCATTTGAACAAAGTGGGCATGATACAGTAGAAGTATTATGTAAAATTTCGAAACGAAACGTAACTAAATCTCCATTTATTACGTAAGAACATATGTTTGTGTTAACATTTGAGCATTACCTATTTACATTATTCCAAAACAAAAAACAAACCAGCATACTGTACGTGCAGAACAGTACTGATACATTACAGTAGCGGTTCGATGTAGCGATCACCATAGTTGTTACAGACCTTGTACCTATGAAGCATATTCTGGTACATTCTCTCCACCCCACCTGGTGTCTTCAGTTTCTAGTGCAGTGGCCAGAACAGGTAGGAAGAGATCTTCCTCTGCCTTTACGGGACTGTCCTAAATTAAACTTTGCATACGACACAACGAGTAGTAGTCCATAGGTGTTGAATCCGGACATAGTGACAGCCACGCGGTTGGACCACTTCTGCCTATCCATCTTTCACCATATCGGCCGCGGTGATGTCTCCAAACCGCACGAGGGAAGTGAGGTGATGCAACATTGTGCTGAAACCACACTTCCTGACGGTCATTTAGTGGCACAATTTCCAAGCACGGGTGGAATACGTTTTGTAGGAAAATCAGCTATGCAGGACCAAAAAATGGTTCAAATGGATCTGAGCACTATGGGACTTGACATCTACGGTCATCAGTCCCCTAGAACGTAAAACTACTTAAACCTAACTATCCTAAAGACATCACACAACACACAGTCATCACGAGGCAGAGAAAATCCCTGACCCCGCCGGGAATCGAACCCGGGAACTCGGGCGTGGGAAGCGAGAACGCCACCGCACGACCACGAGCTGCGGACTATGCAGGACCAGTTAGCTTGTATGCAGGTATGGCCCAATCACTTGACCATCCAGAATACGTGCCTGCACCTCAGTGCCAAACCGGTGTTTAAATCCCTGAACATGTGTGGCACAAGTATTTTCGTCTGCCAACACATAGCAGTTTGCGAATTCAGAACACAGTCCCAAGTGAACTAACATTCATCTGTGAATAGAGCTCGACGTGGGGATAGGGGTGTATCGATGCAGCAGTGCAGGAACCACTTGCAGTAGGCAACACGTTGTGGAAAATCGGCTGGACCCATAGTGTGTACACTTTGTAACTGGTATGGATGTTGTGCTGGCATAAGCTGTCGCCAGAAGGCCGTTCAGCAAAGGTGAAGTGCGGGGATCCATTAGCTGGCGCTGGATCACGCGCCCCCGTCGTCACGAGAGAGGCCAGAGACACACCCACAAGCAACACGCCGCCAACGCCCACTGGACAGCACGTATTTAGGCTGTCGCCGCTGACTGAAGTGCCTCATTCACTCAATGACTCACTGTTCCAGTCCAGTGTCTGTCAGTTTACTCACAATACAGGTTTAGTTCATCACATGGCACGCCAGTACATAGCAACCATATTAGTGACGTAGTGGGAATATTACTGATGATCTTGTGCCACAACACATGGACTCTGTTCGAGTTAAGTAAATTTTGTTCATGTAACCTTATTAATCCACGTGTGCATTTGTGTTGTAGAAACAGGATACTGGCCACGCATAACAACGTTCTCTCCCTTGCTTCCTTGCAGTACAAGACTCTACAGACGTAATTGCTGCTCAGTCAGAACGTCCCAGACGATACCGCGACTGATACAGTCGCACGATTAATTTTTCGAGTAATCGTTGACAGGTTCTCTTCAACGCCGTGCATTACGTCATCTTCAAATTCGGGCGTGCGTGTATAGTATGACAAGTGGACCGTGCCTATCCCTCATCACCGATCTGCTCCAAATTTGTGTAGGCTGATATACAGGGCTTCACCAGAAAAGAAAGTGACGTAAGTGGGACCTCCAGATGGCAAAGTCTTTCGAAAACATAGCATCTCTGGTGTGGTTCAGGTCACGCATGAGCCGTTTTTGTTATTGTACGTTCCTGGCAGCTGTTGGTGCGCTGGAAAGGGTACAGATCGGTAATCGGAGGGTCGCTTGGTCTCCTCCTATGCACAAATTCTTTTTTAATTTTCAGCTTTTAAATTACTTACACTATAAAAATATACGTGCCGATGAGCATGGATGAGGACAGGCTGAGATGCACACAGGGATGGGCCCACAGAGTAGGAGAAGGAGAAAATGGACATACAGAGGGAAGGAGGAGAAGATGCATAGAGCAGGTGGGCTGGTGGAAAAGAGAGAGAGAGACCAGGGGAAGGCATGGCCAGAGGGAAGGCATGGTCAGAGAGAGACCAGGGCAAGGCATGGCCAGAGGGAGACCAGGGCAAGGCATGGCCAGAGGGAGACCAGGGCAAGGCATGGCCAGAGGGAGACCAGGGCAAGGCATGGCCAGAGGGAGACCAGGGCAAGGCATGGCCAGAGGGAGACCAGGGCAAGGCATGGCCAGAGGGAGACCAGGGCAAGGCATGGCCAGAGGGAGACCAGGGCAAGGCATGGCCAGAGGGAGACCAGGGCAAGGCATAGCCAGAGGGAGACCAGGGCAAGGCATGGCCAGAGGGAGACCAGGGCAAGGCATGGCCAGAGGGAGACCAGGGCAAGGCATGGCCAGAGAGAGACCAGGGGAAGGTATGGCCAGAGAGAGACCAGGGGAAGGCATGGCCAGAGGGAGACCAGGGGAAGGCATGGCCAGAGGGAGACCAGGGGAAGGCATGGCCAGAGGGAGACCACGGGAAGGCATGGCCAGAGGGAGACCAGGGGAAGGCATGGCCAGAGGGAGACCAGGGGAAGGCATGGCCAGAGGGAGGAATGGTGGAGGAGATGGACAATGACATTGGGACAAGAGACCAAGGAAGACATGGTCAGAGAGAGGAGTGGTGGAGGAGATGGACAATGACATTGGGATAAGAGACCAAGGAAGACATGGTCAGAGAGAGGAGTGGTGGAGGAGATGGACAATGATATTGGGACAACAGAGGAAGAGGTGGACACAGAGTGGGAAAAGGAGTTGTTTGTTGTAAAACTATGTTTTCCATTGTACATTTTGATGACTGCATATTTTGATAAGAACAAAGTTAACTCAGAACAGTGTCAATTATAATCATGTAATTGTTCTGTAACAAGCCACCAAAATCCATAGGTCCCTTTGAAAGGGTCCTGTAGCCACCTTTCATTAGTCCGGTAGCCCATTTTTACTTGTATTTGTCTTTCTTTTCCTTGTTTCTCTTTTCTCATAATTATCATAGTGGTGTGATTGAATGAATGTGGTTGTGTGTCACGTTGCTAGACGGTGGCGTAGTCTGCTGCAGAATGTCAGATTCAGCAGCACTTGTACGAATAGCCAACTCTCGGAGCGTGGGTGAGGCTGGAGAAGAGTAAGGGAGGCAGTGTGCCGCCGGTACGGGAAGCGTCCACAGCTGTGCTCCAGTCGAAGAAGGGTGAGTTAGACTGACCGCGTGGCGCGTCGTTACTTGGCGAGAGGAGAGCTGTTAGCTTTTGGTCTCGCTTTTCAGCTCTGAAAGATTGTTTTGCCTTGTCGCAGCAACGAATGCAAAACTTTGGCAGATTTTTTCCTTTAGAAAATTTCTACAGCAGACTTGGATCCGGCGGAAGAGCGCCACACAAAGGTGTCGATAAAAAGTAAGCACTCGCTTCTGTATGAATGTGTGTTTGCCTTCAGCTGTGCCTGTGTAAGCTTTCATTTGCCTAAATATCAATAGCTTTGCCTTCTCGTAAATTTTCCTTGCTTTATGTATCTTTCGTCCGTGGGCAGACAACCACATGGCTGAACATCAGAGTTTGTTGGGCTACCATCATCACTAACTATCCGCTCTCATGTCTGTTTTAAAGAATGTTAACTGTTCATGATTGCGTGATGTGATATTGTTGCAACTTGGCCACGATACCTAGAACTTGGGTCTCCACGAACCACGTGGTCACGCGTGTGTACCGTTTCACGAGTTATTGCGATCAGTTATCAGGCAACAGCACTTGTATGAATGATTCACACCATGTGAGTTTTAAAATTTTCCCGCCGAATTGACTGTTCAAACAAAGTTCGGGCTTGCAGCCGGTCGTCGTTCAATACTTCGCACGATATTTCAACTGGGCACCTGCCAGTCATCTTCAGGTGAGCCGTCGCAGACTGGCGAAAACGTCCTCCGTTCCGCAATATATAGCGTACTGTAACTATTCTGCGCATGCGTCGAAAACTTGATAGTTGAAACACACTGCCCGCCGGCAGCGCCCTCGCTGGTGGAATAGCGGAACTCGGTCGCCCTCTGCGTTGCTGTTTGCCACGGCCGTCGACGCACTCTGTCGTCTTCGGCTTGAGCAGATCGTGGAGATGATGGGATTCCATGCACTGTCCAGCTGGTAGCCGCTGTCACGGTTTAACAGATTTTCCGCCAGTCGTATTTCTACGGATTCTTTAATAATGGAATCTCAGAAAGACGTTGCTGTGGACAAAATCATTGTTTTCTCATACTCCATTGAATGTCCAGTAGAAATACAATGTTCAGCAATAGCGGACTTGCTTGGCTGCAAAAGGCGGGTGTAACGTTGATGTTCAGTGCAGCGTTCTTTCACGGTGCGTGTGGTTTGACCTACGTAAGCCATACCACATTGGCACGGTATCTTGTAAATTCCGGCCTTTCGTAGTAACAGATTGTCCTTAACTGATCCCACAAGGTCCGCAATCTTCGAACGGCGGCGAGGACGTGATCGTAGGTAAGCTCGACGTGGGGAGCCTGTGATCACTCGACGGAGTGCATGAGACCAGAGTAGAGGGTGAGGTCAGAGAGGAGCTCAACGATTGGAGCTGGAAGTCACTTGACTGAGTGAGTAAGTCTGACATGGAGGGAGTGGTCGGAGCGTCGTGAGCCACGACAGTGAGGGGCGTGGTCGCGGGCGGAAGGGCGGTAGAAGCAGGCTCAACATGAGCAGGCTTAAGTCTGTTGAGAGAGACTGTAACAGCTGAATCTTTTATCTGGATGTCATATGTGTTGGCTGAGCTCCAGAGAACTCAGTACGGGCCGGTATATGGGGGTTGGAGGGAAGTACAGACAGTGCCATCTTGGAGCATGATGTACTCGCAATTGTTCAGAAATTTCGGGACATGAACCTTAGGGCGGGAATGGCTGTTGGGCGGAGGGGTGTGGAGGTTAATGAAGTGGCATCTGACGCGGTCCACGAAGGAAGGTAAGTCACACTGAGGGAGAGGATCGGAAGGGCTCACAAGTTCACCAGGGAGAACAATGTTCTGGCAGTATACGAACTCAGCTATTGTGTCTTTTAGATCTTCCTTATAGATAGCATGAATGCCGAGTAGCACAAGGGGAAGGGCCTCCATTCAAAAAGAGTCATGGCACCGAAGAGCCGCCTTGAGTGCCAGCACTCAACCAGCCCGTTACCTGAAATTTTCTGAGGATTCTTGCTATTTTAAACGAAGTGTTGCCAACGAAAGGAAGAAAAGCTAAAGATTGTTCCAGCATGTTCTCCTCTTTATTCACTTCCTGCTTCTTAGTTTTAACTGTTAGTGCCCTGTTAATCTGCCGGATGGAACGCCAAAATTTGCTAGAGTGACTCATTTCATTAAGACCGCTACTGCACGGAAGATTACTGAGAAGGCTAGTCATGCTATTGTCAAGGAGAGGATTTGCTATACAAGACGAAGGTTAGATGCTATTTCAGCAGTGATCTTTTCCCGAAATTTCTATCAATAAATTTCTCTTCCGAATGTCACATTTTACTGTCGTCAGTCTACATCAGAAGAAATAAACTAAAAAGTAAACACTGTCCGAACAGGCCATGAAGGCCCAACGGTACCGACCGGCCGCCGTGTCATCCTCAGCCCACAGGCGTCACTGGATGCGGATATGGAGGGGCCTGTCGTGACCACACCGCTGTCCCGACCGTACGTCAGTTTCCGAGACCGAAGCCGCTACTTCTCACTGAAGTAGCTCCTCAGTTTGCCTCACAAGGGCTGAGTGCACCCCGCTTGCTAACAGCGCTCGGCAGACTGGATGGTCACCCGTCCAAGTGGTAGCCTGGCCCGAAAGCGCTTAAGTTCGGTGACCTGACAGGAACCGGTGTTAACACTGCGGAAAGGCCGTTGGAAAATCAGGAGAAATGATAGTCGCAATATTATAACAGAAATCAGACCTCTCACGGAAAGATTTAAGCGTTCACTTTTCTCACGCCTTCTTAAAGAGTGGAACTGTAGAAAAATAGCTGAAGTTGTTTCGGAAGTCACCCTGTCAGGCTGTTAAGTAAGAGTTGCAGAGCAGTCACTCAGATGTAGCCGCTCAACTGCGGAGTAGTTTCTAGACTACTGAGTAACTTGTAGACTGAGGACTAGTTCTTAGACTGTCAAACACCTGCTATACTGTCGAGTAGTTCCTAGACTGTTGAGCAGCTACTCGACTAGTGAGTAGTTCCTGGACTGTTGAGCAGCTCCGCGACTAATAAGTAGTTCCTGGACTGTTGAGAAGCTCCGCAACTAGTGAGTAGTTCCTAGACTGTCGAGTAGCTCCTGAGCAGCACCTGGATGGGTAGAGTAGTCGCTAAGCCATACAGCAGTTATTACGAGGTGCATTCAAGTTCTAAGGCCTCCGATTTTTTTTCTAATTAACTACTCACCCGAAATCGATGAAACTGGCGTTACTTCTCGACGTAATCGCCCTGCAGACGTGCACATTTTTCACAACGCTGACGCCATGATTCCATGGCAGCGGCGAAGGCTTCTTTAGGAGTCTGTTTTGACCACTGGAAAATCGCTGAGGCAATAGCAGCACGGCTGGTGAATGTGCGGCCGCGGAGAGTGTCTTTCATTGTTGGAAAATGCCAGAAGTCACTAGGAGCCAGGTCAGGTGAGTAGGGAGCATGAGGAATCACTTCAAAGTTGTTATCACGAAGAAACTGTTGCGTAACATTAGCTCGATGTGCGGGTGCGTTGTCTTGGTGAAACAGCACACGCGCAGCCCTTCCCGGACGTTTTTGTTGCTGTGCAGGAAGGAATTTGTTCTTCAAAACATTTTCGTAGGATGCACCTGTTACCGTAGTGCCCTTTGGAACGCAATGCGTAAGGATTACGCCTTTGCTGTCCCAGAACATGGACACCATCATTTTTTCAGCACTGGCGGTTACCCGAAATTTTTTTGGTGGCGGTGAATCTGTGTGCTTCCATTGAGCTGACTGGCGCTTTGTTTCTGGATTGTAAAATGCCATCCATGTCTTATCCATTGTCACAACCGAAGAAAAGGAAGTCCCATTCGTGCTGTCGTTGCGCGTCAACATTGCTTGGCAACATGCCACACGGGCAGCCCTGTGGTCGTCCGTCAGCATTCGTGGTACCGACCTGGATGACACTTCTCGCATTTTCAGGTCGTCATGCAGGACTGTGTGCACACAACCGACAGAAATGCCAACTCTGGAGGCGATCTGTTCAACAGTCATTCGGCGATCCCCCAAAACAGTTCTCTCCACTATCTCGATCGTGTCGTCAGACCGGCTTGTGCGAGCCCGAGGTTGTTTCGGTTTGTCGTCACACGATGTTCTGCCTTCATTCAACTGTCGCACCCACGAACGCACTTTCGACACATCCGTAACTCCATCACCACACGTCTCCTTCAACTGTCGACGAATTTCAATTGGTTTCACACCACGCAAATTCAGAAAACGAATGATTGCACGCTGTTCAAGTAAGGAAAACGGTGCCATTTTAAGTATTTAAAAGAGTTCTCATTCTCGCCGCTGGCGGTAAAATTCCATCTGACGTACGGTGCTGCCATCTCTGGGACGTATTGACAATGAACGCGGCCTCATTTTAAAACAATGCGCATGTTTCTATCTCTTACCAGTCCGGAGAAAAGAAATCGGAGGCCTTAGAACTTGAATGCACCTCGTACAGTGCAGTATAAATTCTAGACAGCTGAGCGACTCTTAGACTTAAGTATGTGTCTGACTGCCGGTCATTGACTGTTGAGTAGTTCAAGGATTGTTGAGTAGTTTGAATATCTAATCTGTTAATTCTTGGGTGACAAACGAATCGTATATTATGGTAACTTCGGTGGTTCCCCATCTTCCAAGTTCCACAATTTATAAAGTCCGTAATCCGACCGAGTCCGGCCACCACTTTTCACGCCGCAAGTAGTACCCAACCGCTTCGTCCACCACTCTGCCGCACCTGCACCGGACAGGGCGGTGTGAGCCGCTTCGCCTTCGGACCGCGCACTGCCCAGCCCGGGGGCCCGGCCGGACGTTCTCGCTCCGTTGTTTCCCTGTTTCCCGGCGTGTGTACACGGGCGCTGACAGCTCTATCTATTTCGGCCAAACACCTGGCCCCGCCGCCAGAGGTGCGAGTCAAAACAAGCGACGAGCGCGGGGGCGGCAGTCAAAATACACAAACTACCTGCCCGTCCGCTGACGCCGGCCAAACACACACAGAACACACACGCACGCACGCACCAGGCAGGTGCGGGTCTGAATGAATGCCTCCCTGCACACTTCTCCTCGCCCCTGGACTTACAAAACAGCAATATACGAGGGCATGTCCAAAAGTAAAGATAGAATGGCTCGCAGTCCTTAAATAGAACATTTATTTGGAAAACGTCAGTTTCATCTTATTAACTGGATTATTTGTTTCCAGAATGAGACTTTCACTCTGCAGCGGAGTGTGCGCTGATATGAAACTTTCGTGGGCAAAGGTCTTGAGTTGGAGTCTCGGTCCAGCACGCAGTTTTAATCTGCCAGGAAGTTTCATTCGTTGTAGTGTTTACACTACCACGGAAGTGGTGGCCCACCAGTTAAGACGTTGACATCACCTACGACGGCATCATATAATTACCGACCAATCAGAAGCCATCGGTGGACCTATGAGGTCGCCACAGGAGGAGTGTTGACCTCAGTTGCTCCTGACAAAGACGGTTGAGGTAATCACGAAAGCTTCAGGTTTTACCTCGAACTGACGCCGCAAGAAGACCGAGAATGTTTTATACAAAAACTGACTTGTTTATGTTACAGTGATGTCACCAAAATAATGCAGCACCTCACAAATTTCACGCTTAAGATGACATAAAAGACAACGCACCTCATAATGGGAACCATTTCCCGAAATGAATCCCTTCTGCGACTATCAGCAGCAAACACAACTGTACAGGAAAAATACACTCCTGGAAATTGAAATAAGAACACCGTGAATTCATTGTCCCAGGAAGGGGAAACTTTGTTGACACATTCCTGGGGTCAGATACATCACATGATCACACTGACAGAACCACAGGCACATAGACACAGGCAACAGAGCATGCACAATGTCGGCACTAGTACAGTGTATATCCACCTTTCGCAGCAATGCAGGCTGCTATTCTCCCATGGAGACGATCGTAGAGATGCTGGATGTAGTCCTGTGGAACGGCTTGCCATGCCATTTCCACCTGGCGCCTCAGTTGGACCAGCGTTCGTGCTGGACGTGCAGATCGCGTGAGACGACGCTTCTTCCAGTCCCAAACATGCTCAATGGGGGACAGATCCGGAGATCTTGCTGGCCAGGGTAGTTGACTTACACCTTCTAGAGCACGTTGGGTGGCACGGGATACATGCGGACGTGCATTGTCCTGTTGGAACAGCAAGTTCCCTTGCCGGTCTAGGAATGGTAGAACGAAGGTTTCGATGGCGGTTTGGATGTACCGTGCACTATTCAGTGTCCCCTCGACGATCACCAGTGGTGTACGGCCAGTGTAGGAGATCGCTCCCCACACCATGATGCCGGGTGTTGGCTCTGTGAGCCGGCCGCGGTAGTCTAGCGGTTCTGGCGCTGCAGTCCGGAACCGCGGGACTGCTACGGTCGCAGGTTCGAATCCTGCCTCGGGCATGGGTGTGTGTGATGTCCTTAGGTTAGTTAGGTTTAAGAAGTTCTAAGTTCTAGGGGACTTATGACCTAAGATGTTGAGTCCCATAGTGCTCAGAGCCATTTTTTTTTTTTTGGCCCTGTGTGCCTCGGTCGTATGCAGTCCTGATTGTGGCGCTCACCTGCACGGCGCCAAACACGCATACGACCATCATTGGCACCAAGGCAGAAGCGACTCTCATCGCTGAAGACGACACGTCTCCATTCGTCCCTCCATTCACGCCTGTCGCGACACCACTGGAGGCGGGCTGCACGATGTTGGGGCGTGAGCGGAAGACGGCCTAACGGTGTGCGGGACCGTAGCCCAGCTTCATGGAGACGGTTGCGAATGGTCCTCGCCGATACCCCAGGAGCAACAGTGTCCCTAATTTGCTGGGAAGTGGCGGTGCGGTCCCCTACGGCACTGCGTAGGATCCTACGGTCTTGGCGTGCATCCGTGCGTCGCTGCGGTCCGGTCCCAGGTCGACGGGCACGTGCACCTTCCGCCGACCACTGGCGACAACATCGATGTACTGTGGAGACCTCACGCCCCACGTGTTGAGCAATTCGGCGGTACGTCCACCCGGCCTCCCGCATGCCCACTATACGCCCTCGCTCAAAGTCCGTCAACTGCTCATACGGTTCACGTCCACGCTGTCGCGGCATGCTACCAGTGTTAAAGACTGCGATGGAGCTCCGTATGCCACGGCAAACTGGCTGACACTGACGGCGGCGGTGCACAAATGCTGCGCAGCTAGCGCCATTCGACGGCCAACACTGCGGTTCCTGCTGTGGCCGCTGTGCTGTGCGTGTGATCATTGCTTGTACAGCCCTCTCTCAGTGTCCGGAGCAAGTATGGTGGGTCTGACACACCGGTGTCAATGTGTTCTTTTTTTCCATTTCCAGGAGTGTAGATATATGATTTCCTGCTAGCAGACGACCAGTATTACAAAACCTGACGTTGCAAAACATGGGCGTTGAGTTTCCAGTTGGCTTCACATATGACGGCGCCTTGGGAAGTACATTTTTTGTGTTGGTCGTCAGTTCGAGGTAAAACCTGAAGCTTTCGTGATTACCTCAACCGCCTTTGTCAGGAGCAACTGAGGTCAACACTCCTCCTGTGGCGACCTCATAGGTCCACGGATGGCCTCTGATTGGTCGGTAATTATATGATGCCCGCGAAAGGCAAAGGTCCCGAGTCCGAGTCTCGGTCCAGCACGCAGTTTTAATCTGCCAGGAGGTTTCGGATTATTTGTTATATTTCGACATAATCACCCCCGCTTTCCAAACATTTGTTTAGTCGGTGCACTAGCTCTTGTATCCCACAGCCATAGAAGGTTGCCGCCTGTTGTCGGAACCACATTTCAACTTCATCTTTGATCTCTTCATCGTCGTGGAATGATTTTCCTCCAAGATGTGACCTCAGGTAATGGGCGACGTGGAAGTCGGTGGGCGCAAGATCCGGGCTGTATGGCGGATGGTCCAATGCGTCCCCTTTGAATTGTTTGAATAGTGCTTCGGTTACGAGCGCTGTGTGAGGCCGAGCGGTGTCATGAAGCAAGCGGACTCCACTTGTCAGCATTCCCCTGCATCTGTTTTGAATTGCCCTTCGAAGACGTTTCAAAGTCTGGCAATATGCAGCAGCATTAACTGTCATTCCAGGAGGCATAAATTCTAACAGAAGAATGCCTTGTCTGTCCCAAAAAAACAGAAGCCACGATTTTCTTCGCTGAAATTGACGTTTTGCGTTTCTTGGCTTTTGGTGAATTCGAATGGCGCCATTGCATTGATTGTTGCTCGGATTCAGGTGTATGGTGATAAACCCAGGTCTCGTCACCTGTCACAGTGTGATCAAGGAACGCATCACCTGCTTCAGCATAGCATGTGAGAAAGTCGAGTGCAAAGCCAATCCTTTTCTTTTTGTGTTCTTCCGTTAATAGTTTTGGAACCCAGTGCGCTCATAACTTCCTGTACCCTAACTTGACAGTCACAACGTCATGAAGAGTTGTCATTGACACGTCCGGTATGATCTGATGCAATTCTTTCAATGCGAGACGTCTGTTCGCACGAATTGCTTCCTCCGTTCTCCGACGAAGGGCATCTAAGATCACAGATGGCCGACCTGTTCTTTGTTCGTCATGAACATCGGTCCTACCTTCAGAGAAATGACGACACCATTTCGTTACATTTTGTCGATTCATAATGTTCCCACAAACAGAAACAATTTCTTTGTGAATATCCGCTGGTCACTGACCTTTTGCGTGAAGAAAACGTATGACGGAGCGCATTTCGTATTTGGCGGGAATCTGAATCGGCGCAGCCATTTTAAACACTACCTACTCCAACCAGAAGCAACGTTGAACTGCCGAACGACCGCGAGGGGAAAGCTAACGGTTCAAGGTTAACAGCAGTGTTGCCAACTCGTCGCCAAAATTCTTCTGTTCCTCTGGCATACAGTGTATCTTTACTTTCCGAAATACCCTCGTACGTCATCGCCACTGTACAGTTACGCGGTGTCGGCCCATCCACGACAGTGCACGGTAGATTTATGTATCAAGAAGCAGTGTGCAAAATCCAGCTTCTCAGTGGTTCCTATCTCGGGTTGGACTGATCACAAAGAAAGGGGTCAACTGGTCTGAATATGCCTTGGCATAGCGAGAAACCGTATGCCTAGTGAAAGGACGGGCATACTGTACCTGTGCTACAGTACGGCGGCAGAATTTAAACATTACACGCTTCCTCAAGACCAGACAAATTGAGCAAATCGGTTAGTTTCTTGACGTTAGACGTTATCTACATCTACATCTACATTTATACTCCGCAAGCCACCCAACGGTGTGTGGCGGAGGGCACTTTACGTGCCATTGTCATTACCTCCCTTTCCTGTTCCAGTCGCGTATGGTTCGCGGGAAGAACGACTGTCTGAAAGCCTCCGTGCGCGCTCTAATCTCTCTAATTTTACATTCGTGATCTCCTCGGGAGGTATAAGTAGGGGGAAGCAATATATTCGATACCTCGTCCAGAAACGCACCCTCTCGAAACCTGGAAAGCAAGCTACACCGCGATACAGAGCGCCTCTCTTGCAGAGTCTGCCACTTGAGTTTGCTAAACATCTCCGTAACGCTATCACGCTTACCAAATAACACTGTTACGAAACGCTCCGCTCCTCTTTGGATCTTCTCTATCTCCTCCGTCAACCCGACCTGGTACGGATCCCACACCGAATAGCAATACTCAAATATAGGTCGAACGAGCGTTTTGTAAGCCACCTCTTTTGTTGATGGACTACATTTTCTAAGGACTCTCGCAATGAATCTCAACCTGGTACCCGCCTTACCAACAATTAATTTTATATGATCATTCCACTTCAAATCGTTCCGCACGCATACTCCCAGATATTTTACAGAAGTAACTGCTACCAGTGTTTGTTCCGCTATCGTATAATCATACAATAAAGGATCCTTCTTTCTATGTATTCGCAATACATTACATTTGTCTATGTTAAGGGTCAGTTGCCACTCCCTGCACCAAGTGCCTATCCGCCGCAGATCTTCCTGCATTTCGCTACAATTTTCTAATGCTGCAACTTCTCTGTATATTACACCATCATCCGCGAAAAGCCGCATGGAACTTCCGACAGCATCTACTAGGTCATTTATATATATTGTGAAAAGCAATGGTCCCATAACACTCCCCTGTGGCACGCCAGAGGTTACTTTAACGTCTGTAGACGTCTCTTCATTGATAACAACATGCTGTGTTCTGTTTGCTAAAAACTCTTCAATCCAGCCACACAGCTGGTCTGATATTCCGTAGGCTCTTACTTTGTTTATCAGGCGACAGTGCGGAACTGTATCGAACGCCTTCCGGAAGTCAAGGAAAATAGCATCTACCTGGGAGCCTGTATCTAATATTTTCTGGGTCTCATAAATAAAGCGAGTTGGGTCTCACAGGATCGCTGTTTCCGGAATCCATGTTGATTCCTACATAGTAGATTCTGGGTTTCCAAAAACGACGTGATACTCGAGCAAAAAACATGTTCTAAAATTCTACAACAGATCGACGTCAGAGATATAGGCCTATAGTTTTGCGCATCTGCATGACGACCCTTCTTGAAGACTGGGACTACCTGTGCTCTTTTCCAATCATTCCGTTCCTCTAGAGACTTGCGGTACACGGCTGTTAGAAGGGGGGCAAGTTCTTTCGCGTACTCTGTGTAGAATAATGTTATGTAGAGTCCTTGGGCGGCTTATACACTGAAGCGCCAAAGGTACTGGTATAGGTATGCGTATCAAATACAGAGCTATGTAAACAGGCAGAATACGGCGCTGCGGTCGGCAACGCCTATGTAAGACAACAAGTGTCTGGCTCAGTTATTAGATTGGTTACTGCTGCTATAATGACAGATTATCAAGAGTTAAGTGAGTTTGGACGAAGTGTTACAGTCTGCGCACGAGCGATGGAACACAGCATCTCCGAGGTAGCGATGAAGTGGAGATTTTCCCGTACGATCATTTCACAAGTGTGCCGTGAATATCAGGAATTCAGTAAAACGTCAAATTTCCGACATCGCTGCGGCCAGAGAAAGATCTTACAAGAAAGGGACCAACGACAACTGCAAAGAATCGTTCACCGTGACGGAAGTGCAATCCTTTCGCAAACTGCAGCAGATTTCAGTGCTGGATCATCAACAAGTGTCAGCCGGCGAACAATTCAAAGAAATGTCATCGACATGGGCTTTTGGAGCCGAAGGCCCACTCGTGTACCCTTGATGACTGCAGGACGCAAAGCTTTACGTCTCGCCTGGGCCGGTCAACACCGACATTGGACTGTTGATGACTCGAAACATGTTGCTTGGTCGGACGAGTCTCGTTTCAAATTGTGTGGAGCAGATGGACGTGTACGGGCACGGATGAAACCTCATAAATCCATGGACCATACGTGTGAGCAGGGATCTGTTCAAGCCGCTGGAGGCTCTGTAACGATGTGGAGCGTGTGCAACTGGAGTTACATGGGCCCTCTGATACGTCTAGATACGACTGAGAGATGACACGTACGTAAGCATCCTGTCTGATCACCAGCATCCATTCATGTCCACTGTGAATTTCGACAGACTTGGGCAATTCCAGTAGGACCAATGTGACACCCCATACATCCGAATTTGCTTCAGAGTGGCTCCAGGAACACGCTTCCGAGTTTAAACACTTCCAATGGCCCCCTCGTACTCTTGCTGCAGGATTCATTGTGTCATTTCCCTCCAGCACTACTTCAGACATTACTCGGGTCCACGCTACATGTCGTGTTACGGCACGTCTGAATGCTAGCGAGAGCCGTACACGATGTTATTGGTTCACCAATGTACTTTTCTGCCAAATATTTAGCTTCCTTATTAAAACCATTAGTAGGAAAATGTAGTCACCACGTTCGTAATTCCATGGATTTTGTTCAGGGACCTGGCAATGTCAGGCTAAATTGTGCGGATGTGCTTGTTAGTTTTGAAGTGGTATCATTATACACCAAGGTACCTTTAAAGGACTCTTTATCTCTTATTGGCCAACATTTTGATAAGAACTTTGTGGCCTTATTTGAACATGTGCTTTTATCGCCTTATTTTCAGTTTAATGGTCAATTTTATGAGCCGATTGATGGCGTTGCCATGGCAAGCCCCCCCTCGCCCCTCTGCCGGATAATTTATGCATAGAAGACATAGAGGACGAGGCACTGGAGTCAGCAAGTTTTAAACCAACGGTCTTCTGGAGGTACGTGGACAACACATTAGTGGTATGGCGGCAAGGGCTCGATGGACTACATCGATTTTTTGAACATTTGAATTCCATCCATGCTACCATCAAATTTACAATGGAAATAGAAAAAGAGAGCTGCTTCCCCTTTTTGGATGTTGTCGTTCGCCTTAAAGTTGATGGCATTTTAGGACATGACGTATATCGGAAAGCAACACACATAAATCTATATCTTCATGCCAGTAGCTGCCATCACCCTTCACAGACCATAGGTGTCCTTAAGACCTTAGTGCATAGGGCGCACTGTATATCCGATAAAGACAATTTGCAAGAACAGCTCAGATATCTCAAGGCATTTTTAAATCGCATGGATTTTCGCCGCAACAAATTCGTAAAGCATTCTATGTGAAACATAGAATGGAGGTATGCGATGGGGAAGAAGATACACTCCTGGAAATTGAAATAAGAACACCGTGAATTCATTGTCCCAGGAAGGGGAAACTTTATTGACACATTCCTGAGGTCAGATACATCACATGATCACACTGACAGAACCACAGGCACATAGACACAGGCAACAGAGCATGCGCAATGTCGGCACTAGTACAGTGTATATCCACCTTTCGCAGCAATGCAGGCTGCTATTCTCCCATGGAGACGATCGTAGAGATGCTGGGTGTAGTCCTGTGGAACGGCTTGCCATGCCATTTCCACCTGGCGCCTCAGTTGGACCAGCGTTCGTGCTGGACGTGCATACCGCGTGAGACGACGCTTCATCCAGTCCCAAACATGCTCAATGGGGGACAGATCCGGAGATCTTGCTGGCCAGGGTAGTTGACTTACACCTTCTAGAGCACGTTGGGTGGCACGGCATACATGCGGACGTGCATTGTCCTGTTGGAACAGCAAGTTCCCTTTCCGGTCTAGGAATGGTAGAACGATGGGTTCGATGACGGTTTGGATGTACCGTGCACTATTCAGTGTCCCCTCGACGATCACCAGTGGTGTACGGCCAGTGTAGGAGATCGCTCCCCACACCATGATGCCGGGTGTTGGCCCTGTGTGCCTCGGTCGTATGCAGTCCTGATTGTGGCGCTCACCTGCACGGCGCCAAACACGCATACGACCATCATTGGCACCAAGGCAGAAGCGACTCTCATCGCTGAAGACGACACGTCTCCATTCGTCCCTCCATTCACGCCTGTCGCGACACCACTGGCGGCGGGCTACACGATGTTGGGGCGTGAGCGGAAGACGGCCTAACGGTGTGCGGGACCGTAGCCCAGCTTCATGGAGACGGTGGCGAATGGTCCTCGCCGATACCCCAGGAGCAACAGTGTCCCTAATTTGCTGGGAAGTGGCGGTGCGGTCCCCTACGGCACTGCGTAGGATCCTACGGTCTTGGCGTGCATCCGTGCGTCGCTGCGGTCCGGTCCCAGGTCGACGGGCACGTGCACCTTCCGCCGACCACTGGCGACAACATCGATGTACTGTGGAGACCTCACGCCCCACGTGTTGAGCAATTCGGCGGTACGTCCACTCGGCCTCCCGCATGCCCACTATACGCCCTCGCTCAAAGTCCGTCAACTGCACATACGGTTCACGTCCACGCTGTCGCGGCATGCTACCAGTGTTAAAGACTGCGATGGAGCTCCGTATGCCACGGCAAACTGGCTGACACTGACGGCGGCGGTGCACAAATGCTGCGCAGCTAGCGCCATTCGACGGCCAACACCGCGGTTCCTGGTGTGTCCGCTGTGCCGTGCGTGTGATCATTGCTTGTACAGCCCTCTCGCAGTGTCCGGAGCAAGTATGGTGGGTCTGACACACCGGTGTCAATGTGTTCTTTTTTCCATTTCCAGGAGTGTAGTAATTTCTTCAGATCTAGGGCGTTTTTGCCCTATGTGGGTGCTCTTTCCTCGAAGATAGGCCGTATTCTTGAGAAACACAGTATTAAGTTGATCTTCCGGCTCCCAACGAAGATCGCAGCTCTACTCGGCTCTGTGCAGGACGATTTACAGTTTCGTAAAGCGGGTGCGTATCAGATTCCTTGCGGAAATTGTGAGAAGTCGTACGTAGGTCAAACAACACGCTCCGTTCATGAGAGATGTGTGGAGCATCAAAGGTACACACGCGTATTACAGCCAAACAAGTCAACTGCGGCCGAACATTGTATTGATAGAGGGCATACCATGAATTACAGTGATGTGAAGATTTTAACATCCACCTCTTCCTTTTGGGAATCTGTCTTCAAGAAAACTAGAGGTGAATTGTGTGAATGCTCTGAAAAGGTGATCACTTGTATATCACAGCATCTTCGGTTAAATTTCACGTCTGTAGCACGTCATCTTCGGTTAAATTTCACGTCTGTAGCACGTAATATTCGGTTAAATTTCACGTCTGTAGCACGTCATCTTCGGTTAAATTTCACGTCTGTAGCACGTCATCTTCGTGGTGTAACAATTTTAATGGCCAGTAGTGTATATCTAGGTGATCTGAGAACCTGAAGGATGACAGCTCGTTGCTGTCGAAACTGGTCATGAAATGAACTACTTGACATCAAGCGACCTTGGCTTTTAACAGTACAAATTTTCATGAGATGTTTACTAACTGAAAATTGATACAACCAGATATCTGAGACCTTACGTCAGTACGCATGTACATTTCCGATCAGCCGATAGCATGTCATGCAGTATTTTTTCCAATCTCATCTTTACAACCTGTCAACCGAAGAACAGAGTTACAACCGGCAAGCAGTGGTGCTACAGATGGGCCACAAACTAACAGACGCCTGTTGTCGCAGGACCTGCCGCATCGCCCTACGGCACGCAACAAATAAACAAACAAACAGACAGTCGCCCCACGCTGTTTGATGACGTCGCCTACACGCTTTGTAAAGAGCCGCCAGTGATACAGCAAGGCGCTTTGTTTGTGGAGTACCAAGACGCAGCACTCAGCTGATACGTCACCTGACCTCCGTTACGCTAGCAGTCAATAAGGTTCGCCGCAACTGCCGAGAGATTTGCACTTATCGGCACAGCAGAGTGCTGGAGATTACTTTCCCGCTGCGTTGCCATTAGCGTATCACCGACAGACATTTATTTCTGGGAAGTAAGGAACGCAGAAACTCGTGGTACACAAACATCTGGACGAAAATTCCGCGGACCCCCTTCCCCTCTACCCCCTCCCCCTCCTCCCCGGTGTGTGGGAGATAGTAGTAATTGTGATACCACTGTCATTTATGCTCTTACCTGTTCGATTCGTTAACGATGCATGGGAAGAACATATGACGTTAAACCTCTGTATGCATATACGCTGAGGCGCCAAAGAAACTGGCATAGGAATGCGTACTCAAAACAGAGATATAGGAACAGGAAGAATACGGCGCTACAGTTGGCAATGCCTATGTAAGAGAGCCTGGCGGAGTTCTTACATCAGTTATTGCTGTTACAACTGCAGGTTATCAAGATCTGAGTGAGTTTGACCGTGGTGTTACGGTCGGCGCACGAGCGGTGGGACACAGCATCTCTGAGATGAAGTGGGGATTTTCCCATACGAGCATTTCACGAGTGTACCGTGAATATTAGAGTTCAGCGTGACAGAAGTGCAATCCTTCCGCTTATTGCTGCAGATTTCAATGCTGCGCCATCAACAAGTGCCAGCGTGCGAAACATTCACCGAAACATTATCGATATGTGCTTTAGGAGTCGAACGCTCACTCCTCTACCCTTGAAAGGGTACACTACCGCCCGACATTGAAAATAGGTACAACATACTTCATTATTTTTGTCAGAACAACAAATTTTTTTTGTAAAATAACTCAATTTCAATTAATACAGCGAAGCCAGATACCAGTGTAGGAAAGAATGACAATTTATTTATTTAATCTATCACATGTGCACTCCCACAAAATAAATCCCTACATCCAGTTTGGTGAGATCTGTGAAATCAATGAATGTATGGTCGTCTGCTAACCGCAGATAGTGAATGTGAATATATGATCATCTTTGAGACGATGCTTTGGCCACCTTTGGTGGGACCAAAGAGATGAAATTTACCTGAGCTTTGAGCGCCTGAAATGTGGCTAACCAATACGGTAACAAGTTGCTCCCCCACTTCGACAGAGGTGCGAGAGAACCTGAAGAACGGCCATGTTTCAGCACTCTGCCGCTGGATCTTGTGCTGTTAAGACCTGTCTTAGTTGTGCTCCGTAAAGACAAAAGAGTGGAGACATGGTATGCATGTGGAATATTTAAGAGTAGTTTGAAATAATAATTTCTCTATTTCAGGAACTTTTGTGGGGAGAATTAAATGTCAGGCAGGTAATATTAATGGGATCGTAGTAATCTTCGGAAGCGACCAACGGTCACAATGAAACCACGTGTAGCAATAAGTTGAAATACTTCCGTGTGCTTAAGTTAAGCTGAATTACTAGCGTGTGTACAATAAGTTGAAATATTTAAGAAATAGCATGTGTACCATAAGTTGAAATATTTAAGAAATGGCGTGTGCAGGACTTGAAATTAGAGACGAGTACTTCCACGTGGTGAGTACTGTGTGAGTCTCAAACTGTGTATGAGACAAAGGATAAAGAGAAGTACTCGTCCATGGTATCAGTTGAGGACTCGCGTGTGTGATGAATACGTTCTTAATATTAGTTTGCGTGATATGATTCCGTGTGACGCTAGATTCAAACTCTGAGAGAGAAGCAAGGTGAGTGGGCCGTCTATCCAGCAACGCCACTTGGCTTGCATTGCACAGGAAGACGTGCATATATCTCTAGAGTTCATAGTAGGAAAGTAGAATTACGAAGTGGGGCAGTGTCGTGTGAAACTGGGATAAATATTAATTGAAGTGGGAAAGCTGAAAGTGATAATGTTGTGACTATTCCCTGTGTAGTATTTCATATTGTAGTGTGGTGTATGCATTTTATTTGGGTATGTGTGGTTTGCATGGGAGAGTAGCGAGGTAGTTTCAAAAGATTAGTGGGTTATGCGTGTTCCTGTTGTACTGCTCGGCCTTGAGGAAAAGTTTCGTGATGATGATTGTGAGAGTCGAAGTGTGAGAAATAATAAAAGATCCACCATCCTATGCAGAAAGTGCACTGTAGCGTTAAATAATTACGAGACCATAAGGTAGAGAATCACCTATGTGTAGCCATGCCCACTGGGCGGAATTTCTCATGTGTTCTTGTTGTAGGTTATAGAATTTGTGTGTTTAGGTTAGAGAATTTATCGGAATAAATAAGATAGTGAAAAGAAAAAGATTGGTGGCCTCTTCCTTCGAATAGTATGTTGTCATGATACCCAGAATTTATAATGTGTGCGCCACTCATATTCAGTGCGATGGCCAGGTGTTGACAAAAGCCGTTAAATAAAAAGGAAAGAAAATGTGGTATTGCCAGTGCGTAGTGTACCGTCAGAGTTCTGTAAATTACTGATAGTCAGATGCGTGTTTCCGTTACGTATTCTTCATACAGAAGGATAATTTGTAACTAAATTGTGAGTACGAGAGTTCATGTTACTCGATAAATAAGAATGAATCCACTCGCTTGGCAGATCACTCATCTTGCAGGCCTGACTGCTTGATGCCACAGTATGAGCAAGGCGTGTGGCTGCCTCTCACCCTTTACAGCAAGACACAAAACTTTACGCCTCGCCTGGGCCCCTCAACAGCGACATTGGACTGTCGATCACTGGAAGCATGCTGCCTGGTCGGACGAGTCTCGCTTGAAATTGTATCGAGCGCATACGCGTGTACGGGTACGGAGGCAACCTCACGAATCCATGGACCCTGCAAGTCAGCTCGGGACTGTTCAAGCTGGGGGCGGCTCTGTAGTGTTGTGGGGCGTGTGCAGTTGGAGTGATATGGGACCCCTGGTACGTCTATATACGACTCTCGCAGGTGACACGTACGTAAACATCCTGTCTTATCACCTGCAGCCATTCGTGTCCATTGAGCATTCCGACGGTCTTGGGCAATTCCAGCAGGACAATGCGGTCTTGGGCAATTCCAGCAGGACAATGCGACACCCCACACGTCCATAGTTGCTACAGAGTGCGTCCAGGAACACTCTTGAGTTTAAACACTTCTGCTGGCTACCAGACTCCCCAGACATGAACATTATTGATCGTATCTGGAATGTCTTTCAATGTGCTGTTCAGGAGACGCCTCCCCTCCTCCCCCTCCTCGTACTCTTACAGATTTATGGACTGCCCTGCAGGACTCATGGTGTTACTTTCCTCCAGCACTACTCCAGACATTAGTCGAGTCCATGCCACGTCTTGTTTCGTCACTTCTGCGAGCTCGTGGGAGCACTACACGATATTCGGCAGGTGTACAAGTTTCTTTGGCTCTTCAGTGTATCTCATTACGTAAAGTTCCAGCTTCGAAACAGTGTAAAAAGGGGCCGCTGCTTAGATTGACGTCAAATATGAACCGAATATTGTAGAAGAGGTGGCAAACGTTACGGAAACCAAAACATTTAACTCAAAATTTTTTGACTAGATGGCGCTGTAAGCGTGTTCGGCTACCAATGACAGATGAATCTCAATACGACGGCTATAGCGTGAGTTGCACTGTAAACCAACTGCACCGTGCAGCGCCCATGATCACACAAGTTTGGCATTCAACAGTTGTGGCACCGTTAGTCACGTATGCCTATCCACGATGGCAAGGTCGTACCACATCGGAAGCGAAAAGTCTGTTAACTGTCGTCAGGACAAAAACCGTATAAAAAGCAACAATGAAATTGGTCGAATGTTTTTTATTCCAGTCTCTGATCACAATGTCAATTCTTTAGACGATGACCGGTTTCAGTCCGTAATGACCATACTCAGATCTTTTTTACATCATGTCCTGAGGATTGTCATTACGGACTGAAAACGGTCATCGTGTGAAGAATTGACATTGTGATCAGAGACTGGAATAAAAAACATCTGACAGTATTGGATCGCTGTGTGTGTACGCGATTATGCCGCAGTTGGTGAATGAAATTGGTTTTTCATTGCCGTGGGCCTGGCGCAAGAGATGTTCGGTCTGTTTTCCACTGTTTTCTGCCAGAAGCTTAAATAGAGAAACAGCATCGGAATGTCTCAAGGGTCACGTTCAAAATGTGTTGCGCAATGCGTTCAATTCAGCTACACTCTTAACTGGAGCACTGAATACACCTTTCAGATAACCCCACAGCCAGAAGTCACATCGGTTAAAATCAGTTGCATTGGACGGTCAAGCCGTAAAAAAAAATTGGCGGCTTGTAACGCCGGAAATGCATATCTTCCCATTTCCATCTATTGTACTATAAATTTGTTTTCCTTATTTTTGTTACCTGAATATATGACATTTCTGTGTCTTTACATATTGTAATTGTTTTAGTATTTGTATATATATACATACATATATATATATATATATATATATATATATATATATATATATATTTATGCATTTATGTCGATGTATAATTGGTTTCTTTCGTAAATATTATTTGTATTTTTACGCTGGGTCTTGCCTAGGGAAAACTGCTATAGAACGATTACATCGATAGGTCGTGTGAAGAATCAAAGTGTGTAGGATCTTTGGTAGTGTTAACTCTGCCGCGTGGAGCGCGGGCTGAGCAGAGAGAGTCTGGCTGGGGTGGTGCAGTGGAGCAGGTGTGTTGTGTGAGGCTCCCGCGAGTTGCCGCGCTTCCGGGGTTGGGCAGCATGTAATTGCGCTCGACTTCCGATGATAGTTTCTGACATGGTGTCACGGACTGGAAGCATTAGCTGGCGCACATCAAGAGCCCGTTTCGCCTGGTCACCGTGTCGAGAAGAAGGCGCGCCAACATCCAGCTTCTGCAACAGCGACGGCCGACAATGAGTGACTGTCGCCACCTCCTCGATCGACGGCTTCAAACCTTCACTCAACCAACAAGGAAGCACGTAAAGTTTTAGAACTGTATGGCAGACCTCAGCTTTTGAAACTTTTAAAATTGTTGCACCACAAAATTACAGCTACTTAGCATGAACCTTTGTTGCTCATTGTCCCAATTGCATTACCAAGCAGGGTCCCTTCCTTTTCCGGAATGAACCCGAGTGTCGTTGAAATTCAAACGCCAGCATCATTCGATTTCGCTGCTTTAATTGCAAAGTTCAGTTAAAGTATTCATAGCTGGCTACAATATTCATATTACACAAGCACAAATTAAGAGTGCGAGTTCTGTTACCGTATTTTAGCTTACCTGTGACTGCAGCTCAGCTTGGTACGTACTAAATTTTACTATTGTTAATTGTTCAGAATCATTTAATTCAAGTTCAAAGTTAAATCTCTTATTTCTAAATTGCGTAGATTCAAGTAGCTTTTGAAATGATTGTTGAGGTAGTCCAAGACTAACCGTATTTTACTGAATTTCGATGTGCTTCAGAAAGAAAGCTCACTATTAACTTCAGTCACTAAATTAACTTTCGATTTTCCGGTTTTATTAATTCTTTTGCTAAATTAAGTCAGAGTGTAGCGAAATTTATTACTTCTGACAAACTTTCAGTTTTCACACTACACTTGTCAACCTTCAGTTGCCACGCTTCTAGTGCCAATTATATGTGTAATAATCTTTCTTTTTCAGTTACTATAGTAATTGTCCTTAGGACTGGCGACCGTAGTTTCCCCCAAATCTCAAATATCTAATTACCGCTAGTTGGTTGTTAACGTAACGGCCGCACGTTTACTTTCTTTATTAACTTTACCCCTATTTCAAAATTTATTTCCACCAGTTTCATTAGCATTTTGCCTTTCATTTAGATGTAACCCTTTCCTCCCTCTTTACCGACAAATTAACCTCGGTAACAATTACATCTACATCTACATCTATACTCCGCGAGCCACCTTACGGTGTGTGGCGGAGGGTACTTATTGTACCACTATCTGATCCCCCCTTCCCTGTTCCATTCACGAATTGTGCGTGGGAAGAACGACTGCTTGTAAGTCTCCGTATTTGCCCTAATTTCTCGGATCTTTTCGTTGTGATCATTACGCGAGATATATGTGGGCGGTAGTAATATGTTGCCCATCTCTTCCCGGAATGTGCTCTCTCGTAATTTCGATAATAAACCTCTCCGTATTGCGTAACGCCTTTCTTGAAGTGTCCGCCACTGGAGCTTGTTCAACATCTCCGTAACGCTCTCGCGCTGACTAAATGTCCCCATGACGAATCGCGCTGCTTTTCGCTGGATCATGTCTATCTCTTCTATTAATCCAACCTGGTAAGAGTCCCATACTGATGAGCAATACTCAAGAATCGGACGAACAAGCGTTTTGTAAGCTACTTCTTTCGTCGATGAGTCACATTTTCTTAGAATTCTTCCTATGAATCTCAACCTGGCGCCTGCTTTTCCCACTATTTGTTTTATGTGATCATTCCACTTCAGATCGCTCCGGATAGTAACTCCTAAGTATTTTACGGTCGTTACCGCTTCCAATGATTTACCACCTATGGCATAATCGTACTGGAATGGATTTCTGCCCCTATGTATGCGCATTATATTACATTTATCTACGTTTAGGGAAAGCTGCCAGCTGTCGCACCATGCATTAATCCTCTGCAGGTCTTCCTGGAGTACGTACGAGTCTTCTGATGTTGCTACTTTCTTGTAGACAACCGTGTCATCTGCAAATAGCCTCACGGAGCTACCGATGTTGTCAACTAAGTCATTTATGTATTACTTTTCCCCAATTTCCATTAGGTACACGCGGTTTAATTTTTCACTGCCATTAAGCTCGATAAGTGACGGGAAGGTTACAGGCTGATAATTCTAGCATTCCCGAAATGCCTCGGCAGCAGCCGCTTCACTGTCCGTACAATGTGAGAGGAGGAGCGCTGTCACGCGTGAAAATGATCCTGCCCACACGTCCGCGCTGTTGAGAGACTGGAATGACGTTGGTGCGCAAAAGACTCTCATAGCGATTACCAGGACGGAACAGGTGTCAGTAGCCGCAAGACTCATCTCCTCGAGAAAATACGTCCTCTGCGGTAAACGTTACCATCAACGAGACAACGCTCTCAACGCTGAAGCGGTGCCATTTGATGTGTGGACGGATTTTCCGTTGCCGATAGTTTTGTTATTCTGTGTATTTACATGTCCTTGGAGATGGAAATGGGCTTCGTTTCCCAGCCATTCAATGTCCACTTGCACCCGAGCAATAAATTCTACAACAAGCTTTTGTCTTACCGGCAGGTCAGGTCGAAATGAACCAACGCCTGAACGTGGGTAATTTTGCGTGAATAGCAACGCAGATTGTGTGGTGTCACCGCCAGACACCACACTTGCTAGGTGGTAGCTTTAAATCGGCCGCGGTCCATTAGTACATGTCGGACCCGCGTGTCGCCACATTCAGTAATTGCAGACCGAGCGCCACCACACGGCAGGTCTAGAGAGACGTACTAGCACTCGCCCGAGTTGTACGACGAGTTTGCTAGCGACTACACTGACGAAGCCTTTCTCTCATTTGCCGAGAGATAGTTAGAATAGCCTTCAGCTAAGTCCATGGCTACGACCTATCAAGGCGCCATTAACCATTTCTAGAGAGAGTCTCACTTGTATCATCAAGAATGCTGTATACAAATGATGGATTAAAGTTACGTATTCCAGCAGCTACGTACTTTTATTTATAGCATTCATTACGTATCCTGTTCCAGACCTCACGCCAGTCTGCGTTAGATTATAGCGTGCATTTCGGCCTGCTCCTTGCAACACAGTGTTGGCTCTTCTGCCAACACTACAGATTGCCTCGTGGAATTTTATGCACCGTGCTCACAGGCATGTGTGAAGTTCGGGCAATTCCCGGCCCACTGCAAATTTGCACAGTACCACTCGACCCCTCCGGCAATGCTGTGGCCACATCTACTGATGTCGGACCAATAGCTGTGCTCCCTCTTGCCACATTACGCTTCAACACAACCTGTGTTTTCGAATTTCGTAATTTTCTCCATACGCTTGGTAGACACCCGACCAACGCATTTTTTCATACTCTTTGATTGTCCAGAACTTCGGCAGAGCTACTGGCTCAGTCACCGTTCTTCTAAAAGATTTTTACCAGCAGCACGCGATTCTTCTTTGAGACAGTCATGTCGAGAGTATCACGTCAGACGCAAACTGAGCAACAGCCGTGCACCCCGCGTCTATTCAAAAATGGTTCAAATGGTTGTGAGCAATATGGGACTTGACATCCGAGGTCATCAGTCCCCTAGACTTAGAACTACTTAAACCTAACTAACCTAAGGACACCACACACATCCATGCCCGAGGCAGGATTCGAACCTGCGACCGTAGCGGTCGCGCGGTTCCAGACTGTAGCGCCTAGAACCGCTCGGCCATTCCAGCCGGCTTTTGGTCAATCAAGTACGTGATGACAGTATGTCGGACCAGGTTTGTAATTTGATTCAGGCCTTAGCAGTAAGAGCCTGGTTCATTCACGCAGGCTGACTGCTGTTCATATGCCACGAAGGCTGGAATTTACGCGCCAGTACCTCAACCGGACTTTGACCGAGTGGCGACAGGTCGCCTTTTCAGATGAATCACGCTTCATGCTCCATCGGATGATGTCCCCAGCGTGTAACTTCTGAAAGCAAACACCCTGCATACATTATGGTCTGCAGAGACGATGCGACGTGCCACACAGGTCGCAGTACACGTCGGTAAGGTGGCTACACTGAGTCACAGCGCCAGAGATTGCGCCATAGATTATTATTCCGCAACCTCCGCTGGGCAGTAGTGGTTCAGAGGATGTCGAGGGCAGTAGTTATGTTGGGCGAGAGAGTAGACGCTGTTCGGTTGGTGTGATGTATAGAAGGAAGAAGTTGGAATTGTCAGAATGCATCTGAGAAAGGAGATGGGTTTTTGATTTATGATGCTGATATATATATATATATATAGGAGGTAAAACGGTATTACAGTTTTCTTTAATGACAATCCGTCTTGCTCACAAGAACAGTCAACAAAGCATCTGGCACGTCTCCAGAATGAGATTTTCACTCTGCAGCGGAGTGTGCGCTGATATGAAACTTCCTGGCAGATTAAAACTGTGTGCCCGACCGAGACTCGAACTCGGGACCTTTGCCTTTCGCGGGCAAGTGCTCTACCATCTGAGCTACCTAAGCACGACTCACGCCCGCCCGGTCTTCACAGCTTTACTTCTGCCAGTAAGTTTGGGAGGTAGGAGACGAGGTACTGGCAGAAGTAAAGCTGTGAAGACCGGGCGGGCGTGAGTCGTGCTTCGGTAGCTCAGATGGTAGAGCACTTGCCCGCGAAAGGCAAAGGTCCCGAGTTCGAGTCTCGGTCGGGCACACAGTTTTAATCTGCCAGGAAGTTCCATCTGGCACGTGTTCATTTATTAGACTTGTAATTCTGGTTTCTATGGGCAATTATAGCATTTCTGGTTTTCCAATTAGTGCATTGTAAATGGTGTTTAAAATACTTTGTCGTATTGAGAAAGAACCGAGCGACATACATGTACGTTGAGTCACACTACGACACACAGAAAAGTTACACTTCTGCTTTGTTGTTTCGTAGCTCTTATAATTGCAAGGGACTTAATTAATCAATTGTGTTGATGGAAATTCCTTCTCATTCTTTATTTTATTTTATGCAGGCAGATTGCGTGCTAATACTAGTCAGGGCCAACTGGTTAAGACACTTCGTAACCGGTCACGCAGCTACAAAAATTATTCCAATTATTCATTAATATTAGTCTTTCCTTAATAATTAAGCCCCCATGCCAGGGCACCAAGATTAGTTTACCGTAGTCCCTCAGCCAGTAAACTTCGCCGTTCTAAACCTAGTCGAGAATCTGTGCAACCGATCGGACTGTTAGTGCTATGGACCCTCAACCGAGAAATCTGACCCGTCTGCCCACAGCAATGAAGTCGGCGTCGGCACGGGTCCTAATCCCTGTCAGTAGGTTCCAGAACCTCATTGGGTCTCTTCTTCCACGTCTCGCAGCGGCCTCAGCAGGCAGTTGACAGATAATCACATCAATGTGACTGCAGTGCAGAAGCAGTGCAACATGCCTTTGTCAGAGAACGGGGCTTTCGTCCGGTCGCGTCTTGACCATGGATGCACCGTGTATGGGTCAGCGAGGCCTTCTTATCTGAAGATTCTTGACGCAGTAAACCATGAGGGTGTCAGGCTGGCCACTGGTGCCTGCCGTACCAGTCCCATCCCCAGCCTGTGTGCTGAGGCAGGGGAACCGCCGCTCGCCATCCGGCGACGGGTGTGTCAATTCCTTGCCTGTCCTACCTCCCCTGCGTACCCTACCGTTGCCCCACCGCCTATGGAACGTCTCTTTTCCAGTCGTCCCAGGACAACGAGACCATTTGGGATTCGTGCCAAGCATTTGCCTGAGTCCCTTGGTGTGGAGCGTGTGGCCCCCCAACTCCAAGGTTTTACCCGCCTGCCTCCCTGGTTGCTCCAGAGGCCCAGCGACCTTTTAGACTTGTCAGAGTACCGGAGGAACTGCACTCCTGCGTTTGTTTTTACCTCATTTTCCGATATTTTACACCAGCATCCCGACCATGTACCAGTATTTACGGATGGCTCTAAACAGTGGGACTGTTGGTTGTGCTGTTTTCCCTGGTCAAGTCATCAAGTTACGGGTTCCTGCGGCGTTTACCATCTTTGATGCCGAATTGTTTGCGATCTTGCGGTCATTGGAGCAGATGGATGTGTTCCCAGTCTTAAGTTTCTCATCTATTCTGACTCCCTGAGTGCCCTTCAGACCGTGCAACACTTGTACCCAGTGGGTACGGTCGTCCAGAACGTCCGTGGTGCCCTACTCCACCTGCAACGGCGGGGGAAGGAGGTTTCTTCCTGCTGGGTGCCGCCGGCCGGTGTGGCCGTGCGGTTAAAGGCGCTTCAGTCTGGAACCGCGTGACCGCTACGGTCGCAGGTTCGAATCCTGCCTCGGGCATGGATGTGTGTGATGTACTTAGGTTAGTTAGGTTTAAGCAGTTCTAAGTTCTAGGAGACTGATGACCACAGATGTTAAGTCCCATAGTGCTCAGAGCCATTTGAACCATTTTTGCTAGGTGCCGGGGCACGTGGGTGTTAGGGGAAACGAACTAGCGGATGTGGCTGCCAAAGATACATGTTCCCTCCCTCACGTTGTTGAATGTGCCGTCCCCCTCCATGCTGTTACCTCCCTTTTCCGTTTTCGTTTCATGCGTCAATGGGAAGAGGAGTGGCTGGCTGGCAGTCGGTGAAAACAAGCTGCGTCTAGCCAAGGCCACCACGCGGCCATGGCGTTCGTCCTACCAGTCCTGCAGGCGGTATGAGGTCCTCCTCACTCGCCTCCGCATCGGACACAGTCCCTCAACGCATGGTTTTTTACTCCGGCGGGAGGACCCCCCATCTGCAATGCTTGTGGCGTCCAGATTACTGTCCGCCACATTTTACTTGACTGTCCTTTATTCTCCGACCAGAGGGCGGTGGTTTCCTTGCCACCAGATTTGCCCTCTATTTTGCAAGACGACGCAACGACTGTGGTTAAGGTCTTACGGTTTTGTGTCCTGTCCAATTTGTTGCCTCGGATTTTAATGTGCTGCTGGTGACTGGCTCACCCAGGTTCTAGGTAAGAGGTCCGCCAGTCACGATTACCTACTTGTTCCACTTCGATTTCTGTTCTCTTTTCCTTGTGTTTCCTTTCCTTTTTTAGTGCGTTTCTTCTCCTCTTGTTTTGCCTCTGTATGTGAGGATTTGGAACTGCGTCAGGTCTGTGTCTTTTAGCCGTTCTCCTTGTTCGCTGTCCGTCTTCGTCCCTTCACCGCATGTGTTCCTGTTTCTATGCGTTTGGGCGCTGATGACCATGCTGTTTAGCGCCCTAAAACCTCAAACGACACACACACACACACACACACACAGAACGGTATGAGTCCGTGAGCGCTGCGCGTGGCAAGGTGCGCCTGCAGAGAGGCGAGCAGGCTGCCCGCAGAGCACGCTGAACGGCGCTCGGGCCATCGTGTGCCGGTGTGACCCCGGAGAGATGACGGCGGTTGCGCAAGCTCCGCCACCAGGGCTACCATTGACGTCAGCCGTGCAGATAGCGGGCCGCGCTGCGAAAGGATGGCAGGCCGAGGGAAGGCCGCGGCGAGCCACGGCGACCCGGGAGGTGCGCCGTGGGTGCCCGCGCCAGGACTGCCAACTTACCGCACACTCTAGAGGTAAGCACACACACCCGTCGCTCCGTAGAGAGACACTATTACAGCACGCATTCGGGAACCACTGGCAACCTGCCGGCCTGATACACGTGTATGGCGCCAGGACATGGGCACTTAACACGTTAGCCTACCAACATTAGTATTAATAATAAAGGGACTGGCAACGGCATCAGATCATGACTCTATTGAATTATGATAAATATGAGGGGAGGCACTCTTGTACAGAAACCAGATGGCAGTTATAAGAATCGAGGAACATGAAAGGGAAGCAGTGGTTGGGAAGGGAGTGAGACAGGGTTGTAGCCTCTCCCCGATGTTATTCAATCTGTATACTGAGCAAGCAGTAGAGAAAACAAAAGAAAAATTCGGAGTAGGTCTTAAAATCCATGGAGAAGAAATAAAAGCGTTGAGGTTCGCCGATGACATTGTAATTCTGTCAGAGACAGCAAAGGACTTGGAAGAGCAGTTGAACGGAATGGATGCTGTCTTGAAGGGAGGATATAAGATGAACATCAACAAAAGCAAAACGAGGATAATGGAATGTAGTCGAATTAAGTCGGGTGATGTTGAGGGTATTAGATTAGGAAATGAAACACTTAAAGTAGTAAAGGAATTTTGCTATTTGGGGAGCAAAATAACTGATGATGGTCGAAGTAGAGAGGATATAAAGTGTAGACTGAAAATGGCAAGGAAAACGTTTATGAAGAAGAGAAATTTGTTAACATCGAGTATAGATTTTAAGTGTCAGGAAGTCATTTCTGAAAGTATTTGTATGGAGTGTAGCCATGTATGGAAGTGAAACATGGACGGTAAATAGTTTGGACAAGAAGAGAATAGAAGCTTTCGAAATGTGGTGCTACAGAAGAATGCTCAAGATTAGATGGGTAGATCACATAACTAACGAGGAAGTATTGAATAGGATTGGGGAGAAGAGAAATTTGTGGCACAACTTGAGTAGAAGAAGGGATCGGTTGGTAGGACATGTTCTGAGGCATCAAGGGATCACCAATTTAGTATTGGAGGGCAGCGTAGAGGGTAAAAATCGTAGAGGGAGACCAAGAGATGAATACACCAAGCAGATTCAGAAGGATGTAGGTTGCAGTAGGTACTGGGAGATGAAGAAGCTTGCACAGGATAGAGTAGCATGGAGAGCTGCATCAAAGCAGTCTCCGGACTGAAGACCACAACAACAACATGAGGCACTCTCGACCAGTACTCCCTGCGCGTCTGCAGAATTAAGCCACTAAATGCGTTGGTGAAACACATCGAAAGTTGAGAATTGTGGAATCTAAAGTCTGCAGATGGCCGTAGCTCGGCGGGCCGCCGTTGGCGGCAGGTAGCGGTCACCGGAAACGCGGGACAATACGGCGCCTTTGGGGACAGCCCGGCATCCGGAGCCACCTGTGCTGGGCAACGCGTGGCGAAGACGGGAATTTCGTTTGCCTAGGGGCGTTATGACCTACTCGATCAGTGGGTAGATCTCAGAGGAGGGATTTCGGCGATGATAGAGCGTTCGACATTGGCCGAAACTGAGTATTCTTCCGCCGCGTTTTCGTACGCGTGTGAGACGGGAGAATTGTGGAGAGAAGGACTTCGCCTTCAGCCATCGAGCGTTACGGACTTGGAGACGGCGTCTTGGCCATCGTCTTCGAAGGGAGATCTGTATCGCAGCATTGCACCAACGCGTGTTCCGTGCAGAGTTCTGCGGTTAGACCTCTTTGTGTGCTCAGAAGCGAGACTTTTCACCAACGCCTAACCAGTTCCATCAACTTACCTGATATTCTCGATCTAGAAGTTATCCTTGCGAGGTGCCGAGTATTTATGAACGCAGCTGCCGGTAATAGGGGCGCGTAATCGCAAATTGTTCATGTTCCATTCTCAGGAGTGTGTGGGAGGACAAACAGATTCACTTTTTTTTTTGTAAATTTTGACAGTTGTTGGCAATATTCTTGTTGTTGTGGTCTTCAGTCGTGAGACTGGCTTGATGCAGCTCTCCATGCTACTCTATCCTGTACAAGCTTCTTCATCTACCAGTACCTACTGCAACCTACATCCTTCTGAATCTGCTTAGTATATTCATCTCTTGGTCTCCCCCTACGATTTTTACCCTCCATTGGTGATCCGTTGATGCCTCAGAACTTGTCCTACCAACCGATCCCTTCTTCTGGTCAAGTTGTGCCACAAATTTCTCCCCAATCCTATTCAATACTTCCTCATTAGTTATGTGATCTACCCATCTAATCTTCAGCATTCTTCTGTAACACCACATTTCGAAAGCTTCTATTCTCTTCTTGTCCAAACTATTTACCGTCCATGTTTCACTTCCATACATGGCTACACTCCATACAAATACTTTCAGAAATGACTTCCTGACACTTAAAATCTATACTCGATGTTAACAAATTTCTCTTCTTCATAAACGTTTTCCTTGCCATTTTCAGTCTACACTTTATATCCTCTCTACTTCGACCATCATCAGTTATTTTGCTCCCCAAATAGCAAAATTCCTTTACTACTTTAAGTGTTTCATTTCCTAATCTAACACCCTCAACATCACCCGACTTAATTCGACTACATTCCATTATCCTCGTTTTGCTTTTGTTGATGTTCATCTTATATCCTCCCTTCAAGACACCATCCATTACGTTGTTGGGAATATCACATTAAAATGCCAATATTACGATCGAATTTCGACTTCATTGTAGCTAGCATTTACCCTGTCCCAGTAAGCTTTACATGTACTCTAGTCACTGCACAGCTTGCCCAGACGGGAAGGAAAGGTTTGGAGTCTTCTATGTCAGCGACGGACTGATAAGCTTACACACGTACTTAAGACGGAAAACTTCTTTCAAAATTAAAAAGAAAACATTTTTTCTTATTTTGGGATTAAAATGGTCTCATGGATGTCTATTGTACTCATCCGAAGTTCGTCAGAAATTCCGTTATCGAGTTCCGAGGTGATTTGTGAAAAAGTTCCTCCGAAAACTATACAAACCGGGAAAAAAAATAGTCGACATGTAAGATTTAAAACTTTCCCGGCGTACATATTGTTCCAGAAAATTTCGAGAGAACTGACGGATGTTTGTAACTTCCTGCTACGATATTCCGGCGCAGAGTCTTCTGCCCATCTTCAGGTGATACTGGGGAAAACGCACTGAGCTCTGGTGTTTAAGGCCCCGCCGGCACATGCGTGGTGGATTGACTTTGCGTTGCGCATGCGCTACTTGAGCGCGTTCCATTCTGCTGCGCCGGGCGCCCTCCGCGGTGAAAACTCCCGGCATCGATATCACTTCGATTGTCTTCCCGCGGTTACATCACAGAACTACGCCGGCTAAAGAGGACACGAAGCTTTTCGGCGACTGGATTCCATGCTGGATTTAATTAATATGAGACTCACTGTCAGACAGTCGTATTTCCACGGATTCATTAATAATAGAACTCCAAAAGTTAGACGCATGGGCCACAATTTTTGTCTCGTTGTAATTCATGACACGACCAGTGGAAATACAGTGTTAGGCGATGGCAGACTTACAAGGCTGAAGAAGGCGAGTATGCCGCTGATGTTCTGCAATGCGATCTAACTTTTGGAGTTCTATTATTAATGGATCGGTGGACATACGGCTGTCTGACAGTGAGTCTCGTATTAATCGAGACGGCGGTTTCCAATTAAATCCGGCATCGAATCCAATCGTCGAAAAGCTTCGTGTCTTCCGTAGTCATCGTAGTTTTGTGATGGAACCGCGGGAAGACAATCGAACTGATATCGATGCCGCAAGTTTTCACCACGGAGGGCGCGCGGCGCAGCAGAATCGAACGCGGTCAAGTAGCGCACGCACAACTGCAAGTGAACCCATCACGAATGTGCCGGTGGGGCCTTAAATACCGGGGAGTTTTCGCCAGTATCAACTGAAGATGGCCAGAAGACTCAGCGGCGAAATATTGTGGCAGGAAGTTACAAACATGCGGCAGTTCTCCCGAAATTTTGTGGAACAATCGACTTGTATTTTCTAAGACGGCTGAAGAGGCTTTATGGAAATTATGAACGTGTTCGAACTTCAGGTCTGTGCCGCTGGTCCTAGGGGAGGTTCTAGTCCTCCCTCGGGCATGGATGTGTGTGTTTGTCCTTAGGATAATTTAGGGTAAGTAGTGTGTAAGCTTAGGCACTGACGACCTTAGCACGTAAGTCCCATAAGATTTCACACACATTTGAACTTTTTTTTTAACTTCATATCTAACCAACATGTTTCTACTTCCAGAATGAGATTTTCACTCTGCAGAGGAGTGTGCGCTGATACGAAACTTCCTGGTAGATTAAAAATGTGTGCCCGACAGAGACTCGAACTCGGGACCTTTGCCTTTCGCGGGCAAGTGCTCTACCATCTCAGCTACCGAAGCACGACTCACGCCCGGTCCTCACAGCTTTACTTCTGCCAGTATCTCGTCTGCTACCTTTCAAACTTTACAGAAGCTCTCCTGCGAACCTTGCAGAACTAGCACTCCTGAAAGAACGGATACAGCCGAGACATGGCTTAGCCACAGCCTGGGGGATGTTTCCAGAACGAGATTTTCACTCTGCAGCGGAGTGTGCGCTGATATGAAACTTCCTGGTAGATTGGTTCGCAGGAGAGATTCTGTAAAGTTTGGAAGGTAGGAGACGAGATACTGGCAGAAGTAAAGCTGTGAGTACCGGGCGTGAGTCGTGCTTCGGTAGCTCAGATGGTAGAGCGCTTGTCCGCGAAAGGCAAAGGTCCCGAGTTCGAGTCTCGGCCTGGCACACAGTTTTAATCTACCACGAAGTTTCATGTTTCTACTTCTGCGCAAAAGCGGATGAAACGCGTATCGAGTGAGCAGAGCAACTGATGACAGAAGCTGCCGAAGAGGCACGGAGGGCCGCCATGGCCACGGAGAAGACGGAGGAGGACCTCGCTTGGGACCTGGTGGGTTTTCTTACTAGAGGCTTGTTTAACGTAACTACAAAAAAATTTAATCGGAAACGTTATACGCGTTTTTCTCGAAACCGTACTTTTCAAACTGGTGGGAGCCCGCCGGTGTGGCGAAGCGGTTCTAGGCGGTTCTGTCTGGAACCGTGCGACCGCTACGGCTAGATGTTGAGTCCCACAGTGCTCAGAGCCATTTGAGCAAACTGGCGGGAAACATAGCTTGAGAACGCTAAATACGATTTTGATCGGAATTTGATGTCGGCATTCTAAACTGCATTCTCTAATAGCGCACGTAGCCGCGTTGCGATATCTTCGGAAGTCTATTATCGGTGCACACTTTTGTGAGCGAAAAGAAATGACATCTGTTTCAACACATCACCGTTTTGTTAGAACTAAATATCTTCCTATTAAACTATGTATGCTGACAGAAAATACGCTGAAAATGTCTTATAGAATATTATTTTGTTACAGGACCAATAAGAAGGCTTCAGGAATTCCGGCTGATGACCCATGTTCTGGCTGCAAGAGGTCCTTCCATCTCGTACAGTGGCGACAGGACCGTTGAGTCTACACACAAAAATCATTTGTTTTAAAAAACAGAAGTGTTAGGAATGAAACTATATCGCCGTGTTTGATATTAGTTTTTATTTTATATGAATTATATGAACGATTGGACATGCCTAGTAATCAGGATACCCCGCGTTCGAATCCTAGTCCGGCAAACATCTCCACTTGTGGCCGCTGATACGGCACGAAGTCCTGAATATCAATAATCCTTTCGCTTTACTTTCCTTTCCATTCTACTCCCTCCTACTCCAATTCATAACAAACTTTTTATTTCACTTGAAAAAATTACGAAAATCGCGTATTTTTCATGCGTTAAGAGAGCGCTATCCTTTAAGCTGGCGGGCAGCCTCGACACGTGCCGCGACAGCAGCGCTCCTAGCACGTAAAGTTAGAACTATAGCGTCCCCGATTTAAGTGTTCATGAGATAGTCCGCCTCGGTAACTGCGCAGTCAGTTCGTCGAGTTGCTAAACGGAGGCACCCGGGTTCGTTTCCCGGCCAGTTCGAAGATTTGCTACGCTCGGAGACTGGGTGTTGTGTTGTTTCACGTTAATACGTAGTAAGTGGCATTCCACTGTCCAGATGGCTGTATGGACACGTCCCAGAAACCAATAAAATTGAAAAGTATATGGGGTACGCACCGATGCAATGGAAACTCTTTCCGGCCACCCACGCGGTTGTGTCGTAGTTAACACATCTATCACTAATTGCTAACCGAGGTGTGCTTGAAAAATCAGCGCTCTCCTCCAAATCATTCTTAAATACTTAGAATGTGGTAAGATGATTACACAAAGTTTTTTTAATGTCATCAGTGATCATTCTACTTCGGTTGCCGACATTGTGAATACATGTAGGCATCTAAGAGCTCTTACTGTACTAATTGATACGATATTGTATTACTTACTGTTCCTCCATAACTTTTAGGACCATGGCATTTTTCTGCACGCACATTATTATTGACATTCGCAAATAACGCGATAAGCATAATAACCTCCTGAAGCAGGTCTCTAAGACGAGGATGCCACGACGTTGGGATCACCGATGGAGCAAGCAGTAAAGGAAACAAAAGAAAAATTCGGAGTAGGTATTAAAATCCATGGAGAAGAAATAAAAAGGTTGAGGTTCGCCGATTACATTGTAATTATGTCAGAGACAGCAAGGGACTTGGAAGAGCAGTTGAACGGAATGGACAGTGTCTTGAAACGAGGATATAAGATAAACATCAACAAAAGCAAAACGAGGATAATGGAATGTAGTCGAATTAAGTCGGGTGATGCTGACGGAATTAGATTAGGGAATGAGACACTTAAAGTAGTAAAGGAGTTTTGCTATTTGGGGAGCAAAATAACTGATGATGGTCGAAGTGGAGAGGATATAAAATGTAGACTGGCAATGGAAAGGAAAGCGTTTCTGAAGAAGAGAAATTTGTTAATATCGAGTATAGATTTAAGTGTCAGGAAATAATTTCTGAAAGTATTTGTATGGAGGGTAGCCATGTATGGAAGTGAAACATGGACGATGAATTGTTTAGACAAGAAGAGAATAGAAGCTTTCGAAATGTGGTGCTACAGAAGAATGCTCAAGATTAGATGGGTAGATCACGTAAGTAATGAGGTATTGAATAGAATTGGGGAGAAGTGGACTTTGTGGCACAACTTGACTAGAAGAAGGGATCGGTTGGTAGGACATGTTCTGAGGCATCAAGGGACCACCAGTTTAGTATTGGAGGGCAGCGTGGAGGGTAAAAATCGTAGAGGGAGACCAAGAGATGAATACACTAAGCAGATTCAGAAGGATGTAGGTTACAGAAGGTACTGGGAGATGAAGAAGCTTGCACAGGATGAGTAGCATGGAGAGCTGCATCAAACCAGTCTCTGGACTGAAGACCACGACAACAACAGTACACCATTCAAACAATGTAACGTGCAGCTAGTAAGGTGAACTACTCTGACAATTGCGCGAAAATCGCAGGAGAAGTTTTACGCGTCTGTTATGTAACTGATGTATCTGTGCCTAGATACCAGACCATAGAGTCCGTGGTGGTCAAGTGACTGACGAGGTTGTACGAGGCGATGGTTCGTCTCCTGCTCCAACCTTTATTCTTGCAGTACACGTGTAAATTCTTTGATATTCAAAAAACTTCCACCTACACTATTCGTTCTTGCTACATTAGCAAAGTCTCACCGCTACGCAGGTTAACTGCCAGATGGGGCCTGCCTCTGTGTCTGCTGCTCGAAGCATCGAGGTGCAAAGCAGGTCTGGGTACCTTACCGGATTGCGTGGAAAAGGGATTTCGCAAATCACGACAGACATACATTTTCAGGAAAACTCGATGCGTTTCTTCATTTACTTGTCGATATAAATATGGTTGTTCTAATAATTAAATTTAATTACAACTAGCAAGTAGTTAGATAACATGAAATTCAGTTTATCGAAATAAAGTGGGCTTATTAAAATTATTTTATATTTCAAGTGTCAAATAAAGCAAATATAATGAGCACTTACGTTTGAGCGGGAATCGAACAGACATCTCATACACATTCGTCTTACGTAACGTGAACGCTAACCACATGGCACCACAAACTATCATGCACAATACCTGAGCAAGTACATCCAGTACATAATACATGCGTAAAACTTAGCCTTGCGATTTCCTCTGAATTTTGTAGTACACCTTACTGCTTACACATTATGTTGTTTTTAATGGAATACTAGAAGTGAACAAAGTTTGAAGTAAATCTCTGACCCCTAACGTGATGGCCTCCCCTTGTAGTGCCAGGAAGAGGCGAAGTTTCTGTTTGTGCAACTTTTTGCTTGTATACAGGGTGAGTCACCTAACATTACCGCTAGATATATTTCGTAAACCACATCAAATACTGACGAATCGATTCCACAGACCGAACGTGAGGAGAGGGGCTAGTGTAATTGGTTAATACAAACCATAAAAAATGCACGGAAATACGTTTTTTTAAATGGAACCACGTTAGTTTTGTTAGCACATCTGAACATATAAACAAATACGTAATCAGTGCCGTTTTTTGCATTGTAAAATGTTAATTACATCCGGAGATATTGTAACCTAAAGTTGACGCTTGAGTACCACTCCTCCGCTGTTCGATCGTGTGTATCGGAGAGCACCGAGTTACGTAGGGATCCAAAGGGAACGGTGATGGACCTTAGGTACAGAAGAGACTGGAACAGCACATTACGTCCACATGCTAACACCTTTTTATTGGTCAGGTGAGGTACACGTACACACGTGGTTTCCGTTTTCAATTACGGAGTGGAATAGAGTGTGTCCCGACATGTCAGACACAATTGCAATCTCTGGCGTAATGAATGTCGTACACGCCGCAGTACATCTGGTGTAATGTCGCCGCAGGCTGCCACAATACGTTGTTTCATATCCTCTCGGGTAGTAGGCACATCACGGTACACATTCTCCTTTAACGTACCCCACAGAAAGAAGTCCCCAGGTGCAAGATCAGGAGAACGGGCTGGCCAATTTATGCGTCCTCCACGTCCTATGAAACGCCCGTCGAACGTCCTGTCAAGGGTCAGCCTAGTGTTAATTGCGGAATGTGCAGGTGCACCATCATGCTGATACCACATACGTCGACACGTTTCCTGTTGTAGACTGACAAGACAGCCAGTCCACAGCGACGGGTAACCGAAAGGCACGCGTTTACACACGCCGGCTGGCGTTATGTCTGTCTACAACAGTTTGGTGACGCGGATCAAAAAGGATCTTGTTCTTTCTACTTGCTTTGCCCTAAATTATTTGTGTCATGGCTTCGCCACATTCTCCAAATGTACTGTCTGAATTTTATCGCTTGCAGAATCAGCAGACGCAGGCGTTATTGGATGCACTTGGACAGCTCGTCCAGGGTCAACGTGCACTGCAAAAAGATGCGGCCGCCGCCGCTTCATCGCTACCGCAGCCACAACACGCAGTTGCACCGCAATTCCGTAATTTTCAGCCACACGAGGAAACATGGACGGAGTGGTCCTGCCAATTTGGATTCCATCTCACCGCCTACGGAATTCAAGGTAATGAGTGGCAGCCGTTTTTGCTTTCGTGTGTAGGTGTGTCCACCTACCGTGTGATAGTGAAATTGTTTCCCCGACGCGATGTAGCAACTCTGTCCTACGAAGAAATTTTGTCTGCTTTAGATGCCTATTTCAAGGAAACAGTCAATGTCGTTGCAAAAAGGAATACGTTCTTTCGTACAAATCGTACGGCCGGTCAAACTAATCGGGAGTGGGTTGCAACTTTGCAAGGCCTTACAAGGGATTGTGCTTTTGAGTGTGAATGTGGACTCCCTTATTCGGATACTATGGTGCGTGATGCAATAGCACAGAACGTTTCTGATGTTCGCATACGGGAACAGATTTTGAAACTAGTCAATCCCTCCCTTCAACAAGTGATAGACATATTGGATAGGCAAGACACACTTGACTTTGCTCAGGAATCCTTTGAAACTTCGCCAGCTGTGTGTCACATTAACCGGCCCGCCGGGCGAGCTGCACGGAACTGTAAACAGCCCTCGCGCACGTCCGCACAGCCACGTGTGCCGCGCAAGCAAGCAAATACAGTGCTGCAATCATGCCCGCGGTGTGCCACTAGACATTCGCGTGAGAATTGCCCGTCACGCGAAGCTATTTGCTTTTTCTGTAATAAAAAAGGACATGTTCAAAGTGTTTGCCAGAAAAAGCTTAGATCGGACACTCACAACCATTCCAGGCCCTTTGCTTCGCGCCGGAATCGAACCCAGAATACACAGGCTCGTGAACCTTAGCCCATGGACATTCATGTAGTTAATTCCACACCGTCCAGTGCCTCTCTCTCTAACAGTGACTGTGTTCGTCTCACAGGAAGTGTGCGTCGACGTCGACGGCAATCCTATCCTTGTCGCCAATATGAAATGTCGGCAGATGTGCCGACACTGTTTTTAGAGAAGGAGGCCGAAATGCACGCGTCAACTCACGCAGGCTTGCTTAGGTCTGAAAGAGGATACATAATGAATGCTATCAAGAAAAGTACGTAGCTGCTGGAATACTTAACTTTAATCCATCATTTGTATATAGCATTCTTGATGATACAAGTGAGACTCTCTCTAGAAATGGTTAATGGCCCCTTGCTAGGTCATAGCCATGGACTTAGCTGAAGGCTATTCTAACTATGTCTCGGCAAATGATAGAAAGGCTTCGTCAGTGTAGTCGCTAGCAAAGTCGTCGTAAAACTGGGGCGAGTGCTAGTACGTCTCTCTAGACCTGCCGTGTGGTGGCGCTCGGTCTGCAATTACTGTCAGTGGCGACACGCGGGTCCGACTTGTACTAATGGACCGCGGCCGATTTAAAGCTACCACCTAGCAAGTGTGGTGTCTGGCGGTGACACCACATTTCCAGTGGGACATTTTCGAGCAACGTAGGCAGAGCATTCTGTAGAAGCGCGATGTATGTTGCAGCTGGCGCCGGCCGCGGTGGTCTCGCGGTTCTAGGCGCGCAATCCGGAACTGCGCGACTGCTACAGTCGCAGATTCGAGTCCTGCCTCGGGCATGGATGTGTGTGATGTCCTTAGGTTAGTTAGGTTTAAGTCGTTCTAAGTTCTAGGGGACTGATGACCAAAGCTGTTAAGTCCCATAGTGCTCAGAGCCATGTGAACCATATTTTTTTTTTTTTTTTTTTTTTTGCAGCTGTCGGAGGTTTCAAGCGTCAACTTTAGGTTAGAATATCTCCGGATGTAATTAACATTTTACAATGCAACAAACGGCACTGATAACGTATTTGTTTATATGTTCAGATGTGCTAACAAAACTAACGTGGTTCCATTTAAAAAACGTAGGTTTGTTGTCAAAAAACGTACCTCCGTGCATTTTTGTATGGTTTGTATTAAACAATTACACTAGCCCCTCTCCTCACGTTCGGTCTGTGGAATCGGTTCGTCAGTATTTGATGTGGTTTACGAAATATATCCAGCGGTAACGTTAGGTGACTCACCCTGTCTATAAGGAACGCCTGCCACTTGACCATCTTCTGTGTGGATGCACAAACAGTGACCGAACTCTTGTGGGAATCGGCAAAGCGCCGCGAGCAATGAGTATAATGTGCAGGGGCACTGTGAATATAGTGCGGGACAGTAAGTTGTGAATGTGGGTCTCACGGGGGGCGTGCCAGAGGTAACTCCCTGCAGTCGCATCATCCTCTGTGTCCTCGGTGGCTCAGACAGCTAGTCGGCACGGTAGCTCAGCGTGTTCGATCAGAGGGCTGCGTGCTCTCTGTAATAAAAGAAACTGAGTGAACGGATCAACGAACAACCTGAACGAGTGTCATCGCACGTCCGCAACGAACAAATTCGACGAACAATATATAGAACAAAATGACATCAAAATAAATAAATAAATAAACAAATAAAGGTGGATAGAGTGTCTGCCATGTAAGCAGGAGATCCCGGGTCCGAGTCCCGATCGGGGCACACATTTTCACCTGTTATTTCAATATATTAGAAGGTTTTTAACGATTTGCAAGTTTTGTACTGACTCTCAAACTAGCGTTAACCGATTTGCCATACTGTGTACTCGGTTTGCTAACATTTGCCGTTGCTTGTCCATATCAGAAATTAATATTTTAATATTGTGTTTCCACAACTGCCTTCCCGCTATTTTTGAGCAACTTGTTTTGCACGAAAGTGTCTTTTCATGTCATAATCCTTCACAACAGGTAGCGATTCACTAACTAAGAAGCAAACAGGTTTATCTTTGCTCACGGCAAAGAAATAAAGCTCTGTCCATTTCTCCGGGAACTGGCGACATTCGGGATATGATTTTCTCTGCTTTATGCCAGACTTTCACGAACAAACTCAGTAAAAACGCTCGGAAACATGTGTACGAAATTAACGAACAAGTTCACGCGTCAACACACAACAGGTGAATAGTTTGTTCAACTACGACACCAGCTGCCGCTTTTCAAATGGACGCATTTCGCGAATAGACGGTAATTACCTTGCCACTGTCGCCCATTACCAGCGTTTTCTATCGACGAATGTGTAGCACAGACGTAGGTAGTAAGTAATAAATAGCGTGGATTTGTTGTCAGTATCGATCCAGAGGCGAAAGTCCTTTTCTCCTCAACAATTTAAGGAGCTGTTTCCCCAACTCTATGCACGCACAGGATCACATGGGCCATAACTTGGCAATCAGACAGGAAATGTGTTCCTTTTCCTTGTTCAAACACAGCGGCGGCGAAATGGCTTTGCCCAAACGCTAAGCGAGCGAAATCTTCACTGGGCTGCGTCATGAACTGCAAACCCGATGCGAGCCCAGCATTGGCGGGAATAACCGCCCCAGATGGCATTCAACGCTAGCGCCTCGCAGTTTCTCCCACGAATTTCCTTCAAGGACCGGATTGAAACCGATGTGGGCCGGATCTCAACACTCGTGAGATTATATACATGGGGGGCGGGGGAGAGAGAGAGGGGGGGGAGAGAGAGAGGGGGGAGAGAGAGAGAGAGAGAGAGAGAGAGAGAGAGAGAGAGAGAGAGAGAGAGAGAGAGAGAGGGGGGGGGGGAGAGGGGGGAGAGAGGGGGAAAGGGAGAGATAGAGAGGTAGAGAGAGAGAGAGAGAGAGAGAGAGAGAGAGAGAGAGAGAGGGAGGGAGAGGGAGAGAGAGAGAGAGAGAGAGAGAGAGATAGAGAGGTAGAGGGAGAGAGAGGGAGAGAGAGAGGGGGGGGGGGGTTCAGCAGCGACACCAAATTTCGTCGGCGGGTCTCCACGCAGGGCTTTTCCGTGTTGGAGCTTCGTTTTTAGTTGTGAAACTGATTACAGTGCTTCTGAGATACTTTTGAATTTGTTAAGCACGAATATGCGCTTGCACTTTGGTTGGTGATGGAGGAGGAGGAGGAGGAGATTAGCGTTTAACGTCCCATCGACAACGAAGTCATTGGAGTCAAAGGACAAGCTCGGATTCGGGAAGGAAACCGGTCGTGCCCTTTTGAAGGAACCGTCCCGGCATTTGTCTGAAACGATTTAGGGAAATCAAGAACAACCGAAGTCTGGATGGCTGGACGCTTGTTTGAACAGTCGTCCCCAAACAATTTTCCAAGACAGAACTACGCAATACTGTTAAGTGCAGAGCATTTTGCACGTATTCACAGAGGCCCCGGTAGCTCAGTACATAGCGTTAACGTCCGGTGGTCGAACAGTCTCAATGTTCCAATCATGTTGACAGCAACTTTGTTCCTACTTTAATTTAACTTCTATACTTTCTGTCAAATAATGACTCATAATTTTCTAACAAAACAACTTTTTATTTTTATTTATTACTCATATGAAATAAATGGACCTTGTCGTTGGTGGGGAGGCTTGCGCGCCTCAGCGATACAGATAGCCGTACCGTAGGTGCAACCACAACGGAGGGGTATCTGTTGAGAGGCCAGACAAACGTGTGGTTCCTGAAGAGGGGCAGCAGCCTTTTCAGTAGTTGCAGGGGCAACAGTCTGGATCACTGACTGATCTGGCCTTGTAACACTAACCAAAACGGCCTTGCTGTGCTGGTACCGCGAATGGCTGAAAGCAAGGCGAAACTACAGTCGTAATTTTTCCCGGGGGCATGCAGCTTCACTGTATGGTTAAATTATGATGGCGTCCTCTTGGGTAAAATATTCCGGAGGTAAAATACGAGTAGTCCCCCCTTCGGATCTCCGCGCGGGGACTACTCAAAAGGACATCCTCATCAGGAGAAAGAAAACTGGCGTTCTACGGATCGGAGCGTGGAATGTCAGATCCCTTAATCGGGCGGGTAGGTTAGAAAATTTAAAAAGGGAAATGCATATAGGAATTGGTGAAGTTCGGTGGCAGGAGGAACAAGACTTGTGGTCAGATGAATACAAGGTTATAAATACAAAATCAAATAGAGGAAATGCTGGAGTAGGTTTAATAATGAATTAAAAAAATAGGAGTGCGGGTAAGCTACTACAAACAGCATAGTCAAAGCATTATTTCGGCTAAGATAGACACGAAGCCCACGCCTACTACAGTAGTACAAGTTTATATGCCAACTAGCTCTGCAGATGAGGAAATTAAAGCAATGTATGATGATAATGGAATGTAGTATAATTAAATCGGGTGATGCTGAGGGTATTAGATTAGGAAATGAGAGACTTAACGCAACAAAGGAGTTTTGCTATTTGGGGAGCAAAATAACTAATGATGGTCGAAGTAGAGAGACTGGCAATGGCAATGGCAATGGCAAGGAAAGCGTTTCTGAAGAAGAGAAATTTTTTAACTTCGACTATTGATTCAAGTGTTAGGAAGTCGTTTCTGAAAGCTTTTAAAAATGTGGTGCTACAGAAAAATGCTGAAGATTAGATGGATAGGTCACATAACTAATGAGGAGGTATTGAATAGAATTGGGGAGAAGAGGAGTTTGTGGCACAACTTGACTAGAAGAAGGGATTGGTTGGTAGGACATGTTCTGAGGCATCAAGGGATCACCATTTCAGTATTGCAGGGCAGCGTGGAGGGTAAAAATCGTAGAGGGAGACCAAGAGATGAATACACTAAGCAGATTCAGAAGGATGTAGGTTGCAGTAGGTACTGGGAGATGAAGAAGCTTGCACAGGATAGAGTAGCATGGAGAGCTGCATCAAACCAGTCTCTGGACTGAAGACAACGACGACGACGACAACATGAAATAAATTGAGTTTTGAAATTATATACATCAATAATACTGGAAATAAAATTTGATACACACATTCGAAACGGTCTACACAATGATGCCGCTGCATTTCGTATGCTCTTATTTAAAAGAAATTAGTTCTCATTTGTAATAAACAGAAAACATATAGGATGTCAAGGAAGAAAAATTTGCAGTTGACTAAAATATCTTTCTGTAGATACTGCCCAGCCTTTTGAATCTCTTTCACACGAAAAGAACCTATTACATGACTCCTGTAAGGAATGCCTGTCACGAAAATTTTTTGCCTTTTTGTTTACTCTCAGCGCCTCCAGAAGGTTTTAATTTGCTACCGCAAACGTAATTCGAACCACCAAATATTGCAATGTACTGATTTTTTGGTGTTCTACATTCCTTTAAAACTGTATGCGCGCAACCACAATCTTCATGAAGCCTGTATCTGCCAGTTCTCGTTGGTAACGTAAAGTTTCAATCTCTGTTTCATTATAATACAGAACGCGAAATGTTTTGGTTGCGGTACTACCGGTGACTGTTATGCGGGTAAATGGCGAGCAAAATTTCTTCGCATTTGTAGTTTGTCGCTGTAGCACTGTTCACTGCAAACAGACGACCTGAAGATATTTTGCTGAAGATATCACCTCTACAATACTTGAGAGTCTCATGACGCACCACAGACGCAGATTTACTGTCTGTATTAAGACAAATTTGATCACGGACCTGACACAGTTTACTTGTTGTATTTGTTCTTTATTTCATTATTGCAGTATAGTGTAATATGGGATTCCAAAAGTGGTTGTTATTCGTAAAGTTGTCCATAAATGACCTTCAGCTTGAATCCGTGAATGAGAAAACCACGGATAACTTTCCGTCGATCGGGAACGGACGATTGCTTACGATTTTGTCTTACCTGGCGTAAGATGTGTTTCATTTTTAGCTTTTTGCGGTTGACATAGAAAACAAATTATACAAAACCGAAATTTGCAGTGTATGTTCTTGGTAACGCAGTGATTTGTTTCCTAAGCAAGCTTCAAAATAGAAACAATAGTTTAAAATTCATTGTACGGTATTCGTCCAATACGTAAGATTCCGTATTTTATTTCTCTGCACAACTAATTGTGCCCGTGGCATGTGAAGGCTGGTGAATCAAACTGGCACGTGTTGACAACCGAAAAATTTGGTAATTTGCGGTACGATCTTATGGGACCAAACTGCTGAGTTCATCGGTTCTTAGGTTTACGCACTACTTACTCTAACTCAAAGTAACTTACGCTAGGGACAACGCACACGCCCATGCCCGAGGGAGGACTCTAACCTCCGACGCGGGTGGGGAGCCGCGCTAACCGTGACAAGACGCCCTAGACCGCACGGCTACCCCGCGCCGCCGGTGCGTGTTGACAACGCGCACATCGGCTTACGGCGCAGACCACAGTGTCTTGCCAAGTACGCTGCCAGCTAGCGTGGAATTACGACTGGAAACCGTGTCCGCTTGAGAGATGCGCTGTGCCATTCGTTTTTTCGCAGCAAAATAACTGCCCGCCGTCGATATTCATCCGGAGTTAATCTGTTTCTGTGGGGAAGACTGTATGAGCATTCAAATGGTAACGAGACCAGACGCCATCATTCGACCTCTGAGACAAGATATGTACTTAAATGGATATGGTGTCTGTTCTTTCGTACATGTCTGAAAGAACAGACACCGTATCCGTATAAGTACACTGCTGGCCACCGTAAATGCAACACCCTGAAGGAAGCATCCGAATCAAGTGAAATTTACACCATGAGTTTGCAGCGATGAGATATGCAACTGATTAGAATTTCAGCGCAGACGCACATCACGCGCGCCTGTGGCGCCACCTCATAGCGCCATTTAAGGCTTGGCGATTTCGACGAGTGTACGATCGGCACGTGTGTTTACCTTGTGGTTGTTCCACAAGACGATCAGTTATGCCTCGTAGAAAACAGCGAACATCTTTTGATCAAGTATCCGAGTTCGACAAAGGAAGGATAGTGGCTTACCGAGATTGTGGATTATCATACAGAGAAATCGCTACTCGTGTTGGACGAAACCAAACAACTGTAATGCGGATATTTGACCGTTGGATGCAGGAGGGTACGACGGACCGACGTGGTCGATCGCATTCACCTCGGTGCACCACTGCACGTGCTGATGGGCAAATTGTGCGCATGGCAGTGACGGATCGCTCGGTGACATCCCGAACCGTAGCACAGCACATTGCGTCTGTAACGCATCATCCAGTGTCTGCGCGTACCGTTCGACGCCGTTTACAGCAGAGTGGTCTGTCCGCAAGACGTCCATTGCTTCGTCTACCATTGACGCAGAACCACAGACGTCTCCGTCGCCAACGGTGTGATGACAGACGGATGTGGACGGCAGAATGGAATGACGTTGTCTTTACTGACGAGGCACGCTTCTGTCTGCAGCACCACGATGGTCGGATTCGAGTGTGGAGACACCATGGAGAGAGGATGCTGGACAGCTGCATTATGCACCGCCACACTGGTCTTGCACCGGGTATTATGGTATGGAGCGGTATTGGATATTACTCTCGCACGCCTCTAGTACGCATTGCCGGTACTTTAAATAGCCGGCGCTACATATCCGATGTGCTGGAGCCAGTTGTCCTTCCTTACCTTCAGGGCTCGGCCACAGCCATATTTCAACAGGATAATGCGCGACCACACGTGGCACGCATTGTCCAAAGCTTCTTCGTCAATAACCAGATTGAATTGCTTCCCTGGCCGGCTCGCTCTCCGGATCTTTCGCCGATAAAAAACATATGGTCCATGGTTGCTCAACGAGTGACCCAGATTACATCCCCAGCTGCCACACCAGATGATCTTTGGCAACGTGTGGAAGCATCTTGGGCTGCTGTACGCCAGGAACACATCCAACTTCTCTTTGACTCAATGCCGAGACGTGTGGCAGCAGTGATCTCCAACAATGGCGGTTACTCTGGCTACTGATTCTGGCAGGAACCACATGTCACAGACGTCTGTGAACCTAATCATTTGATACTTGGTCAGCATGTTAGCTACAAAATAAATTTTGTTGTGCTACCTCTTGTGTTTCTTGGTGTTGCATTTACGGTGGCCAGCAGTGTATATAGTTCTGGTAATACCGGTCATGACACTATTGTGTGCGGATGCACATATATTACCCGAACTCTTACGGGACTCGGTAAGAAGTCTTCACAAGTAGTGGGTGTGCTGGGGTGGGACACTACGAATGTAGTGCGTGGACTTGCAAGGTGAGAATGTGGGTCTCGCGGGACGCGTGCACGAGACAGTCCCTGCAGTCGCACTATCCTCTATGTCCTCGGTGGCTCAGGTGGATAGACCGTCTGTCACGTAAGCAGGAAATCCCGGGTTCGAGTCCCGATCGGGGCACACATTTTCACCTGTCGCCGTTGATATATATCAACGCCCGTTAACAGGTGAATATATTAATATAATTCTAATTTCGTCTGAGACACGACGAAAGAGTATCATGTGTGAGAAACCTGGCGAAATTCCCCAGAAAGACAAAGGTCACCCATTCGGCAGGGAAAATTATGGCAACTATCTTTAGGGACTGTCAAGGAGGTGTTTACGGTTTACCAACAGCATCGAAACAACACAGTGTATGCGGAGAGGTACTGTAATGCCTTGAGGAATCTACCAGCTGCCATCAAATGAAAACGTCCTGGACATTTCTTTCGCAATGTTGTCTCCCTTCACGACAATGCTCGGCTTCAAGCTGCTCAAATGACCCTGGCGGAGCTCCCAAGATTCAGCTGAGAAGTGTCGCCGGATCCTGTATATTACAGAACTCTTGCTGAACTGATATTCACATGTTCTTCTGACCCAAACGTCGTCATGGAAGTAAGCATTTCAGCATCAATTACGAAGTCACATTAAAAATGGACAGGCCCAGACTTCGTACGGCGTAGGTTTGGAAAAAACTTGTAGGACGTTAGCCAAAATGCTTGGAAAAAATGGTGACTGTGCAGAAAAGCAGGAGAAGCATTGTAAATTGTCAATAACATCATTTCAATATGATTAATTGCATGCAATGGTTTTCATAAAATAGGGAAACTTACTTATTGAACGTCGCTCGTATATACTCCATGTATTGAAGCGTAAGTAACGCTAGGGGGATGTGTTATTGGTCTAGTAAGCATCGGATAGTTCAGAAAAGTTTACTAGCGTAGTTTTTCGAAGTTTCATCTTGTCTTTTTGTCTCAGCGACAGACGTATAACAGCAAGTTTGGCACTCCGCTGTCTCCCGTTCGTACGTTCTGCCGTACTTGTATTTTGGACAAAATATGGCAGTGTAGTGCTATGTCACTTTCCCCTTGTCTCTCTGTATATCATCTCTGTAGCGTTTGTACGCGAGTGGGACAAGTGCCTCTATCAGGTCGACACCTGCTTTCCGCAAACCTTCCTACTGTACTTAGCGGAGGGTACTTCGATATACTTCTCAATCTTGCACCCTACCCCCCCCCCCCCTCCCTCACCCTGTGCCACTGCATTCATGGAAGGTATACGTGGAGAAAGAACGTACGCTCCCGTCTCGAATGTTCCTGTTTTATGGTCGTCAGAGTTCCGCAAGATGTGTTCTGGAGCACGTCGTCTGTCTCTTAGACGCGTTCCTTCGGAGTTTTGTGAGTAAGGCCATTGATATTAAGAAATATCTTTTTTCTGCCGTCTCCCACTGCAAACTGTTGATGACGACGTGTGGGCTTCAGGAGCGCTCTACAGCACAGTCATCATCGCCAGCACTGGGTGTCAGCACGAAAACCTCGTGGTGGGGCTGAGGAGAGGGGGGGCGGCTCCCCCGTCGTACCTCGTGTGTGTGTGTGTGTGTGTGTGTGTGTGTGTGTGTGTGTGTGTGTGGTATTTTAAAGCATATTTTGTAACAAGCAACAAGTGTCTGCCGTCACTGTCGATAGCTAGGTTTCTGTTCTGAAGAGGTTGGAGGTAGCATTCGTGTTGTTGTTGTTGTTGTTATCTTCAGTTCTGAGACTGATATGATGCTGCTCTCCATGCCACTCTATCCTGTGCAAGCTTTTTCATCTCCCAGTACCTACTGTAGCCTACATCCTTCTGAATCTGCTTAGTGTATTCATCTCTTGGTCTCCGTCTACGATTTTTACCCTCCACGCTGCCCTCCAATGCTAAATTTGTGATCCCTTGATGCCTCAGAACATGTCCTACCAACCGATCCCTTCTTCTAGTCAAGTTGTGCCACAAATTTCTCTTCTCCCCAATTCTGTTCAATACCTCCTCATTAGTTATGTGATGTACCCATCTAATCTTCAGCATTCTTCTGTAGTACCACATTTCGAAAGCTTCTATTCTCTTCTTGTCCAAACTATTTATCGTCCATGTTTCACTTCCATACGTGGCTACACTCCATACAAATACTTTCAGAAACGACTTCCTGACACTTAAATCTATACACGATGTTAACAAATTTCTCTTCTTCAGAAACACTTTCCTTGCCATTGCCAGTCTACATTTTATATCCTCTCTACATCGACCATCATCAGTTACTTTGCCCCCCCCAAATAGCAAACCTTTAAGTGTCTCATTTCCTAATCTACTTCCCTCAGCATCACCAGACTTAGTTCGACTACATTCCATTATCCTCGTTTTGCTTTTGTTGATGTTCATCTTATACCCTCCTTTCAAGACATTGTCCATTCCGTTCAACTGCTCTTTCAAGTCCTTTGCTGTCAGACAGAATTACAATGTCATCGGCAAACCTCAAAGTTTTTATTTCTTCTGCATGGATTTTAATACACTCCTGGAAATTGAAATAAGAACACCGTGAATTCATTGTCCCAGGAAGGGGAAACTTTATTGACACATTCCTGGGGTCAGATACATCACATGATCACACTGACAGAACCACAGGCACATAGACACAGGCAACAGAGCATGCACAATGTCTGCACTAGTACAGTGTATATCCCCCTTTCGCACCAATGCAGGCTGCTATTCTCCCATGGAGACGATCGTAGAGATGCTGCATGTAGTCCTGTGGAACGGCTAGCCATGCCATTTCCACCTGGCGCCTCAGATGGACCAGCGTTCGTGCTGGACGTGCAGACCGCGTGAGACGACACTTCATCCAGTCCCAAACATGCTCAATGGGGGACAGATCCGGAGATCTTGCTGGCCAGGGTAGTTGACTTACACCTTCTAGAGCACGTTGGGTGGCACGGGATACATGTGGACGTGCATTGTCCTGTTGGAACAGCAAGTTCCCTTGCCGGTCTAGGAATGGTAGAACGACGGGTTCGATGACGGTTTGGATGTACCGTGCACTATTCAGTGTCCCCTCGACGATCACCAGTGGTGTACGGCCAGTGTAGGAGATCGCTCCCCACACCATGATGCCGGGTGTTGGCCCTGTGTGCCTCGGTCGTATGCAGTCCTGATTGTGGCGCTCACCTGCATGGCGCCAAACACGCATACGACCATCTTTGGCACCAAGGCAGAAGCGACTCTCATCGCTGAAGACGACACGTCTCCATTCGTCCCTCCATTCACGCCTGTCGTGACACCACTGGAGGCGGGCTGCACGATGTTGGGGCGTGAGCGGAAGACGGCCTAACGGTGTGCGGGACCGTAGCCCAGCTCCATGGAGACGGTTGCGAATGGTCCTCGCCGATACCCCAGGAGCAACAGTGTCCCTAATTTGCTGGGAAGTGGCGGTGCGGTCCCCTACGGCACTGCGTAGGATCCTACGGTCTTGGCGTCCACGCTGTCGCGGCATGCTACCAGTGTTTAAAGACTGCGATGGAGCTCCGTATGCCACGGCAAACTGGCTGACACTGACGGCGGCGGTGCACAAATGCTGCGCAGCTAGCGCCATTCGACGGCCAACACCGCGGTTCCTGGTGTGTCCGCTGTGCCGTGCGTGTGATCATTGCTTGTACAGCCCTCTCGCAGTGTCCGGAGCAAGTATGGTGGGTCTGACACACCGGTGTCAATGTGTTCTTTTTTCCATTTTTCAGGAGTGTACTTACTCCGAATTCTTCTTTTGTTTCCTTCACTGCTTGCTCAATATACAGATTGAATAACATCGGGGAGAGGCTACAACCCTGTCTCACTCCCAACCACTGCTTCCCTTTCATGTCCCTCGACTCTGATGACTGCCATCTGGTTTCTGTGCAAATTGTAAATAGCCTTTCGCTCCCTGTATTTTACCCCTGCCAGATTCAGAGTTTGAGAGACAGTATTCCAGTCAACATTGTCAAAAGCTTTCTCTAAGTCTACAAATGCTAGAAACGTAGGTTTAACTTTCCTTAATCTAGCTTCTAAGGTAAGTCGTAGGGTCAGTATTGCCTCACGTGTTCCAACATTTCTACGGAATCCAAACTGATCTTCCCCGAGGTCGGCTTCTACCAGTTTTTCCATTCGTCTGTAAAGAATTCGCGTTAGTATTTTGCAGCTGTGGCTTATTAAACTGATTGTTCGGTAATTTTCACATCTGTCAACACTTGCTTTCTTTGGGATTTGAATTATTATATTCTTTTGAAGTCGGAGGGTATTTCGCCTGTCTCATACATCTTGCTCACCAGATGGTAGAGGTGTGTCAGGGCTGGCCCTCACCAAGTCTATCAGTAGTTCTAGTGGAATGTTGTCTACTCCCGGGGCCTTGTTTCGACTGAGGTGATGGAATGAAAATTGACTCCTCAGCATCCTATAAAAAAATTGTTTTAAACAAGCAGTACCAGTTGTTTAACTGACTCATAGGTTCGTTTATTTATTTATTCTTTGCCCCTGAATGGTTTTGAGCTGACAGTATAGGGCGTGATACATAAATTTACATGTACTGTAAATGTAAAGTAAAGAAATCAAAATTACAGTTTATAGGCACTTATGAGGTTGTTCCATATTTTATATCAGAATATAACACCTAGTATTTAATTTGATATTTAATACTCACTCATATGTATGCACATTATTCTGTAAGATGTACATGTAAACGACTTCTAGAAAAATAATTTTTTTCGTGGTTTCATAAAACCCCTACAAAAATTAAATATCGTTATTTTGCGTCATTTTAGTAATAAAAGTGTTCAAAGAAACTTTTTCATTCTAAGATTCAGTTAGGTGCTGATGACGGTTGGCTTGGGTAGGGGGGGGGGGGGGGTAAGAAAATATTGGTTGCATTCAACGGTAATAGACTCACAAAGACTGGGAACCACTGACTGAGGCGATTGTTCTAATAAATAATCTCTCGCTCTGTAGCAGAGTGTGCGCCTTCACGAAACTTTCTGGTAGGCTAAAAGTGTATGTTGGACGGGGAATCGAACCCAGGACGTTGGCTTTTGCTGGCCATGCTCTTCCCGACCGAGCTGTTGGAAGTAGCAGGGAGATACTTGTCAAAGTACGGCTGTGACCGCAAATAGCGAATCGTGTGTGAATAGCTCAGTTCTTAAGAACATTTCCGTGAAAGGCGAAGTTCCGGTCCGAGCTCTCGACTGGCACACAGTTTTAGTACTTCAAGAACTTTAGGTATCTATCTCGTTTAAAAGATGTTGAAAGTGACTGTTTGCTTTACATCTACATCTACATTTATACTCCGCAAGCCACCCAACGGTGTGTGGCGGAAGGCACTTTACGTGCTACTGTCATTACCTCCCTTCTCTATTCCAGTCGCGTATGGTTCGCGGGAAGAACGACTGTCGGAAAGCCTCCGTGCGCGCTCGAATCTCTCTAATTTTACATTCGTGATCTCCTCGGGAGGTATAAGTAGGGGGAAGCAATATATTCGATACCTCATCCAGAACCGCACCCTCTCGAAACCTGGCGAGCAAGCTACACCGCGATGCAGAGCGCCTCTCTTGCAGAGTCTGCCACTTGAGTTTGCTAAACATCTCCGTAACGCTATCACGGTCACCAAATAACCCTGTGACGAAACGCGCCGCTCTTCTTTGGATCTTCTCTATCTCCTCCGTCAACCCGATCTGGTACGGATCGCACACTGACGAGAAATACTGAAGTATAGGTCGAACGAGTGTTTTGTAGGCCACCTCCTTTGTTGATGGACTACATTTTCTAAGGACTCACCCAATGAATCTCAACCTGGCACCCGCCTTATTAACAATTAATTTTATACGATCATTCCACTTCAAACCGTTCCGCACGCATACTCCCAGATATTTTACAGAAGTAACTGCTACCAGTGTTTGTTCTGCTATCATATAATCATACAATAAAGGATCCTTCTATCTATTCGCAATAGATTACATTTGTCTATGTTAAGGGTCAGTTGCCATTCCCTGCACCAAGTGCCTATCCGCTGCAGATCTTCCTGCATTTCGCTGCAATTGTCTAATGCTGCAACTTCTCTGTATACTACAGCATCATCCGCGAAAAGCCGCATGCAACTTCCGACGCTATCTACTAGGTCACTTTAACCTCTGTAGACGTCTCTCCATTGAGAACAACGTGTTGTGTTCTGTTTGCTAAAACCTGTTCAATCCAGCCATACAGCTGGTCTGATATTCCGTAGGCTCTTACTTTGTTTATCAGGCGACAGTGCGGAACTGTATCGAACGCGTTCCGGAAGTCAAGGAAAATTGCATCTAACTGGGAGCTTGTATCTAATATTTTCTGGGTCTCATGAACAAATAAAGCGAGATGGGTCTCACATGATCGATGTTTCCGGAATCCATGTTAATGCCTACAGAGTATATTCTGGGTTTCCAGAAATGACATGATACTAGAGCAAAAAACATGTTCTAAAATTCTGCAACAGATCTACGTTAGAGATATAGGTCTATAGTTTTGCGCATCTGCTCGACGACCCTTCTTGAAGACTGGGACTAACTGTGCTCTTTTCCGATCATTTGGAACCTTCCGTTCCTTTAGAGACTTAGGGTACACGGCTGTTAGAAAGGGGGCAAGTTCTTTCGCGTACTCTGTGTAGAATCGAATTGGTATCCCGTCAGGTCCAGTGGACTTTCCTTAGTTAATGATCGATCATTTTCTGTAATAAACGTGTAGGTGCCTATTGTTTTGGCCGTATCTTGTGAAGGGCAACTATGTTTGTCAGTCAGGTTGCGGCTTCATCTCCAGACGTACGGAAAACGACGGCCCCAGTACGAATCCCTGCGGGAGCCCGGTTCCTAAGTTTAGCGCCGCTCGCTGTCGGCTACCGGACCAATCAGTCACCCCTTTCCAGCGCGCTCCAGGTGGCTCCAGCTGCGCCCGCTAACCCACTCCACCCCTCCCCCCTGCTCCCCGTCGCTGCACAGGGCTCCTCCGCGCCCTTCACCCTCCTGCCGGAAGCCGGCAGGCAAGTTTTTAGTCGGCGCGCCCGCCTTGACGCCGGACGCCGGCCAGCGCCCGATATTGCCAAAGTTTTGCGGCCCCGGCGAGTCCTGGCCCGGTCGCCACCCCTCCCACGTGTTGTGTCCGCGCAGTCGTCGCTACAACAGTAACAGACGCTGTAGTTGTAGCGTGCCGGGGCCAGATTGGGAGCAGAAAGGGCACGCCGAGACTGCGGCAAGTTGTTTTGATGTCCCGGAGAGGGTTTGAGGGAGGGTCGCAACTCTGTTTGGGAACTTGGGGCGGCAGCTGCCAGGGGATCACAGGAAAACACTTTCCTGTGTCGGAGCGGAGCAGTCTGTGGGGCGTCGGCTCGGAGGTGACGCCATTACTGAGGAACAAAATGGTTCAAATGGCTCTGAGCACTATGGGATTCAACTTCTGAGGTCATTAGTCCCCTAGAACTTAGAACTAGTTAAACCTAACGAACCTAAGGACATCACACACACCCATGCCCGAGGCAGGATTAGAACCTGTGACCGTAGCGGTCTCGCGGTTCCAGACTGCAGCGCCTAGAACCGCACGGCCACTTCGGCCGGCTACTGAGGAACAACCTGGCGATCTGGTGTCCTGTATCTAATGGCAAATTATACTGACAGAAAATGGAAACTGTTACAGCGTTATCGCCTTGGAGAATCGCCACCTAACCGACACCCTATAATTTTGATGCCTGCGAGATGATTAAAATTGCATCTTCATGCGAGATTAATTTCAGTGTTTGCAGTCGTTAAGAAAGCGACACCTGTAGATGGAAAAATTGTACGTACGTGATGGCTGTTGGGTATGTGTAACGTGACTGGAATTCTTCAGGTTTTGCTTTAACATACTCCAGTTGGAGAGCTCTGTTGCGGATGTTTTTTTTCTAATTTTAATCTGTGTAACCGTCTCTAGCAACTTTGTTTCTTTAACGAGGCATATCCTACAACTACAGTTTCCTTACCGCTAGGCGTAACAATTAATTGACAGACATGTCGAAAATACTCACGAGGAGTAGTTACATGTGAGGGAGGTGAACTGCAATATCTGCCATGTGACTTTTAAGAAAAACGAGAAAAATGTATAGTCTCTACACTACTATACTAAACTTCAAATTTCGTGAGTTAATTCCCATTCGTGATCTGTATGAGTATCCAGAATATCCGAAGTTCTGAAGCCATTGTTGCCAAGAATTTTGTGTATTTTATCTGTTTGTTTACAGATTTGAAACTCAAATTGAAGCGAACAGTGACAAAATGTGTTGCAGCATTCTTCAGAGCAGGTACACATTCCATAATTTATAACATAATGCGTTATTCTAATGTCTGAATTAACGATGTGAAAAAGTAAGTGCTTGTACAAGTTCAGAAGTTTTTTTTTTTTTTTTTTAACACACAAAATCAATTATGTGGTTCTCTGCTGCAGGTCTTTGTTCACACATTTAGTCATCCAATTCTCTCTTCATATTTTTATGCACTTTGCTGGTTTCAGTCTCTGACGTACAGCACTGCAGGCGAGTATCATTTGTCCATTGCGCACCGAAATGCTGCATCAATAGTTTTTGAACGTCAACCTCTGCAACAGGCACTGGGTTCGGGTGCATGGAAGCCAGTGTTTTGTATTTGTTTAGGATATGATTGTCGAGGCCCTTCCGTCGCGTCGCATGGGCTACGTGATGTGGCAGTTCACGCGCTCTCAATGATGGCTATCAACACACTCCTTAACTACACCTACAGCTCACAAGACACAGACTGATTCTTGCTCTAAGACCCTGGAAGCAAGGGATCGAAAATGGCGTGACCTGGCGCGAAACATTGTGACAGCTGCATACACAATGAAGGTCCTGGAAGGGAGAAACTGAAGTAGATCTGTACACGTTGCAGGATTTGAAACTCACCCCACTATTCGAGGCCCTGTATTATAGCAAGTGGTTGGCTTATGCAAAAAAAATTGTTCAAATGGCTCTGAGCAATATGGGACTTAACATCTGTGGTCATCAGTCCCCTAGAACTTAGAACTACTTAAACCTAACTAACCTAAGGACATCACCCACATCCATGCCCGAGGCAGGATTCGAACCTGCGACCGTAGCAGTCTGGCTTATGCACAATTATTTTTCAGCACATGGTAGAGTTTGATACTGATAACAGGATGAAGTGCATAATCGAGTGCGACCGAAAGCGTGGCGTGGCAGGTTTGAAACTTCCACCTCATGCCACAGGACCGGAGTAACTAGAAAACCTGTGAATGTGGAGATGTCGAACACACATGCTGCGTTCAGTGAGAGCAAAGAGTTATAGTATTTAAGTACCCAATCACCGACAACGGGCTTCTCATAAAACATACATAGTGTTCATAGCGAATTCTCAAAGCGATGACCTTGCATTTCCAAACATTTAGCGAGATGCTGGACCGTGCTACGCTGAACTCTTAGCAGCTTTTCTGCAATGATAGTTATAAAGACCACCATGGAAATGCGCCAGTTCTGCCACATTGATCGCGGAGTGAAACAAACGTAGCAGTCTCGTTGTTACATGTGACGTGGATTGGTAGAGCTGCTGGTGACGTAATATTCGAAAGAAATCTATTTGACATTGAGCCGTGTGTCAGCTGTCAACAAATATCGCGCTATGTAGATTGTTCTGAGTCCTTCCATTCCATCGTTAATTGATTGTTTCATATTTATCGTTACGCTGCATACGATTCTGTTGAGATTCCCCTCTGGCGGCGTGTCTGGTCTTATCGATCTTCGAGTCGTAGCTTCCTGTTGGCCCTTGTGTAAGGGAATAAGATCTTTGGGGGGGGGGGGGGGTTGGCCGGTTGGTTGCCTAGCGCTGACGAGTCGGTCGGTCGGTCGGTTTTTAAAATCGGGTATTAGAGAATGTCGTACGATGAGACCGCGGCGTGGCGTGGCGGTGGAGAGTTGGCTGTTCTTCCGAGAAGCCACGTGGTCTATCCTGGTGGTGCGAGACGAGTGGGACGAGTTGACGGGACAAGGCTGTAAGCCCTTGCTGGGAGCACTCTGGTGCCACGGCTGTGGTTCCGAGTCACCACTTGGTGGGAGCGGCAACGGATGTCTGTAAATTGTCCGTCTGGAGGCGGGAATGATGGACCAGTAACTCGCCTAACCTGAGGAGTGGTATTTCGCCGCCGTGGGTGCAGAGAAGACGAGGGCTCCGGTGACAGAGCGCGTGGCTGCGTGATTGTGCCCAGTTGGTTACGCTGGCGACGTGGACACGGTCGGGTGTGAGGAACCTTTGCATCGGAGTTCACCTGCTGTTTCTCTGATTATTTGCAAGTTAAGTTGGTTAAAGGTTGAGATGTCAATTGAAGAATTTTGCTTTGTGCAACCAGCCTCTTTTCTGCCTTGTGGCCTCCTGCGTTCGGATTTCCTGTCCCTGTCACCGGTGTATTTGTAGACAGTGATCTTTTGGCTTCTTATTAGTACTGCCTGGGAGGAAGTGTAGTTTTGGGCAGGGATTATGGTTCCTGATTTGATTCCTCCTCCTCCTCTGGCCTCGCGTGAGGTCGATGTGATTGCTGAATGTGAGGCGTTGTGGGTCTGTTAGTCCGCTTCTAGTCTGAGCATCCTTCGGGAGGCTATTGTGGCCGCCCTTACACCCGGTCGGTTGATTATTTCTATCCCGGGACATTTTGGTAGCAGGATATGGTATTAAAGTTGTTGGTTATTGTAAAATGTTAAATGGTTGTATTTTACTCTGTTTTTGGCCACTGTTTAAAAAGCTTAAGTTTGCCTTACATTGGTGGGTTTTTAAAATTACGTGGCTTTAAAATTGTTAGTTATTGTAAAAGGTGAATGACTGTATCTTTACTTTGATTGTTTTAATCTACTTGGCATCCTTTGAAAATGCTAGTTAGCGAGCCCTTGTAATTTAATATCTTGTTGTGCCAAAGTTTAAAAGAAGTTGCGTCCCTATATGTTTGGCAGCGAAATTGTATGCAAATTATTTTTTTCTGTTTCATTACTTGGAAAGTTTAAATTTTGTTATTAAATGCTTTATCAAAGTTGTTTTAAGTAAAATGGCTTGGCTATTAACGGCGAAGTAAAGTTTTTAATTTTATTACTTGGAAAATTTTGATTTGTTTGAAACGTCCCCTTATAACAATTGTACAAGACTATGCTTAACCTGACACACAATATTATTTAGCGCAACGCAATCTGACTTTCAAAAATCCCTACAAAAGAATGGCCCTGACTAACATTAAACTATACCTTTCACAAATAACTTACCGCACAAAAATCTTCATTACTCGAACTACTGCAATACAGCGAGCGCCACTACAGCCAGCTAAATAAAAGATTCAAACTACGGAAGGCACTAACTACTGATAGGGATAGGTGGCAAATGAAAGATTTTAATAGAGAACAAACAATGCATTTACCTTAATATCATCACAAGTCATAATATATGTAATTTCAAAACTCTGCCATCTCTCTCCTCACATCCACCACTGCTGGCGGCTCACCTCTAACTGCGCAACGCTACGCGCTGTTCACATCCAGCTGCCGCTGCCCAACACTACAATGACAGACAACAATGCAAACTAACCACATACTGCACACAGCACAGCCAGTGATTTTCATACAGAGCGCTACGTGGTATTACCAATATAAAATCTAAACAGTCTTCTTACATAGGAGAACACATAAACAGCCTACTTACATGTTATAAAATGTTTTATCAAAGTCGGTTTTAAGTAAAATGGCTTGGCCGTTAACTGTAAAGTAAATTGTTTTGAAAAGGCACTCGTGCCTACTAGCATTTTTAGATCTGTTCCTGGTCAAGTGATAAAGAAATGACTTAATGGTTGAAGTAATCAATAAAGAAATTGTAAATTGCACTCGACAGTAACCAACTAATTTTGGCCCCGGTTCCCAACTGGGGGTTTTCCTTGATTAATCGTAACACCCGTCTCAGACATGAAAGCTGGGAATATCTTAGCTGGCACCGATCGGAAGAGCCAATGGCAGGAGTCTATGCCGTAAACTGGCTTCGGATGCAGTTTACATGGCATTTGAAACGATACACTTAGACGATGTCGGTATGTGATTTGCATGGTTGCCGAAGAGCTACCTAGGATAAAAGGAGCGGGGATAGATGGATGCTTTGGGGAAAGGGGTGTAACTCAACAGACAGTACTGTTTAGTATGGGCCAGAAAGCATAGAGTGGTCTAGAGCGTGGAACAGGGCAGAGTAAACGTTTAAAGGCAAAATACCTCTTTTAAAAGAGGGATGACAGAAAAGATGGTTCCCTCATTTTTGTGTTGGTATTGGATAATTGCACGTGTTTGTATAAAACTTGCTGTAACTACTGTAGAACGATTAATAATCCAGATACAATTAAACGCAACCTAAAATCCGTTCATACGAGGTCTGCTCAACAGATTCAGGAATATTCGTAATTTCACGCCAATGGCTGTGGGAGCGAAATGCGGTTGGCATCCCTGCACACGCCTTCGTTTAATGTGCCGGAAGTTTCATTATTGTGCGTCTGTTAGTTGTTCAGTGCTCTATCGTGTAGAACGTTGTATCGCACAGTTTGCAAACTTCGAGATGGCAGATTTAGAGGAGCAAGACATCTGAGTCGAATTTTACGCGATACGAAAGAAAACCTTTACAGAGACACACCAAATGGTGCAGGAAGTGTACGGTGATAAGTGCTTACGTCGTACTCGGTGTTACGAATGGTTCACACGGTCTGAAAATGGTTGAACGGAAGGTAAAAATGACCGTCGTTCAGGGCGTATACCGACGACGCTTGTGTCAGGAATGTCAAGGAAATTGTGCGTGCTAATCGAAGACTGACAGACTGATTGATTGCAGAAGAGTTTGACATTTGTCGGATGATGTCATTGAATCCTGACACTGCATCTTGGAATGCATCGTCCAACGGCTCACGAGCCAAGACCAGAAAGACTTTCGACTCGCACTCTGTGAAGAGCTTTGGGACCGTGCAAATGAGAACGATATGTTCCTTAAGAGAATTGTAATAGGTGATGGAAAGGGGGTCTGCGTTTATGATGGTGAGACGAAGGTTGTCTTTACAATCGGTCGGGTAAGGTTCTCCAAGACCAAAAAAAGCTCGTCAGGTCAGGTCTAATGCCAGAGCCATGCTGATAGTTTTCTTTGAATGATTAGTTCATCATGATGATGAATTTGTACCACAGGAACAACCTGTTAATCGATTATAGTATCGGGACGTGTTGCGACGCCTGTGAGAAAATGTGAGTAGGAAACGGCCTGAAATGTGGCGAGACAAAAAAAAAAATGGCTCTGAGCACTATGGGACTTAACATCTATGGTCATCAGTCCACTAGAACTTAGAACTACTTAAACCTAACTAACCTAAGGACATCACACAACACCCAGTCATCACGAGGCAGAGAAAATCCCTGACCCCGCCGGGAATCGAACCCGGAACCCAGACGTGGGAAGCGCGAACGCTACCGCACGATGTGGCGAGACACTTCACAATCACAATAACGCACTCGCACATTCATCCCTGTTGGTGCCCGGCTATTGCACAAAAAAACGAAATCACCGTCCTGTCTTATCCTCCATAATCTCCAGACCTGACGCTGCGGATATTTTTTTTTACTTCCAAAGTTGGAAACGCCGTTGAAAGGACGGAGATTTGCGACGACAGACGAGGTAAAAGGAAATTCGCAGATGGCGCTTCGCGATATCGTCTCATTTATGTGAGTGCATTCGTGATTTCCTGTCAGAGAGCTTACAGTTGTAGTAACTGACGTAAAGTCATCAAGTAAAACAGAAGTGATTTCTGGCGTTCCCCGAAGTAGTGTTATAGGCCCTTTGCTGTACCCCATCTATATAAACGAATCTGAGCAACCGTCTTAGATTGTTTGGAGATGACGCTGCCATTTATCGACTAATGAACTCTTCAAAAGATCAAACAAATTCCAAAAAGATTTAGAAAAAACATCTGTATGGTGCGAAAATTGGCAATTGACCCTAAATAACTAAAAGTGAGCGCTAAAAGGAATCTGTTAAACTTCGGTTACACGATAAAGACAAATCTGAAGATTCTACTAAATACCGAGGAATTACAATTACGAAAAACTAAAATTGCAAAGAACACGTAGAAAATGTTGTGGGGAAGGCTAACCAAAGGCGCGTTTTATTGGCAACACACTTAGAATGTATCTTGAAGTGATACACTCCACATAAAAACGAAATTTCTACTTCAGAACTGACCCATAGCAAGACACTGCCTTTACTACTGTTCTTCGTCCTCTTTCAGAATACTGCTTCGCGCTGTGGGATCCTTAGCAGATACAGTACGGTTGACGGAGTACACTGAAAAAGTTTGAAGAAGGGCAGCACATTTCGTATTATCGCTTAATATGGGAGAGAGTGTCACTCAAACGATACAAAATTTGGAGTGGACATCATCATTAAAACAAAGGCGTTTTTCGCTGTGGCGGGCTCTTCTCACGGAATTTGAATCACAAAGTTTCTCCTCCGAATGCGAAAATATTTTTTTGACGCCGACCTACAAAGGAAGAAACGATCACCGTAATAAAAAAAGGGAAATCAGAGCTGGCACGGAAAGATACAGGTGTTCGGTTTTTCCGCGCGCTATACGAGATTGCAATGATAGAGATTTATTGTGAAGGTGTTTCGATGAACCCTCTGCCAGGCACTTAAATGTGATTTGCAGAGTATTCATGAAGATGTAGATATTATGGTAAATAGTATCGCCTCTGATCGAAATTCAGTGGACCTGATCTGCGATTTAAAAAAGTCCTGTATCTTATGGTGATACACTCCACGTAAAACCGAAATTTCTACCTCAGAACTGACCCACTGCATTGGTATTACGAATATTCTTGAAATATTTGATTTCTCTTGAACTGTCCGATCATTTGAAGGGCGGTCTTTGATAACGTGTGCTGAAAAATTAATTTTGTCTTAACGGCGGGAGATCAACTTACGACAAGACAATGTGCATCACGTAAAGTAACCACACTTGGGAATTTATTTGCATTATAAAAGCTGCACAGTAAATTCATCAAACCGTAATTATAACTCTCACAATTGTTTAGAATTGCGTTCAGTCCACATTTAAATGTCTTTCTCAAAACAACGACAGGATTATCATTATCAATGGCCACATTATTCGTATTACTTTGTGTATATAAAAAATTATCTATCTCTAGCTCTTCGTCTTTCTGGCCGACGCATTAGTGTTGTTCTTCGAGGTACAGTCTAAAACAAGTATACTTTCCGCATAATAAGGGCAGTGGAGCTATTCAGAACGAAGAAACTGAAAATTAGGAGCATTTCAGATTTTGTGGTGACGGCAGCAAACGAACACAACGTTAGTTCCGTTTACTCTTAGACGAAAGTAATGGAATAAATACTGCTACTAAACAACTTTTGATGTCCTGGACGATACCCTTACAACGTTTTGTTTTCCACTGCTCACGACATCAACGGCGAAGCAGTTGCAGCATTGTAGCTGTCCGGTATGCCATTTTGAAATATTAGATTTTACGTCTGTAACATATATTGCGGAACACTTGACATGTTCTCAAGCTCAGAGCTGGCCATCACCATCTTTTAATAGATCAGTTACAAGATGGCGACTTTACATGTGACATTTCGGGAGAAGCCAATATTTTTCTTAGTTTATGGTCAACTTTGAGCTTGAAAAAATGCTAATTGTCCTATAAAATATGTTGGAAACATGACATCTAATACTTCCAAATGGCACAAAAGGCCGAAATCCGAATTGGCTTAAATAAACACTAAAAGAGACAACTGGCGGCGTGTTTCTTAAAAAAGGAAAAAACAAAAAAAGTACTTTTAGATCGAACGCAAATCTAGAAAGTGGTGGTATTTGTAACAGATCAGTGATAACAGAAGTTGAATCGTCTCATGTATGCGTTGTTTACATTAATTCAAAACCAATCTGTCTATTTCATATCCTTTGAATTTATAGTAGCACGAAGCATATCAGTAGGAAGAAAAACGATGAGAATCCATATAAGTGGCCTAAACTTCTCTTTAAGTGCAGTGCAATAGTTTCGATTGTACCTGACATCTCGCCAGCTACGCACCACGTCACATACCATAGTCACAGAGGAGGCAGGTAATACCAGACATCCTCCATGATTCGATATTAGGAGCATACTCTTTTCGTTTTGTTCGAGTAATGTGTCATTTTTGTGTGGTACTGAAAATACCAAATGTATGCCGATGACTTGCGTTGTACCTAGTACCTAAGTGCAAAAATAATAAACTTGAAAAACATTTATCGAGAATCTGTGCAACATCAAAATGGGTACAGAAGACAGGGTTGAAGCTCAATCAGTCCATATCTTACACGGTCCTGCTTGGGCATTCTAGGCCCATTAGCCCAGAATATTACTAATCACTAGCTCCTTTAAGGCTGAGTGGGACAAATATCAACTCGCTTCCCTCAGCAAAGAACTCAACAATAATACCAGACGAAAAGATAAAAAGGGGCTTTAGACAGGGGTGCAATCCGCAACACAGCTTCAGCATCCCTTCATTCCCTACAAAAATATATAAAACTCTTTCCTTTGTATGTGAAAATTAACTTAAAATCCAAGCTATTGTAGCTCCAATTGATTGCTGCGATGTTATCCCGCAAGGTGTTTGTCAGGAAAACTCACAGCGCCTGGAATTGGTGATGAATGCCTGCGGTCGACATATCTGAGATATTCGACTCTGATCATATTGTAGCAACATAGACACAGCAATCCTGACTGCGTGCAGACAAGCTCCTTCTGTCCTCTCAACTACTGTGGTACCAAGGTACACTGGGCCTCATAGCTTTCCTCTGCTTTGACGCTCTCGCCTGAACAACACGGCAGAAACACACGTTCCCATCAGAGCAAAATTCTCTCCGTCCCATTCCATCACTCAGCCTTTTCGGTAGCGGCAATCAGAATGTTATAAAACCTCCCTAATACTATCGGACAACTGAGTAACATATCCAGCCTCAGAAAACAGGTAATGATAGATATACTACGGCAAAAATAATGTCTACCTTTGTCCCCGTACGCAGTCATTTTCCCATACACCCTTCTTTCCAGCCAGATCTCCCTCATTTCCCAATGATTTTAGCTGGTGGAGTTTCTCTCGGTCATAGCTCGCTATGTCAGAAGATCTAATTTTTGTACACTTGTAAATACAATTTGTATCTGCCAGTAAGACTATTATTAGCAACAGTAGTGGTAATGCTGGTATTAATTTTGTTAGTTTTTAGTTAGCACTATTTCTTCACATTGTCTCCGCACACTTTCAAAAACCTGGTCCGAGATAAGAGAGGGCCCGAAAGCGCCAATCGCATCATATTAAACAAAACAAAAAAAATAAGAAAATAAGGTGAGAAAGCTACCGGCAGTCACCTACGTTTTATGAGAATTGTACAAAGCTCAACGAAGACAGCAAAAAATTATAGTTATTATTTCATAAGTGAAATTATTTGGAACATTCATAACCAAGATGAAATATCAAGTGGAAATCTCTGAATTCAGAGCCTAGAAGACTAGTATGAAGGAATACCAACAATGAAGTTCGATCTCAACAGTAGGTGAAGCCATGTATTTCACGAATTTTAGTGTGCTTCCCATTCTCAACTACACTGAAGAGCCAAAGAAGCTGGTGCACTTGCGTAATAGCGTATAGGGACCCCGAGAGCACGCAGACGTACCGCAACACGACGTGGCATGGACTCGACTAATGTCTGAAGTAGTGCTGGAGGGAATTGGCATCATGAATCCTGCAGAGCTGTCCTGTTGGTATTTAAACTCAGAAGAGTGTTCTTTGAGCCTTTGTGCAGCAATTCTAAACATATGGGGTGTCGCACTGTCCTGCTGGAATTGCCCACGTCCGTCGGAATGCACAGTGAACGTGAGTGGATGCAGGTGATCAGACAGGATGCTTAAGTGCTTGTCACCTGTCAGAATCGTACCTAGACGTATCAAGAGCCCCATATCACTCCAGCTGCATACGCTTCACACCAATACAGAGCCTCCACCAGCTTGAACAGTCCTCTGCTGACACGCAGGGTCCATGGATTCATGAGGTTCTCACCCTACTCGTACACGTCCAACCGCTCGATACCAATCAAAACGAAACTCGTCCGACCAGAAACATGTTTCCATGAAATGATAATTAAATTGACACCCTAGCTGCAAGAAGGCGTTGATACACTTCATTGGGGACATGTTGAAAATGTGTGCCCCGACCGGGACTCGAACCTGGGATCTCCTGCTTACATGGCAGACGCTCTATCCATCTGAGCCACCGCGGGCACAGAGGATAGTGCGTCTGCAAGGACTTATCCATTGCACGCCCCCCGTGAGATCCACATTCCCAACATGTCCACAACACTACATGATGGGCAAACATCTGTTAGGCGCACTACGAATGTAGTGATGTGGACATGTTCGGAATGTGGATCTCACGGGGGGCGTGCAAGGGATAAGTCCTTGCAGACGCACTATCCTCTGTGCCCGCGATGGCTCAGATGGATAGAGCGTCTGCCATGTAAGCAGGAGATCCCGGGTTCGAGTCCCGGTCGGGGCACACATTTTCAACATGTCCCCAATGAAGTGTATCAACGCCTGCTTGCAGCTAGGGTGTCAATTTAATTATCATTTCATTTCTAGCAAAGCTGCATGGTCATCGACGGTAACTGTGAACAGATACTACCGTCATATATAGTTAAACATGTTTCCAGTTATCAACAGTCGAATGTGGGTGTTGAGTGGCCCAGGCGAGGTGTAAAGCTTTGTGTCGTGCAGTCATCAAGGGGACACGAGTGGACATTCGAAAGCCCATACCGATGATGATTGGTGGAATGGTTGAATGGTTCGCACGCTGACACTTGTTGATGGCCCAGCATTGAAATCTACAGCCATTTGCGGAAGGGTTGCACTTCTGCCACGTTGAACGATTCTCTTCAGTCGTCGTTGGTCCCGTTCTTGCAGGATCTTTTTCCGGCCACAGCGATGTCTGAGATTTGATGTTTTAGCGGATTCCTGGTATTCACGGTACACTCGTGAAATGGTCATACTGGAGAATCCCCACTTCGTCGCTATCTCGGTGATGCTGCGTGCCATCGCTAGTGCGTTGAGAATAACACCACATTCAGACTCACTTAAATGTTGATAACCTGCCATTGTAGCAGCAGTAATCCATCTAACAATGACCGCAGACACTTGTCTTATATAATCGTTGCCGAGCGCAGCGTCGTCTTCTACCTGTTTACGTGTCTGTCTATTTGAATGCTCATGCCTATACCAGATTTTTTGGCGCTTCTGTGCATGTTCTTAATGTAATACGCATAATGTCCGTTTAAGTCTAGAACGATGAATCAATTTTGCTATTAATGAAATCAGAAAATATGGGACTTACAGGGCGGAGAAAAAGAGGAGATGTTGTAAGGTGTCAGGCAAATCCAACACCTTCCATGAAAACCCTGACGTGATAAGCAAATCCAGTAGTATGTCACATAGCTCCGAAAAAAGGTGACATTAAATTAACCAAAGTAATACGAGTAACGAGTGAGCAAATGGAATACCACAGACTAACACAAGAATGCCTAAATGTATGTCATACCTTCCCACGGTGAGACAGACGCAGTTACGAGGGGAGAAACGAGAACAGAAGCCGAGAGCAGAACTGTGTTAAGCTAGAAGGCCCTACGATAAGGGACGGACACTCACGTCGCCAGTTAACCGACAGGACCACCCCCCTGCCCATGTTAAAAGCTAGAGCCCTCCAGGACAACAGTATAGATCTTACGATAACACTAAAAGGGCCACACCAGCCACAAGTTTTAGCGTGAGACTTTTTCGCGTCTCTGTTACGTTGCAAACGTTAAAAACATTGCCCACCACGAAAAGTATAACGTTTCTCATTGGATAGACAGAATTTTTGTAGGCAGAGCTTAAGGTTAACATTGAGACATGTGAGATGAAAACACAGCCAGATAGTCTTTTTTTAAACCAACATCGGTAAATTGTAGTAAGGAGAAGTTAGGAAGGAGTAGAGTTGCTTCCGAGATGGCGATGTGCGGGGAGCTGTGCCATCCGCCGCCCACTGACGAACACCGACAAAGTAATGAACGCACGCGATGCCGCATTTTTGAGCGCATAAGGCTTCACTCAGAACTGCAGAAGTCTCATCTGTTACATCCCCTTTTTACGTAATACTAGTATCGATCGTCAATTGAAGTTCATGGTATTCACATTTGCTATGTGAGTTAAAATCTGAAAAGCGATGATTTTTCTGCTATATAGTTATTGAGAAGCCACATCAGCCACTGTAATTTACGACAAGTTAGATAAGTAATTAAAGATAATTGAGGGTCACTGTCGACCATTTTGATAGTTTTCTCTTTTGTGAAACTTAATTTAAACATAGATTATAGATGTGATATGGCATAGTTCATCCTTCGATCCATTGTAGAACTTGGAAACCCACTCAGAGAATATTCGTTCACATTTTTGTTGTACACAGTTGGTTTTTATCATCCTCTATTAAAACATTTACTTTTATCAATAGTGCAATTTATAAACAATGTTTTGTGAGTAGAATAAAATTTCCAGTGGTAAACTTAACTGCTTTTTCGACGTTATTTTACCAGCTAACTAAAAATAGGAAAGCCTTGAACCCCTTCCACTACATTTAGTTAGTATTAAGATTCTTTCACAGGGAATGCAGTGGAGCTGACGCTGAAATCATTAAGTATCTGATTATATCATCGCTAGTCTCACTGAACTCCTCTGAACTCTACATGTGATGTGTGGTCTGGCGTCTCCTTACCAGCAACAGGTCGCAGGTTCAAACTAGTCCAATCCCTAAAAAACACGCTCAGAGCGTCGTTGCGTGAAAGTGGTAGGGAGACACGACATGGAACAGACAGACACCACGCAGAATGTTAGAATGTTTCTTGCGCAATTAAAACACCAGTGGGCAGTGAGCGAGCAGCGGCGAATCTCACGGCGCTATCTGCAGCGAACACGGAGGCGGGAGTTGAGCAACAGGAAATTCCAGCGCCGCCCGTCGGCAGATAGGGGCCTTCGCAGAAGGATGTTCCGCCTTATCTCAGCCTCTCATTCGCGCCAGAGATCAGGGGGGAAATTTCCGGTCGCGCAGGCCGCCAAGAGACGAGAAGTTCGCGGAGCGCCGTTGATGAATATACTGGCACATCAACCAAAGTGCGCTCATGTCGGTGAGTAAGAAGAAATTGGTGAATGGATTAAAGATTTATTGGCAGGCAGGCAGTCGCATGTCACGTCGGACGGAAATCCATCAACAGCCCTATTAGTAGTAAACTATGGTGTGTACCAGAGAGACGTGTTGGGAACCCTACTGTTCGTGTTCTGTGTTAACCCCCAGGCAGACAATAATAATAATAATAATAATAATAATAATAATAATAATAATAATAATAATAATGCACAAAGCAATCAATCATATAAATACATCGGCTACACCACTGCAATTTCATAACCACTTCTACACCCTTTAGATCAAATAACATCAACAGATACGAAGAAAGTAAATTGGAAAAAGAAAACACTACATGGCAAGCACCCGTATCGTCTAACACAGCCACACATCGATCAAGACGCATCCAACACATGGGCAAGAAAATGCAATATATACAGTGAGACAGAAGGATTCATGATTGCAATACAGGATCAAATAATAAACACCAGATTTTACAGCAAGCATATTACTAAAGATCCCAATACCACAACAGATAAATGCAGACTTTGCAAACAACAAATAGAAACAGTAGATCACATCACAAGTGGCTGTACAATACTAGCAAATACAGAATACCCCAGAAGACATGACAATGTAGCAAAAATAATACATCAACAGCTTGCCTTACAACATAAACTTATAAAACAACACGTTCCCACATACAAGTATGCACCACAAAATGTATTTGAGAATGATGAATACAAATTATACAGGAACAGAACCATTATAACAGATAAAACACCACCATTTAACAAACCTGACTTCATACTCACCAATAAAAAGAAGAAATTAACACAACTAATCGAAATATCCATACCCAATACAACAAATATACAGAAGAAAACAGGAGAAAAAATTGAAAAATACATCCAACTGGCTGAGGAAATCAAGGACATGTGGCATCAGGATAAAGATGACATTATACCGATTATACTATCAACTGCAGGAGTCATACCACACAATATCCACCAGTACATCAATGCAATACAGCTACATCCAAACTTATATATACAATTACAGAAATCCGTAATTATTGATACATGTTCAATCACCCGAAAGTTCCTAAATGCAATATAACATATGCCGTACAGTTAAAAGGAAGTCACGCTTGATCAAGGTCCGTGTCACTTTCCATTTTTAACGAGACCTAAGGTCTGAGAAAGGAAAGAAGATGATGATGATAATAATAATAATAATAATAACAATAATAATAATAATGACTTTTGAACACTATTAAGGTAAATACATCGTTCGTTCTCTATCAAAATCTTTCATTTGCTAACTATGCCTGTCAGTAGTTAGTGCCTTCAGTACTTAGAATCTTTTATGTAGCTATCAGTTTTTGCGCTCGCTGTATTGCAGTAGTTCGAGTAACGAAGATTTTTGCGAGGTAAGTGATTCATGAAAGGTATAGGTTATTGTAAGTCAAGGCCATTCTTTTGTAGGGATTATTGAAAGTCATTAAAGTAATTAAGCTGAAACTCGTGCTCAACTGCTGGCACCATTTGCACGTGCACCATTCGGATTTTGCGTGCAAATACGTGCAAAGAAGACGTTTTCCTCGCAGGTACTTGAAGTTCACCACTTCTATCCTTTAAACTTGTACGAAACCGTTAAAACTCTGCAGGAAAACCGATAAATTGGTAAAGTCGAAATGAAACACTTATATCCAATATTCTTTATTCGTGCCGGGATAAGATGGTTTAAACTCGATCGAAATGTAGGACGTGAAATTCCTTCTTACGTGAACTAAATGCGCACGGAAGCTGAAGTGAATCAAATAGAGAAAAGCATTCTTCCGATAAAATTGAAGATTCGATTTCAAAAATCTGGCTTCATTCGGATTTTTCCGTGCAACAAACATGTTTTTTGTGAATGTTTTGAGTCGTTCATCTTCTGTGTTTCTAATTTGTGCGAATCGGTTCAAATTTTGTAGCAACGTAGACAATGATTGGTCGTTCTGTTGTTTTGTGAAAGCTTTATCCGTTCCCACGATGTAAGCAACATGCTTCAAAAGTCAAAAATCCTATACCGTATCTATGCCGGCCAAGTCAACAAATGTCTTTATCGGTTGCCAAGCTAAGGCGGTTTAAGGTCAAAATTATGTTAGAGTAAAAGTTGGGTATCAGAATGAAAAATGCTAGTATCATAGCCTATCACAGAATTTTAAAAAGTTGAATACATCCTGGGCAGTTAGGGATATAAAAAATAGCTTTTAGACGTGTCTGGCAGCCTTAAAGACTTTTGAATGAAAACAACTTGGCATATTCACGCTATTTTACGAGTTGACCCTATTTCCCTAACACAATGGGCTCTCTTAGCTGCAGGAAATTGGCACACCTCCATCTTACGATTTATAGATATAACTCCCTGATCGTGTGCCCAAATTGCGTAAGATTCGCAAACCATGCCAAACAATATGTAATAGATTTCTCACGAAGGTATGGTTGTGGTTGTTGTTGTTGTTGCGTATGAAGTACCACTGGGCTATGCCCGTCTAACATCAGAATGGGCTAGGGGATTTCGTGAAGATGTGAGATTGGAGTTTTGTGTGTGTGTGTATGTGTGTGTGTGTGTGTGTGTGTGTGTGTGTGTGTGTGTGTGTGTGTGTGTGTTTTCACTGTGTAAGCTTGTGTTTGGTGTTTTATATGTGTATTATTGGTTCCTAAAGTGGCGTGTGAGGATTAACTATGGGCATTTGTGAGAATCTTCTGGTGGTTCGAGTCCTAAATTTTAAATGAGAAAGTGAGCGAAGTCTGAGTTGTTTCCCAAAATATTGTGGATTTGTGCCGAAGTAGTGTGTAAATGGTGGGTTGGCCTCAACAGTCTCCTATGTGTGTGTTTGAGACGTATCTACCAGCGCCTGAAATGACACGGAAAACTTTGTTCTTGAGCATATTGCTGAAGAACATTCATGTAAGAGCTAAAAAAAATTTTTCTGGGGGTGTACAATTTCTGGGGGTAAATTCGTTCCTGGGGTGATGCTAAAACAATTTTTTGATTTCTCAGTGGGGACGATTCACTTTGTCTCCTAGGGGACCATTTTTCTCCCAAACCCACCCGTGTTACATGTACGGTGTCGGGTACAAGAACAAATTGCTACAATTTCACTTGCTTCTAGAGAGTGGGCTGCATCTATAGTAAGAAATACCGGAGACTGTAGGTTCATTTTTCACCTACAATAGGCAGTATCCCTGAGTGGAGATACATCTTACACTTTAAAGACACGCATCACGTTGCACGATACGACAAATGCCATATTGGATGACGTGGGGATGCGTCATGTTATACAATGTAACGTCATGTATCAGATTAGTTTACTTGACGTGATGTATTTTATTACACGACATGGGTGCTTCTACGAAGAAGTAAAAACGCGCGAATACGTCAAGATGTTTTGATTTAAATGTCTTTGAAACTGTCAGGCAAGTCACAAAGATAGCTCCCTCCCCCCACATCCCTAACTCTGCCCAGGACATATTCGTCTTTTTCGTGCTACGATTGGAGCATTTTTCATGCTGGCAATTACTGACCGATGATAAAAATATTTAAATACATTGGTAACGGCTCATTAAAAGGTCTCATCTTATGTTGAAGTTTAACGCAAAAGGTCAAATACTAAAGTTATAAACTGTTTTTGTGTCTAGCGGCAGCGTAGCTCAGAGCGCGCAAATTTACCAGAGTGTACTCATCCAGAATTTGAGAATAAAAACACTTAGGCACATCTAGTAAACCTTATACATAATTCCAAGTCTATACGAAACATTTGCTCGATGACAGTAACGAAATGATGAAGGGAAAAAGCTTATCGCTTAGTATCTTTTCGGTGTTCAAGTAGTAACTCTTCAGCATCACGTTTTAATTTATTACTTCTTTACTGCTAATTCTATGCGCAACAGGTTTTTCAAACAGTATCCACACGTACCACTGAATGAACCTGCAAATTATACGTTGTACGACATGCACCTCAGGAAATGTGATGGAGTAAACGTCGAAATGCGTGATAAACTAGCTTCAGATTCAAATGAAACGAAAACTGCCCGCACTATACTCATCCAGTGTGTGAAACCGCATTCCCGGCCGGCCGGAGTGGCCGTGCGGTTCTAGGCGCTACAGTCTGGAATGGCGCGACCGCTGAGGTCGCAGGTACGAATCGTGCCCCGGACATGGATGTGTGTGATGTCCTTAGGTTAGTTAGGTTTAAGTAGTTCTAAGTTCTAGGGGACTGATGACCTCAGATGTTAAGTCCCGTAGTGCTCAGAGCCATTTGAACCATTTTGAATCGCATTCCCGGAACTTCTCTTGAGACGAATCTGTAACCCAATGGCGTTACCTCTCGGTTACTACTTGTATTGCAAGAATTAGTTTGCAGCAGAGATATGAACGCACTTGTCCAGGTTAGATCAACCACACGTCGTAATGGACTGATTTACATTGGGGATAAGCGTTATTGTGGCACTTTGATTGTAAAGGTCCGCCTTGATCACACAAATTTTACATTCCACTGTTACCAGTATCCGCTACTGCCATCTGCATATCATAAAATATCCCGATGAAAGTATCAACGACAAAAATCTATACGTGTAGATAGAGAGTCAGTACTGACTAGGAAGATCAGTTCAGAAGATTCAGGAACATTGTCCACAAAATTTTTTTACATCCACGCTTTACTTATTGTGCATAGTCTCCTTCGAAATACTCTCGTCGACAATTGATAAGCAATTCGCAACGCCTTTTCCACTTCCGGAAGCAGTGTTGGTACGCCTCTTGCTGGACCGCGCGAAGTGCCGTCTGCGAGTTTTATTTTCTCTCGTCTATCGTTGCAAATCATCGTCCTTTGAACGAAGTTTACGAATTCGGAAAAAAAAAGTCCGCAGGGACCAGATCTGGATAGAACGGAGGATGACACAGCTCAGTGACTTTGTTCTTTGTGGAACAGTCACGCACCAACGAAGAAGAATGCGCGGGTGCGATATTGTGCTACAAGAGCCATGAATTGTCTAGCCACATTTCAGACCGTCACATTTTTTTGCAGGCGTCGCAACACGTCCTGATAGTACCATCCATTAACAGTTTATCCGACACGAACTCATTAACTAATCCTTCAAAGCCAAAGAAAACTATAAACATCGTTTTGACATTTGACCTAACCTTACGAGCTTATTTTTGTGTTGGAGAACCTCTCCCAACCCTTTTTGAAGATTCAACCTTGGTCTCATCATCAGCCACTTTTCTACACCAGTTCGATTCTCTTACGGCCGTGCCAAGTGGCGGCGCGGTTAGAGGCGCCATGTCACTGACTGCGCGGCTACTCCCTTCGGAGGTTCGAGTCCTCCCTCGGGCATTGTGCATGTGTGTGTGTGTGTGTGTGTGTGTGTGTGTGTGTGTGTGTGTGTGTGTGCGCGTGCGTGTGCGTGCGCATTTACGTTCTTATTCAGTTGTAAGTCTCAAGGACGATTAAGAGGCACTTTACCAGTAATATACCATATGGCAATCGTGTGTTCGATAGCAGTGTTTGTCTGAAAGCACCTGTATAAGGGAAGATTTTTTTTGCCTCAGCGTGTGATCTAAGTTTGTGAAACACATTTATCTATTTAAAAAGCACACACAACAGCAGTCAGTAAAATGGAACCTACGCACCTGAATTACAGATGTAATTTTTTTTCTTTCCTAAACTAATTTCAGCAGCACTATTGCGACCATCAATGGTTTTCTTCTTTATTCTAAACCAGAATCGTTATAGACATTACAAAACGTTATTACGTGTGTACTGTTTGCTTCCAAATATTGTATTCAGCGAATAGCTTCATAATACCTTATTTACCTTGTAAGGTTGTTACTTTAATTTGCTATGAAAGCGGTACTGATAGACTATAAAAGCGGGTTAAGAGCTGTGAGCTGTCTAGGGAAGTTAACCTTGCATTACTGAGCAACTGTTTCATCAGGTATCCAGTCTAGCTTACCAAATTCCCAACCAGACTAACATTAATTATAATCTTTAAATAGTCATACGACAACCGGTGATATGTATATAAAAAAAGAGAATTTAAGTAAAAAGAAATAAATCAGTTTATATTTGGAAATTTATTTTAACATTGATCATTGAAATTTCAGCATATTAAACTTGATTCATAACTAAACTGGTGCCTTATTTAGGATTGTGAAAATGTGACTTTGTAATCTTACGGAACACATCAAATATGGAGCCAAGATTGGGAGACTACATACAACACTGCATTCATAAAATAACACACGAAGAACGTTGAAACATATGCAAGAGGAAATTAACCGCAACCAACCGATACAATTTTTACCCAAAGAAGTTACATTCGTAGCACAATCCTGTCCGTCGTGTAATTACCACACACTGGTATACTAAATTCATACAAACTCTCTGTGAAATCTTCCCGAAAAGAATAGCTGAGGGCTATTTGATGCTTACACCACATGCTTCACGTGGTCAACTTGGTTTACACAAAGAGTGTAACTCAACAATAATTTTGATAATTAAAATAAATTACATCGAAACGCGATTTACTAAAGAAAAATCTCGAACTGGATACTATCGTCTTACTATTAACCTGATGGGTCAAACAACTGCATAAGCACGTGGTACTGGTCTCACAAAGTACACCCCACGTGCGTTGAACATAAAGAAAATTTGCTACATTGAAAAATATTGTCAAGACGAGACATTATAATCTCACGCACATTCGCGTTGAAAATTGATGATGCTAGTTAGAGTTACTGATCAACACGTGGTTCCACTTTACTCACAAAGTAGTGACAAAGCAACTACTGGAAGATATTCTGAACTTCACACGCGAATTACACTGCGTTGCAATTTAAGATAACATTAGATATTTTAGAGCTAAACCTGAAATAAAGGTGATTAAATTTTCAGTTAGGCTGAACTTAAGAAATCCATTGTCCTACGGACTTAGCAGAGACGCTCTTAGCCGGAGATCTTACCACTTCAGACGCTCGCCGCGGACAGACTGCCGTGGTCCCTTCCGGACGGTGGCTCACAAATACAAACGGAAGTGGCCAGAGGGGCAGCTTCCTATACCAGCATAACAAGGGACGGACAGGACCATACTAAGGATAGAAACCTCTTTGCTTTTAGAAAGCGTAGCTACCTGTTCCGACGTTGGTCCTACTGTTCTCTAGCAGACAGGCTTGTCTGCTACCCTCAAGCATGCAACTAGAAATACATTTGCTCATTCATCCTCTCACACGGAAGGGAAGGGGGATGACAGTATCTTATCATATACAGTATAAAAAAAAACGGGATGTAGGTTCCGTATGAGACTGTGTGACATGAATTACATGTAAACTGTGTCTTAGTAGTGTGACAGATCGTTCTTGTTTATGTGTAAAAGTAACACGTTCCACTACTCAGTCTCCTCCCAGATAGTCAGAAACGCCACAGTAAATTTAGAAGAGGAATTTATGCCGTAAATGACAACAGATTTAAGAAATTAACATGAAAGGAATCCAACAGAGACCTTTCAACTTCGGGGCGCAACAGGATTGCAATTATTTCCGGCATATTTTCCGTGGTTTTGTTGGAGTTTCTTCGGCATACGGCTTGCCATCTGCAACTGTATTAGTAGCTGTTATACACGTCAGACTAATACTCTAGGGAATTGTGGTAGTGTTCTAGATAACCTTCAGATGTGCACTAGGATGTTACGTTAACTTGTCGTGTACTCATGTTCGTTGGTCGGCTTGCAGTTGCTTCTTGACACAGAAAAAACATAAATTTTTGCACCTTGGTCTTAATTCAAAACATTCTCTCTGCAGCTTCCAACCGTCAAACGAACGGGGGAAGATGACAAACTACGTAACAACCTAACACACATCAAAACTGTATCGACAACACTGACCCTGTTTCCACCACTATTACGATGACGTTATAGGTTCCCTTTTTCATATCTGTAAATAACCGTGACTTATAGAGCTGTAGATGATATTTTTTATGCCGAAGAAACGGTAACAAAAGCGGAGAAAATGTCAGAAATAAAGGCAGCAAACTCAAAAAACCATGCAGCGACTTAAATTAGGTATTATCAAACTATTCACGGAATACAATAATTGGAACCAAATAGTACACATGTAATAACGTTTTATAATGTTAGCAACGATGCTATTTTTGAACGCTTTAGAGTAAAGAAAAAAACCCACTGATGAATGCAATGTTGCCGCTGGCACTAATTTGGGAAATGAAATAAAATAAATGGAAACAGAAGTGTTTCGCGTCAAGGCGTACCCACAATCCGATATCGTCGTTTCTATACGTCCACGCACCAATGGAAGTGTTTCGAGATTAAGTGGTTACAGATGTAGTGTGTGTTCCACTTTGTAACCAAATCGAATGTGGTAGAGACGACCTCAGTTGTTGCTCATCTGTTCACGGAGTGTGCGGTTTCGGTTATTTGCACAGCGTATTTTTCGACAATTTGACGACGCAACATTTCTGTTTAAAATGTAATTTTCATACAACTGTTGTCGTACAAAACGATTCATTATGAGAAAAAAAATTCCCGTGGCTCTTCGCTCATTTTTGTGAATCGTGTTTCTGTGCTTCACTTTATTGTTTATTTTTCTACGTTTTCCTTCTCTTTTTTTGAAGGTCCGGTACTAGCTATTTAAAACATGCAGTGACTTACAGGACGCGAAATGTGTTTATTAGACTAGCGAAACCTGCAAATAAATCCCAGTTGTATTTGCCATCGGAAAGGGTTCGGGTTAACAACCCTAGGCCATGCGACTATTTAAGGCAACGTAAATCCTCAACGGTGTCTACTGCAGCAAAGAGCAAAGGCGCATTGTTGTTCGCGCTCCAGCGTCACCGCGGAAACAAAGATTCTGCCTGTCTCTCTGAAGAGACTGCTGTGGTCACTTCGTCTGGGAACAATAGAGTTACTTAGGTGCCGGGGCTTCTTTTTTCGTGTGAAGGCATTTCCGCGTTCTGGAATTCATGTTGTTAATATTTAGCCGTCGGTTTCGGGCCACGGCGGGGATGTTTATAAGGAGGCGTTTCACTACACTGGCCGGTTTGAAGTTCTCCGAGTGAAAAAAAAAATTTTGTGAAGTGTTGAGCGGTGAAATCACAAGTTCCTATTCCCGATGATGGAGTACAGCAGTGAAGACACCGCGGGAAGATGTCGGCAGCAGCTTCCTTCGACTGCGAAAAGGTAAGTGCAATTCTTTCACCTCTTTTGTCCTTTGTTCTGGCTGCTTACCTGCGAATACGGCAGTTGTTCTTTGCACATAAACATGGGCATGAAAAAAAAATGTGTGCGCATTTTCGTGTACGCGCCGTAGATTTTGCGTGACAACATCGGGATAAAATCGTAACAAGTGTTCCGTATTAAATGTCACATAGTTATCAGCCTGTTTAATACAATGTCTACACAAAGCCCAGCAATGTTTACAGAGTAGATAAATCATAAGTTTGGACTATCGCTTACTGCTGTATGCCCAGTGGATCAGCTACGTCAGGGCTTCACAACATACGTGCTCGCGGAGCAAGCTGTGAGCCTATCAGACTACTAGTGCTACATCTACATCCATACTCCGCAAGCCACCTGACGGTGTGTGGCGGAGGGTACCTTGAGTACCTCTATCGGTTCTCCCTTCTACTGCAGTCTCGTATTGTTTGTGGTAAGAAAGATTGTCGGTATGCCTTTGTGTTTATCCTCATGGTCTTTTCGTCAGACATAGGAAGGAGGGAGCAATATACTGCTTGAGTCCTCGGTGTAGGTATGTTCTCGAAACATCAACAGAAGCCCGTACCGAGCTACTGAGCGTCTCTCTTGCAGAGTCTTCCACTGGAGTTTATCTGTCATCTCCGTAACGCTTTCGTGATTACTAAATGATCCTGTAAAGAAGCGCGCTGCTCTCCGTTGGATCTTCTCTATTTCTTCTATCAACCCTATCTGGTACGCGTGGGCGAGATAGTCCCTGCAGTCGCACTATCCTCTGTGCCCCCAGTGGCTCAGATGGATGGATCGTCTGCCATGTATGCAGGAGATGCCCGCTTCGAGTCCCGGTCAGGGCATACATTTTCACCTGTCCCCGATGATATATATATATATCAACGCCCGTTAGCAGCTGAAGGTATTAATATAATTCTAATTTAATATTTTAGATGTCCCCTAGTATATTCGTGAAGAGGAAACAGCACTCTTCGCTGGCAATACGTGAGTCATATTCAAATATCAATGGGAAATCCTGAAGACTAGATGATGCAAATGTAATTTCCTGGAACATTATGAAATGGTTCTCCGTAAATGGACTTACAGTCGAGTTAAATATGCTGTGCAAGACCTGACATCAGAGGTAAATGAAATAATCTGAGAGGACATGACCTGAACACTGAAAAACATCCACGTGGCACATTAGCATCTGACAGGCTGTTCGGTCTTACTCGACATAAATTCTTTCAGCAGCCTCATTGTATTCTGGGCGTGTCCTACGTGGAGGTATACGGGCCGTGCACACAAATGCACTCGGGAAGATATAGACCGTTTCGTGTTAGTTTCTAAGAAGACATGGTTGCAAGGGAAGTAGTAAAATTTGGTATTTTCATTTATATGTTTATACTGATAGCTTTTAAACATTCTCTGTTTGAACTCTAATTACTGAGCAGATATTAATGGTAACTTGATCTAAATGCGAGTACATAGTGCTGCAAGAAAAAAGGGAGAAAGATTGCGTTTAACGTCCCGTCGATGTCATAGTGATAGTGTCGTGGATGTGGAAGAAAATCGGCCGTGTCCTTTCAAAGGAGCCATGCCGGCATTTGCTAGGAGCGATTTAGGGAAATCACGGAAAACCTGAATCTAGCTGGCCGACGCGGGTTTGAACCGTCGTCCTCCCAAAAGCGAGTCCACTGTGCTGAAGTGCATAATAGTGTTGTTATGAATAGTGTGTGTTGCCATTCCTTTATTTTCAGTTGCCAATAACGACACGGAAATTTCAACTTGTCTTAGGAGCAAAGAAAGTGAATTTTAAAGCGTTGTTGGAAACGTGAAACCATGTGGAAATGCAGAGACGATGGCGGGCAGAGTTTGATACTGTCCCACAGTCACGTGTGACGGTGACAAAATCACGTGACAAGTTTGAGAGGGAAGGAAGCGTGCGTGACCTGAAGAAGTGTCGGTGTAGCAGGGAGAAATCTGCGGCAGACGAAAGCGGGGTAGATGCAGTGGTACGGGCTTTCACAATATGCCCACAGAAGTCCATAACGCAAATTACATGTGAATCAGGTGCCAGGAAATCAACTGTTTACCGCATTTTAAAGCAACAAAAGTGGAAACCCTACATTCCCAGGCTGCTTCACGCGATGAATGAGAATGATCCGGATAAGCGCCTCGAATTTTGTGAATGGATTTGTGATAATGAACAGTTCACTGATGCCATTGTTTGGTCTTAATTTGAATGGAACCATCGATCGCCGTAACTGAGTACTGGGCAAGAGATAATCCCCAGCCGGCCGCTGTGGCCGAGGGGTTCTAGGCGCTTCAGTCTGCAACCGCGCGACCGCTACGGTCGCAGGGTCGCAGGGTCGAATCCTGCCTGGTCGAATCCTGCCTCGGGCACGGGTGTGTGTGATGTCCTTAGGTTAGTTAGGTTTAAGTAGTTCTAAGTTCTAGGGGACTGATGACCTCAGATGTTAAGTCCTATAGTGCTCAGGGCCATTTGAACCATTTGATAATCCCCATGTTACGGGAGAACGAGCTGTTAATCTTCCTGGGTTGTCAGTGTGGTGTGGTATGTCTGTCAGAGGACTTGTTGGGGCTATTCGTTTTCATTAAGCAACGGTGACAAGTGTAAAATGCCTCACCACGTTGCAGGAGGGAATTGTACCCGTTCCTGACAAACGTCACCGAGATTTATTTTGTCAACAACCGGTGCACCGTCACATTACCATCGTTACGTGCGACAGTTCCTGGATGAAACATTTGACAGGTGAATACGCCGACGAGGAAATGTTGAGTTTCCACCCAGACCTCCCGATCTAACATCGTTACACGTTTTCCTGTGGGGCGCTCTGAAGGACATCGTTTAATCCACAAAGCCACCCACGCTGGATGACATGTCAGAGGAGACTGTGACCCCCTGCGGATCCATTCCAGCACCAACCATAACAAATCTGTGGATAAAATGTTCTCGGGTTTCCGTCCGCGTCAATTGAAAACTACACGAGCCGTTAATGCGAGCCACGCAGTAGGCCTCAGAACACCCGGTGTCTACGAAATACCTAGTGAGTGTGGCCAGAAGTACATCGGACATACAGCGCGCACTGTGGAACAACGCAGGAAAGAACATGAGAGGTATTATCGCCTGCGCTATCCAGAGAAATCTGCGTCAGCTGAGCATGCGTTAGAAAACGGTCACCACATAAAATTTGACGGTACCTCTGTCGTGGCTCGCGCTAAAGGCTTCTGGCACAGTTTAATAAAGGAAGCTATTGAAATAAAAATTACCACAAACACGCTGAATAGAGACGGTAGCTTTCAGCTCATCGCTGCGTGGGACCCAGCTATAGCTCGGTTGAAGAGGGCACATCCAACGCCGAATCAAAACATGCCCATTTATGGCAATGTCACGGGCACCAGTGACGTCACAGCCGGCAGCTAGCGTATATAAGGGCGCACCAACACCACACTGGCAGTCATAACACTTGACAATGGCCAAGGAGTCCTTGGCCGAAAGCTCGTGTGGTTTAAAGCAATTGACACGGTTGGAACCCCGGGAACATTTTATTCAATGTTATCGCCGCGAGACTCTAGATTCATACATAACAAATCTGTGTCCATCTGTTCCGCAGCGTTGCAGACACTGTACTGATGCCGATGTAGGATATTTAGAACACCTTCAGCAGTGCATCTACAGGGTGTTTCAAAAATGACCGGTATATTTGAAACGGCAATACAAACTAAACGAGCAGCGATAGAAATACACTGTTTGTTGCAATATGCTTGGGACAACAGTACATTTTCAGGCGGACAAACTTTCGAAATTACAGTAGTTACAATTGTCAACAACAGATGGCGCTGCGGTCTGGGAAACTCTATAGTACGATATTTTCCACATATCCACCATGCGTAGCAATAATATGGCGTAGTCTCTGAATGAAATTACCCGAAACCTTTGACAACGTGTCTGGCGGAATGGCTTCACATGCAGATGAGATGTTCTGCTTCAGCTGTTCAATTGTTTCTGGATTCTGGCGGTACACCTGGTCTTTCAAGTGTCCCCACAGAAAGAAGTCACAGGAGTTCATGTCTGGCTAATAGGGAGGCCAATCCACGCTGCCTCCTGTATGTTTCGGATAGCCCAAAGCAATCACACGATCATCGAAATATTCATTCAGGAAATTAAAGACGTCGGCCGTGCGATGTGGCCGGGCACCATCTTGCATAAACCACGAGGTGTTCGCAGTGTCGTCTAAGGCAGTTTGTACCGCCACAAATTCACGAAGAATGTCCAGATAGCGTGATGCAGTAATCGTTTCGGATGTGAAAAATGGGCCAATGATTCCTTTGGAAGAAATGGCGGCCCAGACCAGTACTTTCTGAGGATGCAGGGACGATGGGACTGCAACATGGGGCTTTTCGGTTCCCCATATGCGCCAGTTCTGTTTATTGACGAAGCCGTCCAGGTAAAAATAAGCTTCGTCAGTAAACCAAATGCTGCCCACATGCATATCGCCGTCATCAATCCTGTGCACTATATCGTTAGCGAATGTCTCTCGTGCAGCAATGTTAGCGGCGCTGAGGGGTTGCCGCGTTTGAATTTTGTATGGATAGAGGTGTAAACTCTGGCGCACGAGACGATACGTGGACGTTGGCGTCATTTGGACCGCAGCTGCAACACGGCGAATGGAAACCCGAGGCCGCTGTCGGATCACCTGCTGCACTAGCTGCGGGTTGCCCTCTGTGGTTGCCGTACGCGGTCGCCCTACCTTTCCAGCACGTTCATCCGTCACGTTCCCAGTCCGTTGAAATTTTTCAAACAGATCCTTTATTGTATCGCTTTTCGGTCCTTTGGTTACATTACACCTCCGTTGAAAACTTCGTCTTGTTGCAACAACACTGTGTTCTAGGCGGTGGAATTCCAACACCAGAAGGAATAAACCATGTTGTCCACAGCACACTTGCACGTTGTGAACAGCACACGCTTACAGCAGAAAGACGACGTACAGAATGGCGCACCCACAGACTGCGTTGTCTTCTATATCTTTCACATCACTTGCAGCGCCATCTGTTGTTGAAAATTGTAACTACTGTAATTTCGAAAGTTTCTCCGCCTGAAAATGTACTGTTGTCCCAAGCATATTGCAACAAACGGTGTATTTCTATCGCTGCTCGTTTAGTTTTTATTGCCGTTTCAAATATACCGGTCATTTTTGAAACACCCTGTATGTGACTTCAAAGTTCATAATTTTTGTTATTTTTATTGGAGTTATTACAGTTGAAACAGCGCAACCACTTCTACATCTACATAGATCCTCTGCAAATCACATTTAAGTGTCCCTCAGAGGTTTCATCAAACCAGCTTCACAATTCCTATTATGCCAATCTCGTATAGCGCGCGGAATGAACGAACACCTATATCTTTCCGTACGAGCTCTGATTTCGCTTACTTTAGCGGGGTGATCGTTTCTCCCTATGTAGGTCGGTGTCAACAAAATATTTTCGCACTCTGAGGACAAAATTGGTGATTGGAATTTCGTGAGAACATTCCGCCGCAACGAAAAACTCCTTTCTTTTAATGATTTCCAGCCCAAATCCTGTATCATTTCTGTGACACACTCTCCCATATTTCGTGATTATACCAAACGTGCTGCCCTTCTTTGAACTTTTTTGATCTACTCCGTCAGTCCTATCTGGTTAGGATCATGCACCGCGCAGCAGTATTCTAAAACAGGACGGACAAGCGTAGTGTCTCCTTAGTGTCCTTGCAATAAAAAGCAGTCTTTGGTTAGCCTTTCCTACAACATTTTCTTTCTGTTCCTTCCAATATAAAGCACTCCGTCTTCAGGCCACAAGTGGCCCATCGGGACCATCCGACCGCCGTGTCATCATCAGCTGAGGATGCGGATAGGAGGGGCTTGTGGTCAGCACACCACTCTCCCGGTCGTTATGATGGTATTCTTGACCAGAGCCGCTACTATTCGGTCGAGTAGCTCCTCAATTTGCATTACGAGGCTGGCTGCATCCCGGAAAAATGGAAGCAGCGCATGGCGGCCCGGCTGGTCACCCATCCAACTGCCGGCCACGCCCGACAGCGCTTAACTTCGGTGATCTGACGGGAACCGGTGTGGCAAGGCGGTTGCCTCCTTGCAATTTAAGTTGTTCGTAATTGTAATACGAAGGTATTTAGTTGAATTTACAGCTTTAAGATTAGACTGATTTATCGTGTAACAGAAGTTTCACGAATTCCTTTTAGCACTCGTGTGGATGACCTCACACTTTTCGTTATTTAGGGTCAACTGCCAATTTTTGCACCGTTCAGGTATCTTTTCTAAAGATACAGCCGGCAAAACAATTCTGAGGAACATGGCTTGACGTTGGAAACGCTTCAATTTGATTGTTTTTACACTCCGAAGGGCTAGGTAAGATGAGGAGGGAGGAGGAGGAGATTAGTGTTTAACGTCCCGTCGACAACGAGGTCATTAGAGACGGAGCGCAAGCTCGGGTTAGGAAAAGATGGGGAAGCAAATCGGCCGTGCCCTTTCAAAGGAACCATCCCGGCATTTGCCTGAAGCGATTTAGGGAAATCACGGAAAACCGAAATCAGGATGGCCGGAGACGGGATTGAACCGTCGTCCTCCCGAATGCGAGTCCAGTGTGCTAACCACTGCGCCACCTCGCTCGGTGGGTAAGATGAAATTTAACATTGTTGGAATTGTTGTGGATTGGCAAGACAGCCAACCCACTATGACAGGAAGCCGAAAGGCACGCGTTTAAGCTCACGCAGGCTGGCGTGAGGTCTGGAACTGGACAAGGAAGTTAGACTTTAGCAAAAAAGGTCGTAGCTATTGGAATACTTAACTTTAATCCATAATTGGTGAACATAGCTCTTGACGGTACATGTTTTACACGATCAATAGTAACTGGTAATGGCGCCTTGCTAGGTCGTAGCAAATGACGTAGCTGAAGGATATGGTAACTATCGTCTCGGCTAATGAGAGTGTAATTTGTCAGTGAGCCATCTCCAGCAAAGTCGGCTGTACAACTGGGGCGAGTGCTAGGAGGTGTCTGTAGACCTGCCGTGTGGCGGCGCTCGGTCTGGAATCACTGATAGTGGCGACACGCGGGTGCGACGTAAACTAACGGACCGCGGCCGATTTAAAGGCTACCAGCTAGCAGGTGTGGTGTCTGGCGGTGACACCACAGTAATATTGATTGGCGACTCCATGGAGTGTTCTGTGCACCACGACCAGATAGCGGATTGGATACAATTGGTAGGAGAAACAGCATTGGTCGTATTTTTTTGTTTTATTATCCGCAAAATCGATTTACGGTCACTTAGTGAGCATCCTCAGTGCTGTAATATTACAGCACTGAGGATGGTCACTATGTGACCGAAAATCGATTTTGCGGATAATAAAACAAAACAAAGAAAAAAAGACCAATGCTGTTTTTCCTTCCAATTGTTTGTAATAACCACGACCTCGTATCCATTACGGATATGGTCGGGCAGTCTTCTCAGGAAGAGGAAGGAACACACACACACACACACACACACACACACACACACACACAGAGAGAGAGTTAGAGAGAGAGAGAGAGAAGCACCGTCGCATACCAGGGTGGGAGAGAGCCCCCAAGATGGCGGCGCCGGCTTCTGGGAGACGGCGCTAATTGCCGGCTTACGGCAGCAGCAGAACACGACGCCATTTTTCAGCCGGCGCTATCTTCCGCCGCCGCGACGGCTGCGGCGCAGCAGATAAAGGACACGCGCTTCCGTGTCGTGCGCGTGTGTGCGCGCGTGACGGAGGGAGAGGGGTTGAGGTACGCGAGTGACACAGGTCTGAAGAATTAAACCGAAGCCCGTGCGCCCGCGCACCAGTTTAACGAACTCCCGCCCGTCTGCTCTGCGTGATGGACGACGCCGGCGTGACGCATCGGGTCGTAACCTGGCGATACGCTCCAGCCCAGCACGTGGCTCTGGCGAGCCAGCAGAACTGAGTGCCCAAGTAGCGGGACTGCGTAGTTTACACACGGCGGGTGTGGACTTGATATTGAAAGGAAGCTGGTCAAGGGGAAGGGAGCAGGAGGCAGCTGAACTTGGGGGAATGCGAGTGCGAAGGTGAGACTCCTCAACAAGTTGAAAGTGGGAGGCGGTCCACGACAAGAACCCATAACAATACTGAGTATCGAGTACACTACTGGGCATTAAAATTACTACACCGCGAAGATGACGTGCTGAAGGCGCGAAATTTAACCGACACGAGGAAGATGCTGTGATACGGAAATAACTAGCTTTTCAGAGCATTGACACAACGTTGGCGCCGGTGGCGACACCTACAACGTGCTGACACGAGGAAAGTTTCCAACCGATTTCTCATACACAAACAGCAGTTGATCGGCATTGCGTGGTGAAACGTTGTTGTGATGCCTCGTGTAAGGAGGAGAAACGCGTAACATCACGTTTCCGACTTTGATAAAGCTCGGATTGTAGCCTATCGCGATTGCGGTTTATCGTATCAGGACATTGCTGCTCGCGTTGGTCGAGATCCAATGACTGTTAGCAGAATATGGAATCGGTGGGTTCAGGAGGGTAATACGGAACGCTGTGCTGCATCCTAACGGCCTCGTTTCACTATCAGTCGAGATGACAGGCATCTTATCTGCATGGCTGTAACGGATCGCGCAGCCACGTCTCGATCCCTGAGTGAACAGATGGGGACGTTTGCAAGACGACAACCATCTGCACGAACAGTTCGACGAGGTTTGCAGCAGCACGGACTGTCAGCCCGGAGACCACGGCTACGGTTAGCCGTTGCATCACAAACAGGAGCGCCTGCGATGGTGTACTCGACGACGAACCTGGGTCTACGAATGGCAAAACGTCATTTTTTCGGATGAATGCAGGATCTGTTTACAGCATCATGATGGTAGCATCCGTATTTGGCGACATCGCGGTGAACGCACATTGGAAGCGTGTATTGGTCATCGCCATACTGGGGGTGCCATTGGTTACACGTCTCGGTCACCACTTGTTCGCACTGACGTTACATTTCAGATGTGTTACGACGCGTGGCTCTACCCTTCATTCCATCCCCGCAAAATCCTACATTTCAGCAGGATAATGCACGACCGTATGTTGCAGGTCCTGTACGGGTCTTTCTGGATACAGAAAATGTTCGACTGCTGCCCTGGCCAGCACATTATCCAGATCTCTCACCAATTGAAAACGTCTACTCAATGGTGGCTGAGCAACTAGCTCGTCACAATACGCCAGTCACGACTCTTGATGAACTGTGGTATCGCGTTGAAGCTGCAGGGGCAACTGTAGCTGTACACGCGATCTAAGCTCTGAGTCAATGCGCAGGCGTATCAAGGCTGTTTTTACGGCGAGAGGTGGTTGTTCTGGGTACCGATTTCTCAAGAACTATGCACCCAAACTGCGTGAAAATGTAATCACATGTCAGTTCTAGTATAATATATTTGTCCAATGAATACCCGTTTATCATCTGCATTTCTTCTTCGTGTAGAAATTTTGATGGCCAGTAGTGTAGTTCAGTGAAGTATGTCGAGACACAGTGCAATACAAGATGGTTGGTCAAGTATTACACCCGCGTCCCCCTAGCGTAGCTGTCAGCCCGAGACGATTCCTTCGTCTCATTTCGTCGGACCTCTCGTAGCGTCGGGTGAAGATCCACTCCCGCCAGTGGAAAGAATCCACGCTCTCTTAAGACCCCGTTAACGCTGCAGCGAAAGAAAGCGAACGCCAGGCAATGCGCATTCGCAGAAAACTTGCCACGGTTCACCACCGTTCGCTTGTATCTGTAAACAAATGAGAAAATGATCGTATGGCAGTGCCGGCCAGGAGGCCCCATCCGGGGAAGTTGGGCCGCCGAGTGGGAGGCTTACTGCAGTCGACGCCACGCTGGCCGACCCGCGTGCCGGTGATGAGGATGGAATTATGGCGAGGACAACACAACACTCAGTCCAGGAGCGGAGAAAATCTCCAGCCCGGCCGGGAATCGAAACCGGACCCGCTGCTCGGTAGGCAAGAACGTAACCGCTCAGCTAAGCAGGAGAAATGTAAACAAATGTTTACAATAGACGAAACAAAAGAGAACACAGCCTATGAACGCTGCTTTATTCTTATTCACTTAGCGCTAATACCTTATTTACTTAGCGTTAAGAGGCTCCGGAACGCCCTATACTTGCAATGTTAAAATAACGCATATAAATTACATATTTCCTCACAAAGTATTTGAGGTAGGAAGTTGAAATTTTTACAGATTATTTATTGGAATATGGGCTACAACTTAACACAGGGATTTTACAAAATTTTAGTTCAGTTATTAAAGAGGATTTTTTTCAATTGTAATGAAAATTCACAACATTTTTTTGCAATTTTTTATTTATGTATTCAAAAATATACAGTTTTTTGAAAAAGGCTGTGTTAAATTATGCAGAAAGTACTGTGTAACATTTACTGAAAGTTTGAAACAAATACGCTTGGAAGATCCTTAGAAAACATGTAATTAGTATGAGAAAATAAAAGTTTTGGGAATCGAGCGACAAAGATTGGATTAACTTTTTAGTGCATTCCAGGTCCATAGGATGGATTATCTTCATCCTCTGCAAACTCCTCCTCCAGCTTCCTCTCGTTCCTCCTCCTGTTTACTCTTGCTTGTATTTCTAGACTCTTTACAGCCCTGTCTGCAGCCCGAAGGCGTTCCTTGTCTAAAGCAAGCATCGCTCGTACCATGTTAGAACCTATCTTCATTCCCATATTTCTAAATACCTTGCACCTTACAATGTTGCCATCATTGAAAGTCGCAACAGCATCATACACACCAAAGTGAAGTGTTTCTACTCCAACAAATACAGTCTTGGGGATTCTCGACCATATAACACTATTTACACTTTCATTGGTGTTTTGAGTTTTTCCGTGAATACACTTTTTCAACAGTTCAGGTGCTGCTAAGTCTCTGAAAATAGGTTAAGCACAACACATACTTTATCTCACATCACTAAAATGTACCTCATGAACACGGACGTTAATAATAACACCATTTGACAGCAGTTTAACAGCGCCACAGTGGGTCACGCCCATGTAGAACACATTTCAAAAAAAATTTAAAAATAGTTGTAGTCTTCGGAATTGAATAAATTATATATCTATTAAAAGGTAATAGTCTGCAGATTCAGAAAACGCAAAACAGTAAAAATTGAACTTTTCATGATTTTGAGCCTTTCCGGAGCCCCTTAATACCTCATTTACTTAGCGCTAATAATCAGCACACAGGACAACACTATACAGTCTATTGATCGTGACCGGGCCAAATATCTCACGAAATAAGCGTAAAACGAAAAAATTACAAAGAACGAAACTTGTCTACCTTGAAGGGGGAAACCAGATGGTTGGCCCGCTAGGTGGCGCTGCCGTAAGTCGAACGGATATCAACTGCTACATTAATGCAATAAATGCTCAAAATGATGTTCGTCTACCTCAATGCTTTTGGCAATACGTGTAACGATATTCCTCTCAACAGCGAGTAGTTCGCCTTCCGTAATGTTCGCACATGCATAGACAATGTGCCGCAGCATGTAGTCAGGCGTTGTCGGTGGATCGCGATAGCAAATATCCTTCAACTTTCCCCACGGAAAGAAATCGGGGGACGTCAGATCCGGTGAACGTTCGGGCCACGGTATGGTGCTCCGACGACCAGTCCACCTGTCATGAAATATGCTATTCAATACCGCTTCAACCGCACGCGAGCTATGTGCCGGACATCATCATGTTGGATGTACATCGCCATTCTCTCATGCAGTGAAACATCTTGTAGTAACATCTGTAGAACATTACGTAGGAAATCAGGATACATTGAACCATTTAGATTGCCATCCATAAAATGGGGGCCTATTATCCTTCCTCCCATAATTGTGCACCGTACATTAACCCGCCATGTTCCACTTGTAGCAGCCATCGTGGATTTCCCGTTGCCCAATAGTGCATATTACGCCGGTTTACGTTACTGCTGTTGGTGAATGACTCTTCGTCGCTAAACAGAACGCGTGCAAAAAATCTGTCATCGTCCCGTAATTTCTCTTGTGCCCAGTGGCAGAACTGTACACGACGTTCAAGGTCGTCGCCATGCAATTGCTGGGGCATAGAAATATGGTACCGGTGCAATCGCTGTTGATGTATCATTCTCAACACCGACGTCTTTGAGATTCTCGAGTCTCGCGCAGTTTGTCTGCTACTGATGTGCGGATTAGCCGCGACAGCAACTAAAACACCTACTTGGGCATCATTTGTTGCAGGTCGTGGTTGACGTTTCACATGTGGCTGAACACTTCCCGTTTCCCTACATAATGTAACTATCCGGCGAACGGTTCGGACACTTGGACGATGTCGTCCAGAATACCAAGCGACATACATAGCGCACGCTGGTTGGGCATTTTGATCACAAAATCCATACATCAACACGATATCGATCTTTTCTGCAATTGATAAACGGTCCATTTTAACATGGGTAATGAATCACGAAGCAAATACCGTCCGCAATGGCGGAATGTTACGTGATACCACGTACTTATACGTTTGTGACTATTACAGCGCCATCTGTCACAAAGCGAAAAAAGTGGTGCAACTAAAAAATTCATAGTTCTTTATGTACTACACGAATATGTAATAAAAAATGGGGGTTCCTATTTTTAAAAAGCGCTGTTGATATCCGTTTGACCTATGGCAGCGCCATCTTGCGGGTCAACCATAGCGCCACCTGGTTTCCCCCTTCAAGCTAGACTTTGTAGTTTTTGACACTTATTTCGTGAGATATTTGGCCGGTCACGATCAGTGGACCACCCTGTATAGCCACATTACGATACAGAACTTCAGTATTGAGAAACGATTATTTAGCATGGTGCATGGCAAGCGCTACGTCTGATGAAGTACGCAAAATGACAAAGTTTTCAAATGGCTCTAAGCAGTATGGGATTTAACAAATAGCTCTAAGCACCATTAGACCTAACTTCGGAGGTCATCAGTGCCCTAGACTTAGAACTACTTAAGCCTAACTGACCTATCACACACATCCATTCACGTGGCAGGATTCGAACCTGCGACCGTAACAGCAGCGCGGTTCCAGACTGAAGCACCTAGAACCGCTCGGCCGCAATGACCGGCCAATGACGTTGGGGAAGAATAATGTAAGTGTCATAGTTTGTACGTAAACGTGAAATGCGTGGACGTATTAGACGTAACAATGAACCACTGCTCCAGGTTTCCTTAGCATTAGTCCACAATTTTACACGTACAGTATGTCGGCTGATCTTTTCCGCTCCTTCTCATTACAACAAGAAGAAGGGACCGGTTGGTAGGACATGTTCTGAGGCATCAAGGGATCACAAATTTAGCATTGGAGGGCAGCGTGGAAGGTAAAAATCGTAGAGGGAGACCAAGAGATGAATACACTAAGCAGATTCAGAAGGATGTAGGTTGCAGTAAGTACTGGGAGATGATGAAGCTTGCACAGGATAGATTAGCATGGAGAGCTGCATCAAACCAATCTCAGGACTGAACAACAACAACACCAACAACAACAACAACAACAACAACATCTCATTACAACTGATGAAAAACTCAAAGCAGAACAGTAATCTTACCTACGTTGCTGTTAGAAGCTGGAGACAATTACGTTAGTGATGGTTTCGCATTTAAACAGCTGCTGTATATGACAGTTTCTGACATTTGCAGTGACATACGCAAACCTTTCAAGGACTTCATTCAAATATGTACAAGGAAGATAGTTCAAATGAAATATGGTTAATGAAATGTGAACTATACATACGACCAATAGGCTACTTGGTAAAGTCTGTTATTCAGCGTATTAGAGGGCAGGTACCGTGATCTGGAATAAGCAGTTTTATTTACCTAACACGACAGCGACATCACAGCCATGTAATTACGTCTACCATGAAGTTCGGCAAGGAGAATGGCCAAGTTTTACGTATATATTTGTCATCGGGATAATAGATGTATATTCGCACTTGATCAATTCCAAAGAAATTTATTGAGCTTTTGCTTTTTAATAAAACATTTATAAAGCTTGTGTTTATTCACTAAAATTCCTCTGATGCAAGCTTTCAATGAACTTTTCGTCTTTTATCACTTTCCCTGCACGAGCATTCAATGCTTCAGAAACTTTCTACCAATCATATTTCACTTCCTTCTGCATTTGTGCTCTCAGTTTCTTGAATGTAAGAAGCTCGTACGATATTGATATTCCTCTCTTCGAAATATTCCGTCGCCCTGGGAACTCATACTAATAGAAACGAAAAAAGTAGGCATCAGACGAAAGTTTCCTACTCCACTAGCCCCGAAGCTGAGATGGTTCTCTGTAAGACCGACCAAATGCGCAACACGAGAGAATGCGAACCGAACACCACCGAATGCCGTTTGTTCACTCGCGCCTAGCGTTTACACCGGGGAGAATTCCTCTTCGCTTAGCACATCCGCGGTGTTTGGTGCACAACACAAATTCGTCGACATCCTCGGAAACCTTTGTTAGCGAACGTGATTATTTCTGTGCAAAGCCATACGTATACAGGGCGTTTCGATAAGAAGGCGCAAAACTTTAACAGGAGGTAAAGGACGCTCCACTGAACAATTTGACGTAGGGAACCTGGGGTGGGAGAAGCCAGCTTACGTAGATAATAGGAATAAAACCGCAGTACCGTGTGCTTTTTTTATTTACATTAGTTACAGTTAACTGCAAATACCATCACTGACACTATGAACGTACAATTTGTACTGTGTTCTACAAAAAGTGCTGAAACTGATGGCCATCAACCTCAATGCAAGGATGACATCGGCGAACAAGGTTCTGACACTCACTGACAAATACCCCTGGCGTGTTTCGAATCAGATCACAGTCAGCTACAATTCTGGCAACTACTTCCATCACCGTATCCACTCGGGTCTCATGCGCGAGTGACTTTAGATATCCCCATAGGAAATGATGAAGGTGTGGGGCGACGGGTGGAATTATATGTTGTGAAGATGTAGAATGTAAAGTAGAAAAGATGCATTTCCCGGCCGATTAACCATATGTGGGGCGGCGGGTGGAATTAATTGTTATAAAAATGTTCCTATTATTTATGCAGTCTTTTGCCGTTCTCAACACTGGCTCTTTAACTACAATATTGGCCACCAGAAAGTGATTAGCAAAACGTGAAGTAATTAGAATTCCTCTAGTGCCCACTTCATCTGAGAAATACACTTATAGCTACAGCTTATAGCTCTGAGGAATTAGGAGATTGCCCGCATCTCGTGGTCGTGCAGTAGCGTTCTCGCTTCCCACGCCCGGGTTCCCGGGTTCGATTCCCGGCGGGGTCAGGGATTTTCTCTGCCTCGTGATGGCTGGGTGTTGTGTGCTGTCCTTAGGTTAGTTAGGTTTAAGTAGTTCTAAGTTCTAGGGGACTTATGACCAAAGCAGTTGAGTCCCATAGTGCTCAGAGCCATTTGAACCAATTAGGAGACTGTCTGGGATTCATAATCAAAAACGGTTCTCTAAAAATGTTCACTATATTCTGAAAGTCACAGACCAAAAAGAATCCACACAATCCAACTAACAGAGCAGTTCAGAGTCTAATGCCCTGATGCAACTATAACTGTTCAAATTAAATGTTTAAGTGAATGCTCGCCATAATTTGATGATAATGTTCATCAAACGCCACGCTAAATAATGGTAGAATGTCTGTCCCGCGACGTCACGTGAAAATACGACATACGCAAACTGAAGATAGATCATTAAAGTCATCCCAGAATTAACACTTCACTCAAAAACGATTTCATGGTTACGCGTATCCCGAGTAACTTATTACGGCATCCGAGGCTGTTTATAGCAATGATACCGACGCGACGCGACTCCCGGCACAGGTGGTGTGCTATTCAGCGTCTGGAGAGAACTGGGGCCTTCCTTCTCTCGCGCAGCGTTCTTATGTATGAAGCCGCGGTGCGGACGGCTAAGGGAACGCCTGATCAGTTCCGCTCTCCCGACTAGCCGCTGGGCTAGTAATGCACCACTTTAAGTTATCGAATAAATCATCGCTTCCTTTGCTGATGGCCGATGAAGCTCACAATTTAAATGTGCAATCAGCACACTGGTAAGTAATCATAATAAAAGTTTGACGTGGCTAAGTCAAATATTTTGGGCGAGAGAATTAATTTAATTACCCTACACGCAGTAGACGAGCTCTGAACTTGCCCTTTGGAAATACGCTATCGCTATTGTTTTATAGTTATTCAGTTGAAACTTTTCACATCTTTATGATTATAGCGGATCTCCCTTCTACTTAAATTTAAACATCCTAGCCTTATTTATTCGCCTGCTTAATCTATCTTGCTTCCTTAATTGCTAAGACAAAAACCAGAAAATCATGAATTTCAACTAAAATTTTAATTTGTGAGATCCAGAATACTGTTTCTACTAAATTATTATGCAAAAGGAATCTAAATACAAATTTTTAAGTTTCTAGCTCTTTTGTGTTGCACCAACGATTTTTACAGAAAAACGTCCAAATTTCGAAAATGGTTAAAGTTATTGAACTGACATTCAACACATATTGATTTAGTATTACTCCTGACATGCTAGAAACGTTTCAGGTTAATTTCTTGATTTTTAGAGTATTGCGCAACATCTATGACGTCAGAGCTAGTTACAGCGGACTAGGCTGGCACACAATGGAAAGACTGATGAGAATGTTATAAGGCGTGAGTAGGCTGCTTCCCTACAAAGAGGTTTCAGGTTAGCTGACCTCGCAGACCATGGAATTCTGAAGTTTGATCAACTTAGCCAATTTTTTTATTATGCCAATTTTTTATTATGCCTCTCTGTAATTTTCTCGACTATTTATCAATGATTTAGAATGTAAATTTTTTGCCAAATATTCACAAGTAAAAGATAAAACGATTAATTACAAACGGTATGTCGATGACATTTTATTACTGATAGAAGGTGACACCAGTGAGGTCAACACATTCGCCCACGCTATAGGTAGCATGCATCCCCAAAATAACTTTTATCACTGAAATAGAAGAAGGTGGCGCCATTAACTACCTTGATCTCACTATTAAGAAAGTTAATAACAAACATAAGTTTTCGATTTTTAGGAAACCAACTTGTACAGACAGTATCATCAATGCCAGTTCATGCCATTCTCCCCGATACAAAAAAGCTTTCTTCACTTCCATGGTTCACCGGCTCCTCCGTCTACCTTTGGACGAAAACGAAATACGAAAGGAACTTAGCATTTTAAAGCACATCGCGGTAGCTAAAGGCTTTTCTATATATTACGTCAGGCGCCCCTACAGTAGGCTAAAGAAACCTTTGACAAACAGCAGGCACACACACACCCACACACAAAAGACAACCGGCAAAGATAGAATGAAAACCATTCCTATGATATTTAACGGCAAAATGCCCCTGCAATTAGAAAAATGTTTTATAAAGTCTGACATCAGCTGTGGATTTCAGGTGAATGATGTCCTAAAACTATGAATAAAACAAACTGAAGGGGAACTACGATAAATTTGATGGCTCTGGAGTATACAGGATTGACTGCAGTAACTGTGACAAATATTATATCCGTCAAACAGGCCGCTCTTTTAAATTAAAGTTTAAACAACACTCACAGCCACGAAACAAAACGGCTTTGGGACAGCATTGATCTGATACTGGCTATTCCATAGGGAGCATTGAGAGTTGCATGCATATTCTTCAGAGTGGAAGAAGGCCGTGCTCTTAATTTGTTAGAGGAGCTCGAAATTTATAAAGCAAATAATAGAGAACCAACTAAACTGCTTAACTGGCAAAATGACTCTGTGCCCAATGCCTACTTGGCGTTTTTTGACAATGTTTAACACTAACCACTGCACGCCTCTTTTATATATAGTGTGTTAAGTTCATCTAGTACTGAGTGCCTCACATATTTACTTCGTTTTCGTACGTTTCACGCATGGCTCTATTATTTTCTTGTCCCTTCTCTGTTCATTTCACAGACTGCATTAACTAGATAATGTGGGTCATGCACTGTTACGGTATTTTATCATTCTTTTCTTGCAACGGAGTGTCGCAGGGTACGGGGGGTCCTGTGCCGGTCACATTCCTCCAACCACCTGTGCGGATTTCTGGCGTCAGCGCCAACAGAGGGCGCTGGTTATGTGCAGCACTATGTTTTCTCTCATTTGTGGCTCCTTCAGCGATTTGTTTTATGGTTGTTTAATATTACCCGGTGCACTATCAACGGGGTTTAATATTTATGTCATTACTTATAATACTGGCACTAAAGCACATGTCAACCACTGTTTCTTAACTCTTCTTCGTTTTAACAATATTACTTTTGTCGTGTTCTTCTTTTTAGTGTTTTTTGTTACTGTTGTATCCCCTTTATTTTCGCTGTTGCAATTAATTATTGAAAACTAGTGTATGCCCACATTAGCGACATCTGGTGAACTGAGAAAACAAAAATGTTGTGGCTACTCCACGGCAACTTGTTTTAAACAGTAGTACTACTGATAACATGACTCGTGCATGTGATGTTATTTTTATGAATTTGACGATGCTGGTGCTGATTCCGCATTTAATATCTGACGATGCCACTATGGTTGCAGTACATTAGGACTGTGTTTATGAAACAGGTATGCCTCTTCCTATTTCATCATCATCCATCATCATCATCATCATCATCATCATCATCAGCCAATTCAATCATTAGATGATGTGGCCTCTTCGAGTCGTGGATTCAGGTAGGCTTTCAGCAGCCTTCTCCAAGTGGGACGGTCTTGGGCAGTTCTCTGCCAGGTGTTACCAGCGATCTTCTTGATGTCTTTGTCCCATCTGTCTGGTGGCCTTCCTCTAGGCCTCCGGTGCTCTCTCGGACTCCACTCCAGTACTAGCTTCGTCCATCTGTTGTCTTTTCTTCTTGCGACGTGGCCAGCCCACTGCCATTTCAAGGAACCTACTGTCTCTCTCTCTAAGATGTCATTAACCTTCGTCACAGACCGGATGTCATCTGCCCTTTCTTGTATAGCCCAGCATTGATCTCTCCATAGCTCTCTGTGCTGTCCTACGTTTCCCTTTTGTGAATGAGTTCAGTGTCCATGTCTCGCATCCGTACGTCATCACAGGAAGAATGCATCGATCAAATACTGCTTTCTTCAGATTTACTGGCATTTTTGATCTGAATACTTCTGAATTCTTCCCAAATGCTTGCCAACCAAGCTTGATGCGTCGATAGATTTCTGGTCTTATGTCTCCCTTCATATTTATAATCTGGCCAAGGTAGACATATTCACTGACCTCTTCTAGTAGACTGTCCTTGACTTTCACATCTCCAGCTGGGACCCATTTGTTGGATATTACTTTTGTTTTGGAAAGGTTCATGTTCAAGCCAACCAGCTGACATTCCGATGCAAGATCTGTAACTAAGTTTTGGAGCTCTGCGAAGTCTTTGGCCAGACTTCCTGTTTAAAGCGCACGAATGTAAATTTTATCAGTACTACTTTTCATTATGCTCTACGCATTGTTCTTAAGCTGTATACAGTTTGCGAATGTATTTATGTTTTTCCCATTTTTGTCGCAGATCTATGAAACAAAAGGATTGTGACCATAGACGTAAATTAAAGGAAACTTATTACATATACGGTCAGTGTTTTTCCGCAACGATGTCGCATTTTGCAAAACATACTTGATAGTGTGAGTACTACAGGTTGAGGGTTTTTTTAGTCCCACACATGGCTATTCCTGCTGTTCGAGCTTCAAAGGGTTCAAATGGCTCTGAACACTATGGGACTTAACATCTATGGTCATCAGTCCCCTAGAACTTAGAACTACTTAAACCTAACTAACCTAAGGACATCACACAACACCCAGCCATCACGAGGCAGAGAAAATCCCTGACCCCGCCGGGAATCGAACCCGGGAACCCGGGTGCGGGAAGCGAGAACGCTACCGCACGACCACGAGCTGCGGGCCTGCTGTTCGAAGTACCATCACGATCAAACGAGGCTTCGACAAAAAACAGCGCGATTTGGAGGAAATCTGGTAGATCAATCCATTGTTGTAGCAACCATTGACACAATGCAGCCCTTGGTGCAAAGTCAGCCACAAGCACTGCATCGTCTCGTTGTCGGTGGTATAGGTGCAATTATTGTTCGTGGAGTACTCGTGTAACGACAACTGCACATATAATAATTTTTTTCTTTATGAATTTAGATAAATTAATGTAAGCAATGTTTTGAATTTCTTTTTCTTTTCGTGTCATGTTAAAGAAACTGTAAGCAACTTTTGAAATGAATGTTATTATTTATGTTAGATTTCAAGCAATTTGATAATCAAAGGGAAGTGTATTTAATGTTAAAACTATTGTAAGATGTGAAAATTGTAATTTATACACTTGGTCCATACGTAGGTAATGCATTAGGATATGTGTAGTAGAAAACCTGTGGTGAATACCCTACCTGTAGGGGAGCGGGAAAAGGTGGAAGTAGGCGAGCGCGGGAAAACGCACACTGGCGCGGTTCGGCACAACGGGCTCAGTAGGACAGTCGGAGTTGGGCATCGGTCAGAGGAACATGTACCGTACCGAGGAGGCTATCCAGGAAAAGTGAATTCCATTGAGCCTCGGATGTGCCGATTCCGACGACTACTTGGCATGGCTATATTCTTAGGCACAAAATTGGAAAGATTACGACGCTAAGAAGAAGGAAAGTGCCGATGCAGTGAGAGCCTTAGCCGTGCTTGCATGTGTGCTGTGCTTCTCGCTATCTCGCTGCCCGCCATCCGTCGCACCGACGTGCACAGGTCAAACATTTATTTCATGAAACTTCCTGGCAGATTAAAACTGTGCGCCCGACCGAAACTCGAACTCGGGACCTTTGCCTTTCGCGGGCAAGTGCTCTACCAACTGAGCTACCGAAGCACGACTCACGCCCGGTCTCACAGCCTTACTTCTGCCAGTATCTCGTCTCCTACCTTACAAACTTTACAGAAGCTCTCCTGCGAACCTTGCAGAACTAGCACTGCGGAGAAAGGATATAGCTTCCAAACTTTGCTATAAAACGCAACATTACTACGTGTTATTATGCTTGTACATGCACCCACTTGTACAAGGAAAAACTCACTCAATGCCTAATTAGGCTGGCGACCGTATTATTAATCATTGGTAGTATCTACTGTGTGTACTTCTTGTCCATGCGAACGCGTAATTGTGCTTTACATTTGCTTGACTGCATCACTGTAGTTAGTTACTGAGTATAGGTCCGATCTTGCTTCCATTAGGTACACGCGGTCAACTTTTGTACTAAAATCCTTGTTTACAAGGTGAAGCCCGTGAACTTATTACAGTACAGGCTTTATAGAGCTAACGCACGTCCGACAGGGCGAAAGCGTTACACTCGCCACACGCTAATATGTGCAGCGCCCATTTCACGTGCAGTACGACCAGTATTTACAGTGGGGTCCGCAGCAACACGTTCCAGTACCACCTCTTCAGAATAGGTGTGATAGTGCTGCTCCTGTTGCCAGGTCCCTCGTTTCTTCTTTCCAGTGAACCAGTCTCCCGCATCCGTCGATAGAGAGAAATAAACAATCGTCGTAACGGATGATGCCTGTCAGGGAATCGTTCCCCGCACAACCGTTCAGCAACGAGAGCATTGCAACGTACTTCCCCATACACAAGATGCATGTCAGTGAGTTCCGCGAAACTGTACCGGTACTTCTCCATCGTATTGTACTGTAAGTATCTGAATAGCACTGAATAATGAATGGGTCTGTCGTTGATACATAACACGTTCTGTCATGACAAAATGTAAATACGATACAAGTGGACAAGTGAAATAAACAAAACCTGCATCATGGCTTCCTAGCAGTCAGGCTCATTCTTCTTGTTTCCTTGCAGGAAATGAAGAACCAACGTGTAAATTAACAGCACAATACGTCTAAACTTGTACGCACGTTCTGCCTTCATTAAACTGTCACACCCACGAACGCACTTTTGACACATCAATAACTCCATCATCGCGTCTCCTTCAACTGTCGATGAATTTCAATTGGTTTCACACCACGCAAGTTCAGAAAACGAATGCTGCATTCAACTTCTAAGGCCTCCGATTTTTTTTCTCCGGACTGGAAAGAGATAGAAACATGCGCATTGTTTTAAAATGAGGCCGCGTTCATTGTCAATACGTCCCAGAGATGGCAGCACGGTACGGCAGATGGAATTTTACCGCCAGCGGCGAGAATGAGAACTGTTTTAAATACTTAAAATGGCGACGTTTTCCTTACTTGAACAGCGTGCAATCATTCGTTTTCTGAATTTGCGTGGTGTGAAACCAATTGAAATTCATCGACAGTTGAAGGAGACGCGATGATGGAGTTATTGATGTGTCAAAAGTGCGTTCGTGGGTGTGACAGTTTAATGAAGGCAGAACATCGTGTGACAACAAACCAAAACAACCTCGGGCTCGCACAAGCCGGTCTGACGACATGATCGAGAAAGTGGAGAGAATTGTTTTGGGGGATCGCCGAATGACTGTTGAACAGATCGCCTCCAGAGTTGGCATTTCTGTGGGTTCTGTGCACACAATCCTGCATGACGACCTGAAAATGTGAATAGTGTCATCCAGGTGGGTGCCACGAATGCTGACGGACGACCACGTGGCTGCCCGTGTGGCATGTTGCCGAGCAATGTTGACGCGCAACGACAGCACGAATGGGACTTTCTTTTCGTCGGTTGTGACAATGGATGAGACGTGGATGCCATTTTTCAATCCAGAAACAAAGCGCCAGTCAGCTCAATGGAAGCACACAGATTCAGCGCCACCAAAAAAATTTCGGGTAACCGCCAGTGCTGAAAAAATGATGGTGTCCATGTCCATGATCTGGAACAGCGAGGGCGTAATCCTTACCCATTGCGTTCCAAAGGGCACTACGGTAACAGGTGCATCCTACGAAAATGTTTTGAAGAACAAATTGCTTCCTGCACTGCAACAAAAACGTCCGGGAAGGGCTGCGGGTGTGCTGTTTCACCAAGACAACGCACCCGCACATCGAGCTAACGTTACGCAACAGTTTCTTCGTGATAACTTTGAAGTGATTCCTCATGCTCCCTACTCACCTGACCTGGCTCCTAGTGACTTTTGGATTTTTCCAACAATGAAAGACACTCTCCGTGGCCGCACATTCACCAGCTGTGCTGCTATTGCCTCAGCGATTTTCCAGTGGTCAAAACAGACTGCTAAGGAAGCCTTCGCCGCTGGCGTCAGCGTTGTGAAAAATGTGTACGTCTGCAGGGCGATTACGTCGAGAAGTAACGCCAGTTTCATCGATTTCGGGTGAGTAGTTAATTAGAAAAGAAATCGGAGGCCTTAGAACTTGAATGCACCTTGTAAATAAGCTGGAAACCAGTAGTACTAGACAAAACGGTAGACAAGCTCTCCGATCCCAGGTTCTCGACCTCAAATTGTTCAGTGGAGCAACCTCTATGTCCTGTTACATTTCTGAACGCCCCTTCGGAAACACCCTGTTTATGTAAACCTGAATAAGGGTCACCAGGTTAGTATTGCACGTTAGAAAGGATTAAAACAATCACTTCTTCAGTACCTTTAATTTGCTGTAGCAATCCACCTACTTTGAGAAAGATTCAGAGATCCGCCAATCCACTGGGGTATGTACACCGTTAGGAGTTCGCCTACCACCTCCAACTGGTTTCTTCTAACTTCTGCAGATAATTTTCGTAACGGCGAAACAGGAATTCTGTTCAATTGGAATACAGATAACTTACTAAAAGTTTGCGCAGATATGAATACCATTTACTGCTTTTTGGAAAAATCAGCAACCCTCTTCCGTTCACAAAACGCCACCATCCATTAACTGCTTGGCTTCACAACCTCATCTGAGGTGTCTGCCTAATGGTCTGCACACACTCTAAAGGCGTGGGATTCTATCGCTAATTTCGGAATCTTTCAATAGTACAAGAAATAACTTGCTTCTTCACTACATCTGAGATACATTATGTAAACACCAGTTCCGCCCCATAGAGCACTTGGTTTTTAGCCCGCATGAGAAATGGCAACCCACTGATCAATTTGACGGGCGCCAAAATGCTCCACGAATCACCTCACATTATGCCCTGCACCTATTCAGTTTCAAGACATTGCCGCTCACGTTGACGCCTGCTCGCTGACATCAGGAAGGTATGTGTCGTTTAGCGAGCAAAACACGAGATCACCGAACCAGATTTGCGACTGCATTCTGCACTTCCTTGTTGATAGCACTCAACGCGTCGCTCTTAACAGAGAAAAATTGACTGGTGTAACGTTAATTTCAGGACTACCCGAATAAAGTGTTCAAAAATGTGTGTGAAATGTTATGGGACTTACCTGCTAAGGTCATCAGTCCCTAAGCTTACACACTACATAACCTAAATTATCCTAAGGACAAACACACACACCCATGCCCGAGGGAGGACTGGAACCTCCGTCGGGACCAGCCGCACAGTCCACGACTGCAGCGCTTTAGACCGCTCGGCTAATCCCGCGCGGCAATAAATTGTGATAGGGCCGTTACTGAAACGTCCTGGCAGATTAAAACTGTGTGCCCGACCGAGACTCGAACTCGGGACCATTGCCTTTCGTGGGCAAGTGCTCCACCATCTGAGCTACCGAAGCACGACTCACGCCCGGTACTCACAGCTTTACTTCTGCCAGTATCTCGTCTCCTACCTTCCAAACTTTACAGAAGCTCTCCTGCGAACCTTGCAGAACTAGCACTCCTGAAAGAAAGGATGCTGCGGAGACATGGCTTAGCCACAGCCTGGGGGATGTTTCCAGAATGAGATTTTCACTCTGCAGCACTCTCATTCTGGAAACATCGCCCAGGCTGTGGCTAAGCCATGTCTCCGCAGCATCCTTTCTTTCAGGAGTGCTAGTTCTGCAAGGTTCGCAGGAGAGCTTCTGTAAAGTTTGGAAGGTAGGAGACGAGATACTGGCAGAAGTAAAGCTGTGAGTACCGGGCGTGAGTCGTGCTTCGGTGGCTCAGATGGTAGAGCACTTGCCCGCGAAAGGCAAAGGTCACGAGTTCGAGTCTCGGTCGGGCACACAGTTTTAATCTGCCAGGAAGTTTCATATCAGCGCACACTCCGCTGCAGAGTGAAATTCTCATTCTGGAAACATTCCCCAGGCTGTGGGTAAGCCATGTCTCCGCAATATCCTTTCTTTCAGGAGTGCTAGTTCTGCAAGGTTCGCAGGAGAGCTTCTGTAAAGTTTGGAAGGTAGGAGACGAGATACTGGCAGAAGTAAAGCTGTGAGTACCGGGCGTGAGTCGTGCTTCGGTGGCTCAGATGGTAGAGCACTTGCCCGCGAAAGGCAAAGGTCACGAGTTCGAGTCTCGGTCGGGCACACAGTTTTAATCTGCCAGGAAGTTTCATATCAGCGCACACTCCGCTGCAGAGTGAAATTCTCATTCAGGACCGTTACTGTTTACAACCTACAGTGTGCCCGTAGCCAAACTTGCTCTGCTTGAGAGGGCATCTATGAAAACGTTTGTAAGGGAATGTGGAACAGCAATAACGAATAAACCATTGCAAGAAACACATTTTAATTTCCACATGAGAGGGATCAAATCTCGTAATCTTGGTGGTTACGCAGTAGGGATGGACCTGCGGATGATTCGATTTATGCCTGGGAGAAGCCGACGGCCGATTGTGCCACAAATTGCTGAAGAAGTTACTGTTGACATGGCTGAGAATGCTGAACCTAACATGGGATCTTCAAGCACTGCACCAGCTGCGTCACGACAGCCGAACTTTCCATAGACCACTGTTCGAATTATTCTGCGAATAGCTGCGAAAGCCATTTCGCAGTTGTTCGAACTTCACAAATTGGCGACATGCGGCAATGGTACATTTTATGGACTGATGAAGCTCAATTTACGCTCACTAGGATAGTGAACACTCATAAGTGTGGCAGTTGGGGATCGTGACGTCTCGCGAAAGTTCATGAGATTCCCCTCCATATGACCGCGTCACTGTTTGGTGTAATACGTGACTGATATGCTTTGCCAACATGTTATCCCTACTCTACAGGAGAGAGGTGATTTAAACTCAGCTGTTTTAATACACCAAGGATCTCCAGCTCACATTGCACTCGAGGACAATCAGTTACTCCGTAACACTTTTGGAGAAAACCTAATCATCACTCGCTCGTTGCAAACATCGCGGCGACCCATGTCACCCGATTTGAACCCGCGTAATTTCTGGCTATGGGGTTACCTGGAAGACAGTTTTGTCAACGGGACACTGACACACGTTGGAGGTTCAAGATGAGCGTAGCGAGGGAGCTGGCCAATATCGCGCCTGAGATATTTCGGGCAGCAGTAGCGCAATCTCTAGTGCTGTTACAAGCTGCGGCGTATGCAGATGGTAGTCACATCGAGCAACGTTTGTAATTTAAACGTAAAAATAGTACGCAATTAACAAATGGTGCACTCTCTACTGGAAATGAGGGCTTGTCAATTGTTTATTCGTTATTTCTCTTCCGTGCGTGGCCACAAATGTTACCGCAAAGTTTCACTGTCCTAAGATCTCCCAGTTTTAATGAGTCCCATCAGAAGCAGCGAAAGTTTAATTGTAATCATCCTCCATAAAGATGACGTAGTGGACCAGGTCGGAAGGTTCATGAAGCTCCTAGCGGATGATGCTATTGTCTACAAGAAGGTAGCAAAGCCGTAACACTGCAACAAGGAAAATGTACCTCATCCACGAAATAAGTTGACTATGTAACAATTGTTCGCCCGATTCTTGAGGGGTGCTCGGCGGTGTGGAGCCTTTACCAGATTATATCAGTAGAGGAAAATATAAAGACGAGCAGCGGCTTTTGTAGCGAGATCGTTTACTCGGCACGAGAACACTATGGACACTAGTTCTGCTTGGTCTCCAGGAGAGCTTCTGTGAAGTTTGTAAGGTACAGGGGAATTAAAGATGAGAGGGCCAGTCTTGAGTCGGGTTTGGGTAGCTCAGGTGGTAGAGCACTTGGCCGCGGAAGGCAAACGTTCCAGTCTTGGTCCGGCGCACAGTTTTAACCTGCAGGAAGTTTAGTAAGTTTCGCTACGGAGATGCTGAAGAAACCCCAGCAGTAGACGGTACAAGAGAGGCGTTCTGAGTCACGGAGTGACTTACTATCGAAGTTCCGAGAGAGTGCGTGCCGGGAAGAGTCGGCTGAAATATTACTTCCCCGCCTTATACGTCTTGTGAAATGACCTCAACGAGGAACTAATAAGGAGGTTTATCGACAATCTTGTTTCCCACGCACAGTTGTAAAATGGAAGAGGGGAATGGTGGATCAGATAGCGATACGAGAAGTACCCTCCACCACGCAGCGCCAGGCGGCGTGAGGAGTATAGGTGAGCAGAATGAACGTATCTCCATTGACCATTAGCTGCTCCCGCGATATGTGCTGCCTGATGTCAAGAAGTTTCAGAACTTTGGCTGCATTGCATATTGGAAAACACCGAACGGCAATGGAAAATTCTCATTCCTGAAATCAGCCTAGTCGGAGCCGACCACCGCCCATTTAGGAGGATTAGGCAGAGACCGACCTATTATCTTCAGGCCGAATAAAAAAAGGCTGTTCCCTCCGCCACTGAAAGCGACTCTGGCGACCACCACAGCAGAGAGGAATAGATCAGATAAACGTCCAATGAATGATATGTCACAACGTCAGAACGCGGAAAATTGTCAAAGTGATTCCAGGCGGTCATGATACTATCCACCGCTGACATGATTCATTTCAGTGCACTATTATGTCTTGCCCGGTTGTATTAAATCAGCTCAGTAACTCTGGTCCACGTGAAGAAATGACACAATGGCTGAAAGGAGCTACTGAGTTTGGACGTGCTCATGAGCACACCGTAAACGAACCCATTTGTTGGTGCGTCAGTTTGTCTGTCTCACGTATTTACAAGGACTGGTGCGCCAGTCACAGAAATGCACCAAGGTGTGAGAACAGTGGCCGTGAAAAGATCGTAACGGAGAAGGACAGGAAGCCAGTATCACCTTTAGTCAATGACGATCAGTTACGAACACTAGTTACAAACACAATGCTATCAGTGGATGCAGGTCTATCTCGTCAGAGAAGGAAACTATGCAACTGACATTGCAAGTCTGGTACCTCGGGAACCGGGGGACTGCTACGGTCGCAGGTTCGAATCCTGCCTCGGACGTAGATGTGTGTGATGTCCTTAGGTTAGTTATGTTTAAGTAGTTCTAAGTTATAGAGGACTTATGACCTCAGCAGTTGAGTCCCATAGTGCTCAGAGCCAATCCAGATAATAGCTCAGTGGAGCCGTTGTCCTACAGGTATCGATTTTGTTTGCTACTAGTACTGCATCTACAAATCTCCAAAGTGACCAGTGCAGTCTTTTAAGGGGATCATTAACATATTTTTCCGGGGATCTTACAATTACGTCTATGCTAGGTTAATGTCTTAAGTGCGTGGCCGAGGGTGCTTTCCCTCGATAATTGCGGCAGCTCTTCTAAGCTGCGAGACGCTTCTTCTGCCTAAGGGTTCAGCGTGAGAGAAGACAAGGGGTGTGGCTGGGGACCAGGTGTTGAGGGTGGGAGGTGTCAGTCGCAGGCGGCGGCCGGCCACGCCTACAACCCCCGCGACGCTCGGGGGCAGCTAGGCTAATAAATGAAGCCGTCTGCCCCAGGCGGTCTGCTCCGGTGCCACGTGGGGAGAGGGCGCTCCCTGTCTCCTTCACAACCAACAGCCCGCTTGTGTAGAAGCTGGCGAGGCATCTGCTGCACTATGAAAGTCCTTGTAGCATGTGTGGGTAAGGTGACAAGACGTTCGAAATAACCCCTGGTATATACGCAATAACCCTTTTAGAGCCTACGGTAGATCAATATTGTTGCTCCTGTTATGTTTTCAACTACAATTTGTTCTCGGCCCACATTTCCTACTTTCTTCAAATGTTCAAATGTGTGAGAAATCTTACGGGACTTAACTGCTAAGGTCATCAGTCCCTAAGCTTACACACTACGTAACGTAAATTATACTAAGGACCAACCCCCCCCCCCCCACACACACACACACGAGGAAGGACTCGAACCTCCGCCGGTACCAGCCGCACAGTCCATGACTGCAGCGCCTTTGACCGCTCGGCTAATCCCGTGCGGCTCACTTTCTTCCAGTTCTTAATTTCTTTCCTGTCCTGGCGGCCTCCTTCACCTATTGCTTCCTGGAAAGAGTTCTGTTTCTTTTTTGTGTCCATGTCCATTCTCACATTTTCGATCTCTCGTCCTACTTCCCTCAATCACGTGACTTTTTATTTGTAATCGTCTAGGAAGTCAAATATTTGTTCTCTTGTGTCATTAATCCTACATATGCAGCTACATTATTTTGATCTCATTACATGTTAACTTTTCAACTTTCAGATGTATTTCTGTATTACATCTTAACCTGTATTTTGGTACACTGCCACTTTGCGTTCTAGTATTGTTCTTAGGATTCTTCCAATTTTTAAAAAATTTTCTGAACTCAGCGTTCACACTCAGTCTGAGAGTTTCCACTGCATAGAGTATTTCTGGTCTGACCACTTTTTCATAATGTTTAAGTTTTCTGCTCCAGGATGACTTTTTTTTGGTATTATATATATTTCACGTTATGTGAAAGCCCCTCTCTATTTTCTGTATTCCTGTATTTATAGCTGTCTTTTCCTCCATGTTATTTGATATCCGCTGTCTTAGATATTTAAAAAAGTCTACTTCAGAAATTGTATTGTTATTTACTTGGAGGTTATGAGATGCATTACTGATGTTTATCATGAACTGTTTTTCGTGTAACGTTTATAATCCTGTTTCTGCTATTTGATGTTGTAGTTACTGTGCTCTTTCAGCTGAGTGCCATGTCAGTCTACAGTGATCGTGTTTGTCCTTCTTCCTAGTTGTACACACCGAGTATTTATTGTCTTACTCGACTCTCCAGCCACTTTCTCTGATGCACAGTGAAAAACTTGGGGGTGACAAGATGTCCCCTTGTCTTACTCCTCATTTTATTTCCAAATTTTCTGACGGCTGTCTTACAAATTTTACTTTTGATGTCTTTGTTAAAATTCCTTAAATCTATTTCTGTTGTTTTGTCGAGTAGGCCAAAGTCTTTGAAAATGGTGAGAAATGTATTTCTATCAACAGACCCATACGTCTTTTTAAAATCTCCGAATATTGTAAGTCCTAGCTCACGTTTAAGACTAGCAGCTGATAAATATCTTTGAATACATGAGTGTCACAAATGGTTGAATAAAATGTTATTATGCTGAATTCATTTACTGAAACACATTGATTAGTGCACATTGTAACATTAACGGAGCTTTTTGTCGCTGCTTGACGGAACATGAAAACAATATTAAATAGGAAACTCGTTCCTAGGGTTCTACAAAATATTGATTACTTAATAAGGGACCGGAGTTCGGCATCCTAGTCCGAAGAGAGCTGACGTCAACTGAATGCCGAAACAGCAGACAAAATGAGGTGTGACTTATACGAATATTTTTACAAAGACCGCAAAAAACGATGACGAACTGAGTGTTTACAAAGAAAACTATTTCGTGTCACGCTGAAACGAAGGTAACTAAAAACGAAAGTGTTTTACTTGTATATGAGCACTTTTAACGACAGATGTAAGCACTGCGTAAAAATACGAGTATATGCTGTTCAGTTGAAATCATTGGCAAAAGATGGCAGCTCAGTTTTTAATGAGAAAAAACAGTTTCCTTCCTCCCCTCCGTAAATTACGTTTCACTTACACAAATATTAGATTACAACTGTAAATTTATCTTCATTTTACGTCTGTTGCTAAATGAAACGGTACCCACTTAAAGAAATATTATTTTTGGACTAGATTAACCTTATCCATTGCGGATGTTCTAGAACCCGTACTTAATTGAATGTAAATACATAAAACTGCAACCAGTCAGTTTTTTTACTAGTTATTTAGTATCTGACGAACGGGTTCTCGAATCTTTTCAGTTTCATCTTCAGACGGTTTGCTGGAAGCTAAATGACTATTTCCAGCATCATGCTAGAAACAGTGATGCAACTTGCATAAAAGCATCTGAAGATTTCACTTAGTCGGCGTGATGTTGGAGTCGAGTGGAGAAACTCACGAGTGGCGTTACATGGAATGTAAATTAATATGAATAGGGAGAATAATGGAGACGATCAATAGAGGAAAGGTAACGTAATGAGAGAAAGAATATTGAATAGTGAAAATTGGCAGAGGTGAAAATAAAGCAGTAAACGAAGCAGGCAAAAAGGAATACAAATACGTCTCAAAAATGAGATCGACAGGAAGTGCAAAATGGCTACGCAGGGATGGCCAGAGGACAAATGCAAGGATGTAGAGGCTTATCTCACTAGGGGTAAGATAGATACTGCCTACAGGAAAATTAAAGAGACCTTTGGAGATAAGAGAACCACTTGTATGAACATCAAGACCTCAGATGGAAACCCAGTTCTAAGCAAAGAAGGGAAGGCAGAAAGGTGGAAGGAGTACATAGAGGGTCTATACAAGGACGATGTACTTGAGGACAATATTATGGAAATGGAAGAGGATGTAGATGAAGATGATATGGGAGATACGATACTGCGTGAAGAGTTTGACAGAGCACTGAAAGACCTGAGTCGAAACAAGGCCCCCGGAGTAGACAACATTCCATTGGAACTACTGACGGCCTTGGGAGAGCCAGTCCTGACGAAACTCTACCATCTGGTGAGCAAGATGTATGAAACAGGCTAAATACCATCAGACATCAAGAAGAATATAATAATTCCAATCCCAAAGAAAGCAGGTGTTGACAGATGTGAAAATTACCGAACAATCAGTTTAATAAGCCACAGCTGCAAAATACTAACACGAATTCTTTACAGACGAATGGAAAACTAGTAGAAGCTGACCTCGGGGAAGATCAGTTTGGATTCCGTCGAAATACTGGAACACGTGAGGTAATGCTGACCTTAGGACTTATCTTAGAAGAAAGATTAAGGAAAGGCAAACCTACGTTTCTAGCATTTGTAGACTTAAAGAAAGCTTTTGCCAATGTTGACTGGAATACTCTCTTTCAAATTCTAAAGGTGGCAGGGGTAAAATACAGGGAGCGAAAGGCAATTTACAATTTGTACAGAAACCAGATGGCAGTTATAAGAGTCGAGGGACATGAAAGGGAAGCAGTGGTTGGGAAGGGAGTAAGACAGGTTTGTAGCCTCTCCCCGATGTTATTCAATCTGTATATTCAGCAAGCATTAAAGGAAACAAAAGAAAAATTTGGAGTAGATATTAAAATCCATGGAGAAGAAATAAAAACTTTGAGGTTCGCCGATGACACTGTAATTCTGTGAGAGACAGCAAAGGACTCAGAAGAGCAGTTGAATGGAATGGATGGTGTCTTGAAGGGAGGATATAAGATGAACATCAACAAAAGCAAAACGAGGATAATGGAATGTAGTCGAATTAAGTCGGGTGAGGTTGAGGGTATTAGATTAGGAAATGAGACACTTAAAGTAGTAAAAGAGTTTTGCTATTTGGGGAGCAAAATAACTGATGACGGTCGAAGTAGAGAGGATATAAAATGTAGACTGGCAATGGCAAGGAAAGCGTTTCTTAAGAAGAGAAATTTGTGAACACCGAGTATAGATTCAAGCGCCAGGAAGTCATTTTTTGAAAGTATTTGTATGGAGTGTAGCCATGTATGGAAGCGAAACATGGACGGTAAATAGTTTGGACAAGAAGAGAATAGAAGCTTTCGAAATGTGGTGCTACAGAAGAATGCTGAAGATTAGAGGGGTAGATCACGTAACTAATGAGGAATTATTGAATAGGATTGGGGAGAAAAGAAGTTTGTGGCACAACTTGACCAGAAGAAGGGAGCGGTTGGTAGGACATGTTCTGAGGCATCAAGGGATCACCAATTTAGTATTGGAGGGCAGGGTGGAGGGTAAAAATCGTAGGGGGAGACCAAGAGATGAATACACTAAGCAGATTCAGAAGGATGTAGGTTGCAGTAGGTACTGGGAGATGAAGGTTGCACAGGATAGAGTAGCATGGAGAGCTGCATCAAACCAGTCTCAGGACTGAAGACAACAACAACAACAATGAAAAAAATCGTAAATTAGTTACAAACTACGGCGTGCACACGCTTTATGCAAGATGTAAACATCACTACAGATACTCGGATTTAGGTTATGACATGTTCGATATGCCTGCCATCATTGGCGATGACGTGACGCAAACGAACAGCAAAATTCTGCAAGACCCACTGAAGTGTCGGAATATTGATGCTGTCGATGACCTCCTAAACGGCTGCTTTCAGCTCAGCAGTGATTTTAGCGTTATTGCTGTACACTTTGTCTTTAATATAGCCCCACAAAAAGGAGTCGCATGTGTTCAGACCGGAGGATATGGCGGCCAATCGAAGCCCATGCCTGTGGTCTCTGGGTGCCCCAGAGCGAGAGTGCGGGCCCCGAAGTGCTCCTCCAGGACAATCAAACACTCTCCTGTTGCGATGGGACCGAACTCCGTCTTGCATGAACCACGTCGAAATCAGGGTTACTTTGGATAATGGGGATGAAATCATCTTCCAAAATCTTCACGTACCATTCGGTAGTCAAATGGTTCATATGGCTCTGAGCACTATGGGACATCTGAGGTCATCGGTCACCTAGAACTTACAGCTACTTAAAGCTAACTAACCTAAGGACATTACACACATCCATGCCCGAGGCAGGATTCGAACCTGCGACCGTAGCGGTCGCGCGGTACCAGACTGAAGCGCCTACAACCGCTGGGTCACAGCTGCCGGCCACTCGGTAGTCACCGTGCCATCAAGAAATATTGCACCGTTTATTCCGTGACTGGACATTACGCACCACACATCCGATGAGGGTCAAGAAATTTCTCGACCGCGAAATGAAGATTCTCGGTCCCCCAAATACGCCAGTTCTGCTTATTGACGAATCCCCCCTGATGAAAGTGGGCTTCGTCGCTAAACCAAACCATATTAACAGCCAAGTCCTCTTCGTCAGTTCTGTGGACAATAGTTTTAGCCTAACAACCGCTGTCCCATGAATCTGGAGCTTAATGCCTGATGGGTCTGAATTTTGTATGGGAAGAGCCGCAGGTCTTCATCAATCTGTCGCAGTGTCTCTCGGTCTATTCCCATCTGCTGTGCAGCTCGTCTGACCGTCTTGTCGATGTTTTCATGCGTTTTTACCCTTTTTGGACGACCGACATTACCAACACTGTCATCACGAACACAACCCGTTCTCTCAAACTTGAGAATCAAATTCTTGATCGTTACACACTTGACCGCTTGCCTTCAGCTTAAACTCGACCGCAAACATCCTTCGAGCAGCAGCTGGACTGTTATTGCTCGCATCGTGGCCATCACAAGCGCAATACTCTCAGACACGCTGTACCCTGACATTTTCACGTACAAATAGGCGACAGGGCGCGTGCTCATGCGCATACTAATTTCCATCATGCCCCGTGGCCAGCGGTGCAGTTTGAATGTCCTAACGCAAACAGTTCCGAAGTTATGACTATTTTATTTCGTATAGTTCAATAATCGTACCTTTATTGTAGAGGCAGTCAGAGTGCAGAAGACTCCGTACAACGTCGAATGGAGACGTCGGCAAACGCACCCGGATACCGTCACTAAAAAGCCCAAAACGCGTGTAATACACTAAAGGCCATTAAAATTGCTACACCAAGAAGAAATGAAGATGATAAACGGGTATTCATTGGACAAATATATTATACTAGAACTGACATGTGATTACATTTTCAAGCAATTTGGGTGCATAGATCCTGAGAAATCAGTACCCACAACAACCACCTCTGGCCGTAATAACGGCCTTGATACGCCTGAACTCAGTCAAACAGAGCATGGATGGCACGTTCAGGTACAGCTGCCCATGCAGCTTCAACACGATACGACAGTGAAAGGTCTCTGTTGGATTCCTTTCATGTTAATTTCTTAAATCTGTTGTCATTTACGGCATAAATTCCTCTTCTAAATTTACTGTGGCGTTTCTGACTATCTGGGAGGAGACTGAGTAGTGGAACGTGTTACTTTTACACATAAACAAGAACGATCTGTCACACTACTACACTTTAAAACACAGTTTATATGTAATTCATGTCACACAGTCTCACACGGAACCTACATCCGCTTTCTTTTATACACTGTGTATGATAAGATACTGTCATCCCCCTTCCCTTCTGTGTGAGAGGATGAATGAGCAAATGTATTTGTAGTTGCATACTTGAGGGTAGCAGACAAGCCTATCTGCTAGAGAACAGTAGGACCAACGTCGGAACAGGTAGCTACGCTTTCTAAAAGCAAAGAGGTTTCTATCCTTAGTATGGTCCTGTCCGTCCCTTGTCATGTTGGTATAGGAAGCTGCCTCTCTGGCCGCTTCTGTTTGTATTTGTGAGCCACCCTCAGGAAGGGACCAGGTCAGTCGGTCCGTGTCGAGCGTCTGAAGTGGTAAGATCTCCGGTTAAGCGCGTGTCTGCTAAGTCTGTAGGACAATGGATTTCTTAAGTTCAGCCTAACTGAAAATTTAATCACCTTTATTTCAGGTTTAGCTCTAAAATATCTAATGTTATCTGAAATTGAAACGCAGTGTAATTCTCGTGTGAAGTTCAGAATATCTTCCAGTAGTTGCTTTGTCACTACTTTGTGAGTAAAGTGGAACCACGTGTTGATCACTAACCAACTAGCATCATCAATCTTCAATGCGAATGTGCGTGAGATTATAACGTCTCGTCTTGACAATATTTTTCAATATAGCAACTTTTCTTTATGTTCAACCCACGTGGGGTGTACTTTGTGAGACCAGTACCACGTGCTTATACAATTGTTTGATCCATCAGGTTAATAGTAAGACGTTAGTAACCAGTTCGAGGTTTTTCTTTTGTAAATTGCTTTTCGATCTAATTTATTTTAATTATCAAAATTATTGTGGAGTTACACTCTTTGTGTAAACCAAGTTGACCACGTGAAGCATGTGGTGTAATGATCAAAGTAGCCCTCAGCTATTCTTTTCGGGAAGATTTCACAGAGTTAGTATGAATTTAGTATACCAGTGTGTGGTAATTACATGACGGAGAGGATTGTGCTACGAACGTAACTTCTTTGGGTGAAAATTGAATCGGTTGGTTGTGGTTAATTTCTTCTTGCATATGTTTCAACGTTATTCGTGTGTTATTTTATGAATGCAGTGTTGTATGCAGTCTCCCAATCTTGGCTCCATATTTGATGTGTTCCGTATGATTACAAAGTCACATTTTCACAATCCTAAATAAGGCACCAGCTTAGTTATGACTCACGTTTAATATGCTGAAATTTCAATGATCAATGTTAAAATAAATTTCCAAATATAAACTGATTTATTTCTTTTTATTTAAATTCTCTTTGCATTACTGCGCAACTGTTTCACCAGGTATCCAGTCTAGCTTACCAAATTCCCAACCAGACTAACATTAATTATAATCTTTTAATAGTCATACGACAACCGGTGATTATATATATATACTATATCACCGGTTGTCGTATGACTATTAAAAGATTATAATTAATGTTAGTCTGGTTGGGAATTTGGTAAGGTAGACTGGATACCTGGTGAAACAGTTGCGCAGTAATGCAAGGTTAACTTCCTCAGATAGCTCATAGCCTTTAACCCGCTTTTATTGTCTATCAGCACCGCTTTCATAGCAAATTAAAGCAACAACATTACAACAGTTCATCGAGAGTTGTGATTGGTGTATTGTGACGAGCCAGTTGCTCGGACATAATGACCAGACGTTTTCAAATGGTGAGATATTTGGAGAAAGTGCTAGCCAGGGCAGCAGTCGAACATTTTTTGTATCCAGAAAGGCCCTTGCAGGACCTGCAACATGCGGTCGTGCATTATCCTGCTGAAATGTAGGGTTTCGCAAGGATCGAATGTAGGGTAGAGCCACAGGTCGTAACACATCTGGAACGTAACGTCCACTGTTCAAAGTGCCGTAAATGCGAACAAGAGGTGACCGAGACGTGTAACCAATGGCACCCCATACCATCACACCGGGTGATACGCCAGTATGCCGATGACGAACACACGCTTCCAATGTGCGTTCACCGCCATGTCGCCAAACACGGATGCGACCATCATGATGCTGTAAACACAACCTGGATTCATCCGAAATATATTACGTTTTGCCTTTCGTGCACCCAGGTTCGTCGTTGAGTACACCATCGCAGGCGCTCATGTCTGTGATGCACCGTCCTGAACCCACCGATTCGATATTCTGCTAACAGTCACTGGATCTCGACCAACGCGAGCAGCTATGTCGCGATGGGATAAACCGCAATCGTGATAGGCTACAATCCGATCTTTATCAAAGACGGAGACGTGATGGTACGGATTTCTCTTCCTTACACGAGGTATCACAGTAACATCTCAACAGGCAACGCTGGTCAACTGCTGTCTGTGTATGAGAAATCGGTTGGAAACGTTCCTCATGTCAGCACGTTGTAGGTGTCGCCACTGGCGTCAACCTTTGTGTGAATGCTCTGGAAAGCTAATCATTTGCATATCACAGAATCTTCTTCCGGTGCGTTAAATTTCGCGTCTGTAGCACGTCATCTTCGTGGTGTAGTAATGTAAATGCCGACTAGGTAGAAGAAACGGGAAAAGGCAGAAGCAGATGAAAACAAGGAAGATGGACAAAAGGACAGTAGTTCCCCATCCCTCGTGCGACGTGTTATCAAAATTGGCTTGCGGTGAAATTCTTGACGAACTGATACAACTGGGAAAAATATGGATACGGCTCCAGAAGAGCATGCTTGAACATGAATGTAGGTACTGTGGTGTCACCGCCAGACACCACACTTGCTAGGTGGTAGCTTTAAATCGGCCGCGGTCCATTAGTACATGTCGGACCCGCGTGTCGCCACTGTCAGTGATCGCAGACCGAGCGCCACCACACGGCAGGTCTAGAGAGACTTACTAGGACTCGCCCCAGTTGTACGACGACTTTGCTAGCGACTACACTGACGAAGCCTTTCTCTCATTTGCCGAGAGATAGTTAGAATAGCCTTCAGCTAAGTCCATGGCTACGACCTAGCAAGGCGCCATTAACCATATCTGAGAGTCTCACTTGTATTATCAAGAGCGATATACCACAAGGATGAATTAAAGTTAAGTATTAAAGAAGCTACGTACTTTTCTTTATAGCATTCATAACGTATCTTGTTTCAGACCTCACGCAAGCCGGCGTGAGTTAACGCGTGCATTTCGGCTACTTCCGAGTGGCGTGGCTGTCTTGCAACGCCACAACAGGTACCAGCCAAGCCTGCAGGTCGCGCTGTTGAATTTTACCACGAACGTCACCTGTGCGATATGCGCAGTATGTTGCAAGAGTCAGTAGTGGTAACAACAGTGATCTCTGTAGTTAGTAGTGCGTTATGTCGGAGCTAAGTGAATTCGAACGTTAGCAAATTGTTGGTGCTCCTATGATGGGAGCTTTCGTAACCAAGGTAGTCTCGGTGTTTCAAGAGGCGTCGCATCGAAGTTTTATACAACGTGCAGGGAAAACGGGAAATCGTCATCCGCTAAGTCACAACGCGGGCGAAAGTGTGTGTTGAGGGATCGTGGCAGACGAAGATTGAAGAGGATTGTGGCGGAAAGTAAGAGGACGACAGATGAAAAAGTTTCTGCAGAATCGAATGTCGCAGTCGTGAACACACTCAGCGCCAGAACAACGCGAAGGGAGCTCCATGAGGAGATAATTGCAGGACAAGCTGGGATTCAAAACCACTCGTCAGGGATGCAAACACATAAATGCCGTGCAGGAGCCATAGAACATGGACTATGGAGCAATGGAAGAAAGCCACTTGGTCGGATGAGTCCTTTTTCTCACTGTTTCCAAGTTCCGGCGGAGTATATGTCCCAAGAGTGAAACATGGGGCGTAGTTTGTGACGATTTTGGCAGCCATATCATGATATTCGTTGGGCCCCATGGTTAATCTGCAATTTCGCATTACGGCGCGTTACTGATCAGGTCGCAGGTCGAGCTCATGGTACAGTGTTTGTCCCGCGATATCTATACCGTGTTCCAAGACCACAGGGCCCGTATTCACACATCTCGTATCGTCCAGGACTGCTTCTGTGGCAAGGAGAATGAATTGTCGCATCTCCCCTGGCCAACACAGTTACCGCAACTCAATATTACCGAGCCCAAGCCGGCCGGTGTAGCCGTGCGGTTCTAGGCGCTTCAGTCTGGACCCGCGTGACCGCTACGGTCGCAGGTTCGAATCCTGCCTCGGGCGTGGATATGTGTGATGTCCTTAGGTTAGTTAGGTTTAAGTAGTTCTAAGTTCTAGGGCACTTGTGACCACATATGGTTAGTCCCATAGTGCTCAGAGCCATTTGAACCAACCATTACCCAGCCTTCGTTGTCTACTTTGGAGAGAAGGGTGTGTGATATACACCTCCATCGTCGGTACCTCTATTTGTTACTAGTTTCCAGGAAGTATGCACCAAGATTCCCTTGAAAATCATACAGAATCTAAGTTTATCCATTCTGAGAAGACTGGAAACTGGATCGCATCGAAGTCGGTCAGTGAAAAAATTGCACGAAGTCTGCGTTCCAAAATATCCCAAAGGTGTTCTACAGGATTCAAGTCAGGACTCCGTGCAGGCCAGTCCATCCATTACAGGAATCTTATTGTCGTGTAACCACTCCGCCACAGGCCGTACATTATGAACAGGTACTCGATCGTGTTGAAAGATGCAATCGCCATCCCCGAAAACAGCTTCCAGCCTCCTCGGAATCGATAAATACAGATCCTGTATGATTTTCAAGGGAATCTTGGTGCACTTTTCCTACGCCATATTAGGCATAATAATGTGTTGCATTTTTAGTGTTCCCATATTTTTGTGTACACCCTTTAAGTTTATAGGATGCGAAGCGTGACTAGTGCAATAGTGAGTACGCACCTTGGTGACGGCCAGTTGCAACAGTCGTCGAAACGTCGGTATGTGTAACAACGCTGTCCGCAAGAAGCGAAAAATTTTATTGAAACCCTTCAAAATAGCTAGTCCAGTAAAAAATATATGTACGTTATGTGATCAGAAGTATCCCAAAACCTGGAATTCAATATGGTGTTGGCTCACCCTTAGCCTTAATGACAGCTTCCACCTCGAGGCATACGTTCAACCAGATGCTGCAACGTTTCTTAGGGAATGGCAGCCCATTTTCCACGGAGTGCTGCATTGAGGAGAGCTAATGATGTTGGTCAGTGAAGCCTGGCACAAAGTTGGCATTCCAAAATATCCCAAACGTGTTCTGTAGGATTCAGGTTAGGACACTGGGCAGGTCAATCCATTACAGCGATGTTATTGTCGTGTAACTACTCCGCAATAGGCCATGCAATATGAACAGGTGCTCGATTGTGTTGAAAGATGCAATCGACATCCCCGAATTGCTCTTCAACAGTGGGAAACAAGAATGTGCTTAAAACATCGATGTAGGCCTGTGCTGTGATACTGCCACGCAAAACAAGGGGTGCAAGCCCCCTCTATGAAAAACACGACCATACCGTAACACCACCGCCTTCGAATTTTACTGTTGCCACTACACACGCTCGCAGATGACGTTCACCGGGCATTCGCCATACCCACACCCTGCCATCGGATCGCCATGTTGTGTACCGTGATTCGTCAATCCACACAACGTTTTTCCACTGTTCAGTCGTCCAATGTATACGCTCCTTACCCCAAGCGAGGCGTATTTTTTTTGTTTTGGTTTTAGGGCGCAAAACTGCTATGGTCATTAGCGCCCGGTCTGTGACTTATGAAAAGGTAAAAAAACGAAAATGGAAACCAGCAGCAATGGGCACGAAACTCAAAAAATTGGAGAAACTAAAAGCAGATGGAAAGCTTAAAAAACCACTACAGAAAGGGGTTGGTTGTCCCCAAAAAGAGCTTCAAATGACTGACGTCATCTCACTGGCATTAATAAACTCGAGAACGCGATCGGCTGAGCGCGTGTCATCTGCTAAAATGGACGATATTTCAGGTGACAGCTGTAGACGGACGCGTAACGGAAGCGAGGCGTCGTTTGGCATTTACCAGCGTGATGTGTGGCTTATGAGCAGCCGCTCAATCCCCAAATCCAAGTTTTCTCACCTGCCGCCTAGCTGTGATAGTACTTGTAGCGAATCCTGCTGCAGTTTGGAATTCCTGTGTGATGGTCTGGATAGATGGTCTGCCAATTAAACATTTCGACCCTCTTCAACTGTCGGCGGTCTCTGTCAATAGAAAAGGTCGGCCTGATAATATGGATGCCTGGCCCAACGACTCACCGTGCTTTTGTTCACTGCTAAGTCACCGTAGACACTCTACAAGCGCCTATGAATATCTGTGATCCTCTGGTTTTCCGCCAAAAGAAACTGGATGACAGCTCTCTGCTGGGAACGTACCTCCTTTACTGGCGCCATTTTCAAGGCTAGGTATAGCGCCACCACCTATCGGAACTTCACGAAACTATAGGGGCTGAAGCTGGAATATTCCACGATGTTCCACAATAAATTCCGCATTTCTTTTATTGTAAATTGACACAGAAAAAATAAGTATGGCATTACTTGTTGAACACCTCTCGTAGTAACCTCGCGTAGTGCCTCGAGAAAACAGCGTCGTTTTCCCTCCAGGGATTCCCATTTGAGCTGAAGAAGTACCTCCGTAATACACTCTGTGATCAAAACTATCCGGACACCTGGCTCAAAATCACTTGAAAGTTCGTGGCGCCCTCTGTCGGTTATGCTGGAATTCAATATGGTGTTGGCCCACCCTTAGCCTTGATGACAGTTTCAACTTTCGCAAGCATACATTCAATCAGGTGCTGGAAGGTTTCTTGGGGAATTGCAGCCCATTCTTCACGGAGTGCTGCACTGAGGAGAGGTATCGGTGTCGGTCGATTAGGCCTGGCACGAACTCGGCATTCCAAACATCCCAAAGGTGTCTATAGGATTCAGGTCAGGACTCTAGTCCATTACAGGGATGTTGTCGTGTAACCACTCCGCCACAGGCCGTGCATTGTGAACAAGTGCTCGATCGTGTTGAAAGATCCAATCGCCATCCCTGAACTGCTCTTCAGCACTGGGAAGCAAGAAGGTGCTTAAAACTTCAATGTAGGCCTATGCTGTGATAGTGCCACGCAAAATTTCAAGGGCTGCAAGACCCTCCATGAAAAACACGACCACACCGTAACACCACCGCCTCCGAATTTTACTGTTGGCACTACACACGCTGGCAGATGACGTTCACACGGTATTCGCCATAGCCGCACCCTGCTATCGGATCGCCACAGTGTGTACCGTGATTCGTTACTCCACAGAACATTTTACCACTGTTCAATCGTCCAATGCTTATGCTCATCACACTAAGCGAGGCGTCGTTTGGCATTTACCGGCGTGATGTGCGACTTATGAGCAGCCTCCTGCAGAACTGTCACAGTACTTGCAGTGGATCCTGATGCAGTTTGGAATGGTCTGGATAGATGTCTGCCTATTACACATTACGACCCTCTTCAACTGTCGGCGGTCTCTGTCAGTCAACAGACGAGGTCGGCCTGTACGCTTTTGCGCTGTACGTGTCCCTTCACTGGCACATCAGGAACATTTTTTTTTTTTTGTGGTTTTAGGGCGCAAAACTGCTATGGTCATTAGCGCCCGGTCCGGGACTTAAGAAACAGTAAAAAACCTAAAATAGAAACCAGCAGCAGTGGGAACGAAAGTCATAAAATTGGAGAAACTAAAAGCAGAAGGAAGGCTTAAATATCCGGTACAGAAAGGGGTTGGGTATCCTAAAAAAAAAGAACTTCAAATGACTGACGTCATTTCACTGACACGAATGAACTCTAGAACGCGATCGGCCGATCGCGTGTCATCTGCTAAAATTGACGATATATCAGGCGACAGCTGTAGACAGGCGCGTAACGGATTAAAATAGGGACACTCAAAAGGTGTCTTACCGTCCACAGCTGAGAGCAGTGGGGACAGAGTGGGGGAGGATCGCCGCTTAAAAGGTGTCGATGGCTAAAAGGACAGTGCCCTATCCGGAGTCTAGTTAAAATTACCTTCCCCCGACGCCGCGCTCCGGAGGAAGAGGTCCAAGCACAAGGAAGAGTTTTCACGTCCCGCAACTTATTTTGGAGAAGTGTCGACCAGTGCGCGTGCCATAAATGAACAACATGACGACATAAAACGCTCCGTAGATCGGCGACGGGAATCGATGGAATAGCTGGCCGAAGAAGAGAGACTGCAGCCTTGGCTGCAATATCGGCCGCCTCATTTCCGCAGATACCAACGTGTCCCGGGAGCCAGAGGAACGCCACCGAGACGCCCCCCAGGTGGAGCAAGCGCAGACAGTCCTGAATCCGGTGGACCAGAGGGTGCACAGGGTAAAGAGCTTGGAGACTGAGGAGAGAGCTGAGAGAATCGGAGCAGATAACGTACTGTATCCGCTGATGGCGGCGGATGTAGTGGACAGCCTGGAGAACAGCGTAAAGCTCCGCAGTATAGACGGAACACTGGTCGGGAAGCCGAAAGTGATGTGGGGTGTCGCCAACAACATAGGCACTCCCTACACCTAACGATGTGTTCGAGCCGTCGGTGTAAATAAATGTGGCGTCCGTCATTTGTGCACATAGAGCAGCAAATGCCCGACGATAAACAAGTGAAGGGGTACCATCCTTCGGAAATCGACAAAGGTCTCGGAGCAGGCAGATCCGGGGACGGAGCCAAGGCGGTGCTGTACCCCAAGTTGTCAAGAAGGTTTTAGGAAAGCGGAAGGAAAGAGAATGGAGCAGTTGACGGAAGCGGACTCCCCGTGGTAGTAGGGAGGAGGGGCGGCCTGCATACCCTACATCAAAGGAGGCGTCGAAAAAATGTCATGGGCTGGATTAGCAGGCATGGAAGACAGATGGCTAGCATAACGACTCAGAAGGACATCAGGAACAGTTGACCTAGGGATGTTTAGGAGTGTGGAAATCTCGCGTCCAGACGTATGACACAAGTGACACCCAATCGCCGTCCGTGAGTTCCCCGTTCTCCTATTTCAAGATGTATGATGAGTACCGAGGTCGGTGATATGGAGTACCTGGTAGTACGTCATAGCAGAATGCACCTTATATGAAAAACGCAAGTTTTTGGGTTCGCACAGAAAATGTCTCACTATTTGAGATAGAGAGTGAAACTTACCAATCAGCCATCCCCGCCATTTGATAGCTACAAGGGGTCTAATCATAGGTAAGGGGCCTCGGCTGTGTGTGGCATTTCTGAGACTCGGCACACACCACCTCGACGAATTTAGACCATTAGGAAGGCTTCAGGCAGTGTTACTTGGTATTGACGTCTTGTCTTCTAATGTTGATTAATTTATTGCGCGGTGTGCCCGTAACTACCAGGCACAGAAAAGTGAAATGTGTTGAGTAGTCACTTACTTTTGCTGAGCAAGAGACGCTTACACTTGTAGCTGTTGGTGTGCTCTTACCTGAAACAAACAGAGGATGTGTCAGATATTCGGCAATCATTAATAGCAGGATGAAATAACACTAACTTAAATCTGTACGTTCTGCTGGCCCGGTAGTAAACACACATCCCTGATGGTAACTTGACAAAGTGGTCGAAACGTCTGACTATACAACAACGAGACGACGCTGTCGTATACCAGGACGACGTTTAAATAAAGACGACAAACGGAGCTTACCAGTGTAGCAGCAGTGAAAATAGTGAATCGAACTCTGCTTTTTTCCAACCGCAAAAAAATGGAACTGTCGTGTGGCTAGGGCCTCCCGTCGGGTAGACCGTTCGCCTGGTGCAGGTCTTTCAATTTGACGCCACTTCGGCGACCTGCGCGTTGATGGGGATGAAATGATGATGATTAGGACAACACAACACCCAGTCCCTGAGCGGAGAAAATTTCCGACCCAGCCGGGAATCGAACCCGGGCCCTTAGGATTGACAGTCTGTCACGCTGACCACTCAGCTACCGGGGCGGACGCAAATCTTATGTGACTACGTCATCGCAGACATGTGACATTCGAGTGTTCCATTGACTGTGGCAACAGTACGATGCGTCAAAGAAGCAGCAAGCTGCTTAGAGAGTCTGCCTGGTCGATCACATCTTGTATTTTTATCGAACTGTTTGTTACCAGCGTGTGCGATTAACGAATCAGTGTGCAGGGCATAATACGCGTAGCTGAAAGCGTTTCAATAATTTATTCTAATTTGCCACGTTCTGTAGCATTTCAAATATTTTTTAGTCTGGTGTGTGTGTGTGTGTGTGTGTGTGTGTGTGTGTGTGTGTGTGTGTGTGTGTTTTCTGCTTGTCTTCCCGTCCAGTTGTCTTCACCGTTACAATCGAAGAAAGGTCTACCAAAGTTGAATGGTATGTTATAGGACAGAATTCTTGTATATACACTTTCCGGTATTGTAGCTACAGGGTGTTTCAAAAATGACCGGTATATTTAAAACGGCAATACAAACTAAACGAGCAGCGATAGAAATACACCATTTCTTGCAATATGCTTGGGACAACAGTACATTTTCAGGCAGACAAACTTTCGAAATTACAGTAGTTACAATTTTCAACAACAGATGGTGCTGCGGTCTGGGAAACTATAGTACGATATTTTCCACATATCCACCATGCGTAGCAATAATATGGCGTAGTCTCTGAATGAAATTACCCGAAACCTTTGACAACGTGTCTGGCGGAATGGCTTCACATGCAGATGAAATGTACTGCTTCAGCTGTTCGATTGTTTCTGGATTCTGGCGGTACACCTGGTCTTTCAAGTGTCCCCATAGAAAGAAGTCACAGGGGTTCATGTCTGGCGAATAGGGAGGCCAATCCACGCCGCCTCCTGTATGTTTCGGATAGCCCAAAGCAATCACACGATCATCGAAATATTCGTTCAGGAAATTAAAGACGTCGGCCGTGCGATGTGGCCGGGCACCATCTTGCATAAACCACGAGGTGTTCGCAGTGTCGTCTAAGGCAGTTTGTACCGCCACAAATTCACGAAGAATGTCCAGATAGCGAGATGCAGTAATCGTTTCGGATCTGAAAAATGGGCCAATGATTCCTTTGGAAGAAATGGCTGCCCAGACCAGTACTTTTTGAGGATGCAGGGACGATGGGACTGCAACATGGGGCTTTTCGGTTCCCCATATGCGCCAGTTCTGTTTATTGACGAAGCCGTCCAGGTAAAAATAAGCTTCGTCAGTAAACCAAATGCTGCCCACATGCATATCGCCGTCATCAATCCTGTGCACTATATCGTTAGCGAATGTCTCTCGTGCAGCATCGGTAGCGGCGCTGAGGGGTTGCCGCGTTTGAATTTTGTATGGATAGAGGTGTAAACTCTGGCGCACGAGACGATACGTGGACGTTGGCGTCATTTGGAGCGCAGCTGCAACACGGCGAACGGAAACCCGAGGCCGCTGTCGGATCACCTGCTGCACTAGCTGCACGTTGCCCTCTGTGGTTGCCGTACGCGGTCGCCCTACCTTTCCAGCACGTTCATCCGTCACGTTCCCAGTCCGCTGAAATTTTTCAAACAGATCCTTTATTGTATCGCTTTTCGGTCCTTTGGTTACATTAAACCTCTGTTGAAAACTTCGTCTTGTTGCAACAACACTGTGTTCTAGGCGGTGGAATTCCAACACCAGAAAAATCCTCTGTTCTAAGGAATAAACCATGTTGTCCACAGCACACTTGCACGTTGTGAACAGCACACGCTTACAGCAGAAAGACGACGTACAGAATGGCGCACCCACAGACTGCGTTGTCTTCTATATCTTTCACATCACTTGCAGAGCCATCTGTTGTTGAAAATTGTAACTACCGTAATTTCGAAAGTTTGTCCGCCTGAAAATGTACTGTTGTCCCAAGCATATTGCAACAAACGGTGTATTTCTATCGCTGCTCGTTTAGTTTTTATTGCCGTTTCAAATATACCGGTCATTTTTGAAACACCCTGTATTTCGCCACACACGAACGCAACATAGAAGACTCGTTCAATAAATAACGGTTCACAACTTTGTCACAACATATTCATTCTAAAGAGTTAGAATTTGTTAGCAACCTGCTTCAAAATTTCTTTAACATTTACTATTTTTCTATATAGTCTACATCTCCCTATGCGGTCTTACGCAAACGTTGTAGAAGAGTGTGTATTTCCACGGTTTACTTGTCGGGTCAGTTTCGGACAAAATCCCAAACTCTGAATGACTACCTCCAGCATCGTCGTCGGGGTCTATAACTCTCGTGAACTGGCAACCTCTGTTAAATAAGTTCATGATTTTGCCCGAACAAACGAGAATACTTGACCATCCATCAACCTATTGGGGCTCTGTGATCAGGGAAGCACTTGAAAGTAGGCTATCTGAAAACAACTATAAGACAAGTACCAGCTGTGTCTTTAGCAATACACGGTTGAGTGCACTTTATCAAGGAAGGCCACAGAGGAAGAGTTCTCGCAGTTTATCGCCTGCAGCCAGGCATGGTGCTGCAAGTATACCCTGTGGGTGTAAAAGAGGGGACCTCGGCAGTTCACGACAGTCATTCTTAGCCCTTGATGACAATGATGGAGGCAATCTCGAAAGCTTGCGATTGAAATCCTGGTTTCGCAGGACAGAGCGGGTCAGGTTGTGGAAAGGGGCAAAGGTCAATTACTGCTAGTTATACAAGAACACACACAACTTTATTGCTCAAACCAATGCAAAGTTTTCTCTTTAAAACAACAAAGATCAATTCACGGCTGAGGGCCCAAGTAACTTCTCCAGAATAAGTTTGAATGATTCCTTCTAAAACACTAGGATTCAGAGACACGGCTGAACGCCTTACTTAAGTAAAATTGCAATATCTTCTCGACTGAATGGCGAAGTAATATTTCATATCAGCTAAGAAAATTCATTAAAACCCAAGCATTTACAAATCTCGGCTAAAGGCCGTATTAAGGAAAATTCAAATTAATTCTTGAGCTGAAAGCCCAGTAAAAAAAATTTTTAACGTAATAAAAGAGAGGCTATAAGGATAACATTTTACACAGTAGAACAGAAAACTTGAAGTATCTTGTCGGTTGAAGGCCCAAATAATTACTCAAAAATAATTAAAGACAACTTTAAGATCAACATTTACAGCACACGTCTGAAGGCCGTTTCAAGAATTCAAGATAATTAAAGAGAAGGCTTACGAACAAGGATTTACATATTAAAGCCACCGATTCTGAAACAAACGCGGCTGAAGGCCTAAATACAGAGCAACTATAATTTTAAATAAAACGCGGCTGAAGGCCTAAATACAGAGCAACAATAATTTTAAATAAAACGTGGCTGAAGGCCTAAATACAGAGCAACAATAATTTTAAATAAAACGCGGCTGAAGGCCATATACTAAACATAAAACAGACAATATTAATACACGACTGAAGGCCTGGTACAGTAATTACGACCAATAAAATGACAATTACAAACAACAAACAGTGGTGCTCAGAAGTGTTCGAAGGGTCGGCCTCGGGAGGAAGCTAACAACATTTTAGGTGAGACAGGCAGCCAAGCTTAACACTGAACGATCGGGTGGCAACGCGACCTAGGGGCGGCTGAAGAACCAACCAACAACCTAATCAATTCCATCTATTCCCTTTCACCCGACACACTAGCTGCTCTATTTCAACCGACCGACTTACTAATCCAGGACGCAGACAGCATTCATCTGCTCAGTGGAAATGACAGAAGCTACACACGGTTCCACGTAAACGCACTTGCACAAGAACTCTAACAATCGTAAAAGCAGTCACTGTGGGACAATATGGACGAATGAATTCGACGGACAGAGTTTCCGCAAGCGGTCGGCGACCAAATACATGTCGTCCGACCGAACGACCAAATCATGTCGTTCCCACTCAAGTTGCGTGTGTCCACAACGGTGGGGCGAGTCTTTGCTGTCCGAAGGTGACTGCAGCTCCAACCCGGCTCAACTCGATGTCCGTTCGGAATTCGGTTGGTTGGTTGTTTGAGGTTTAAGGGACCAAACAGCAAGGTCATCAGTCCCTTGATTCAAATATGCCCCATTCCGCTAATGGCACATCTCAGTAAAGTCAGAACAATAAACCGGAAAAAGGTAAAAACGTAAAAGGGCAGTCATGTTGTCATTGGTAAAACAAAATGAGGGAAGTCGGCAAGAGAACGAACCCAACACTATGCTGAAGCAGCATAGGCAAGACCACCTGTGACGTAAAAGGTACAACTGCTAGAATGTAGAAAGTACGGATGGGAATAGAAAGACTAACCAAGCCTTAAAAAAAATGGTAAAAACAGAGTCAAAGGGAAATAAAAGAGGATTTCGGTCAGGGAGGTGAATCGGGAATCTCCGAACACTGCTTACAGTGGGAGACACCCGAACACTCACCGCCCTGCCCCAGCACCAGAGAGAGATTAAGAACCTTAAAACTGAGAATAAAAACCACTTTCCCGGAGGAAACCGAGAACCAGAGAGACCATCCGGGAATCGTCAGCCAACATCAAAGGTAAAGTGTTGGGGAGCCTATACTAAGCACGCAGAGCCAAAAGAAGGGGGCATTCAACCAAAATGTGGGCCACCGACTGGAAGGCACCACAACCACATAGTGGGGGTGGCTCATGACGCAAAAGAAAACCACGGGTCACCCTGGTATGGCCAATGCGGAGACGACACAGTGTGGTCGAGTCCTTTCGGGAGAGGCGAAAGGAAGAACGCCACGGGCCTGGTGTCACCTTAATTGCACGATCGGAATTCGGAGACGCGACGACCCGAGCACACTTCTCGTACCCATCCACGCAGAGGGAACCCTTGCCCATTGGGCACTCGATATCTCCGCACAAGGAAGGAACCGACCCGGCAAGACGACCAAGTAACGAGACCCAGAAACGGTCAAAAGGCCAAATACGTCGCCCAATGACACGACCAATCGAACGACCAAACAACGGTCGTCACACTCCAATCTCCTTCCGTCGCACAGCTCTTACGAGGTGCATTCAAGTTCTAAGGCCTCCGATTTTTTTTCTCCGGACTGGAAAGAGAGAGAAACGGGCGCATTGTTTTAAAATGAGGCCGCGTTCATTGTCAATACGTCCCAGAGATGGCAGCACCGTACGGCAGATGGAATTTTACTGCCAGCGGCGAGAATGAGAACTGTTTTAAATACTTACAATGGCGACGTTTTCCTTACTTGAACAGCGTGCAATCATTCGTTTTCTGAATTTGCGTGGTGTGAAACCAATTGAAATTCATCGACAGTTGAAGGAGACATGTGGTGATGGAGTTATGGATGTGTCGAAAGTGCGTTCGTGGGTGCGACAGTTTAATGAAGGCAGACATCGTGTGACAACAAACCGAAACAACCTCGGGCTCGCACAAGCCGGTCTGACGACACGATCGAGAAAGTGGAGAGAATTGTTTTGGGGGATCGCGGAATGACTGTCGAACAGATCGCCTCCGCAGTTGGCATTTCTGTGGATTCTGTGTACACAATCCTGCATGACGATCTGAAAATACGAAAAGTGTCATCCAGGTGGGTGCCACGAATGCTGACAGACGACCACAGTGCTGCCTGTGTGGCACGTTGCCCAGCAATGTTGACGCGCAACGACAGCACGAATGGGACTTTCTTTTCGTCAGTTGTGACAATGGATGAGACGTGGATGCCATTTTTCAATCCAGAAACAAAGCGCCAGTCAGCTCAATGGAAGCACACAGATTCACCGCCACCAAAAAAATTTCGGATAAGCGCCAGTGCTGAAAAAATGATGGTGTACACGTTCTGGGACAGCGAGGGCATAATCCTTACCCATTGCGTTCCAAAGGGCACTACGGTAACAGGTGCATCCTACGAAAATGTTTTGAAGAACAAATTCCTTCCAGCACTGGAACAAAAACATCCGGGAAGGGCTGCGCGTGTGCTGTTTCACCGAGACAACGCACCCGCACATCGAGCTAACGTTACGCAACAGTTTCTTCGTGATAACAACTTTGAAGTGATTCCTCATGCTCCCTACTCACCTGACCTGGCTCCTAGTGACTTTTGGCTTTTTCCAACAATGAAAGACACTCTTCGTGGCCGCACATTCACCAGCCGTGCTGCTATTGCCTCAGCGATTTTCCAGTGGTCAAAAGAGACTGCTAAGGAAGCCTTCGCCGCTGCCATGGAATCATGGCGCCAGCGTGTGACAAATGTGTACGTCTGCAGGGCGATTACGTCGAGAAGTAACGCCAGTTTCATCGATTTCGGGTGAGTAGTTAATTAGAAAAAAATTCGGAGGCCTTAGAACCTGAATGCACCTCGTATGTGTCGCCAGCGGTCGGCGAGCACAGGCTGTCCGCACCTCGGCGCCGCTCCGTCCCCGACTTCACTGCCACTGCTGCGTCCCGACTGAACTCCAGACACACAAAGACCGGGAAATTCTATCGGTCGCTCGAGACATGGTACGACTGTGCACTTATCGATAAGTACTGCTGCTGTCACTCACGGGCAGGTAAGGCAGGAAGTTAGTGGCGCCAGTTGTAATGGTACTTTAATTACGTAACCATTACGGCACCTCACCTCAACCTCTCGATACCAGCAATATTCTACTGTGTTTCTGTGAAACAGTTAACATATTTTTGTGATAACATTCAGATTTGATTTCATTAATGTAGAGGTACTTCGATACATCGATATGTATATATTGGAATCCTTGAAAAAAGAGACAGCATTGGTCGTATATTTTTTTCTATTGCAAAATCGATTTTCTGTCACTGAGTGACCATCTTCAGTGCTATATTGTATAACAAATTGGGATGCACTGTTGTCACTAAGCTTACGGCAATTGAGTCTATGTGATTGCCGTAAGCTTAGTGACAACAGTGCATCCCAATTTGTTATACAATATAGCACTGAAGATGATCACTCAGTGACAGAAAATCGATTTTGCAATAGAAAAAAATATACATCCAATGCTGTCTCTTTTTTCAAATATACCTGTTACCTGGTCGTAGTGCACAAGACAACATGGAGTCGCCAATCAATATTGGAATCCTATTATTATGTGTATTCTTTCTTTTGTCACTATTATCTTTGACGTACTTGCAACCCTGATTTTTGGGCGCGTGAGCGGTTATTACAGAGTCAAGCTTTAGTCGTCATGTTAAAAAGACGCAAATTGTAGTCATTTTATGAAATGTGAACATTGAGAAAGATACTTTCAAGTATGTTTTATATTGTGAGGTGATGTTTTGGAACGAGTTACGTGATATTGCAACAAAAGTAATAAAGAAGCGTAACAAATTCGGAGTGCTGGTTACTTTTTTACATCACCATTGTCCTAACTTGCAATGGTTTAATCTTCAAGAATGGTTTATGAAACACATCTATAAAACTTTTGAATATCGCAGAATAACACCTAGGCCTCTCTGCATCCGAGGTTGAAATTTCGACGATTGAGCAATGAGTTCACAACGAGACTGGCGTGGGAAACACGGAAAGGTGAATACCTAGTTTATCCATTATTTAAAGAAATGACTTTAATAACTGTGCTCTAATGACACCTGCCACATAATATAACTTTGTTGTTGCCCAGAAAATGCAATATTTAGCAGCGTGAGCAACACTACAATCATAATTTTTTACCTTTGTTGCGGTAGGATTGTTAGACAGTAAATGGAATAAGAAAACCAGGCGGCAGTACGGTAAGAGAAGGTGACAAACAATAAACGGAATGAACACGAGCCGCGCACGGTTCAGCGATTTTATCCCAACTTGACGCGGCAAGTAGACAACTTTTTGTGCAAGAACCCCGTCGAGGTAAAATTTCGTAGCCATATGTATTCCCTTTTGGTAAAATCCCGTGTCGTATTCTCACAGCCATGTCTGCACTGTATGAAGTACATTCTCACCGTCTTCGAAGTATGTCCCACTCGGAGAATCGTTAAGCTGCACAAGGTATGGAAGTCTGAGGCCACCAGGTTTTGGCTACAGGTGGATGACGGAATGGAGTCAGATCCAATTCGGCGATGCGTTCCTGGGTTCTGGCTCTTGTGTGTAGGCGTGCATTCTCGTTTTGGATCAATATTTTTTTCGATTCTTGTCAGGCCGAAACACGTCGGAGATGGTTCTCGAGTTTGTTCAGTGTGTTCACACATGGCTCTGAATTACTGGTTGCCACTTTTGCCAACAGACTCACGAAAACATCATTGTCCCAAAGGCTGTCATCGAGACCTCTGGTGGCTGCGAATTTTTCCACTCCAGTGTGTCTTTTTGGGCCCGACTCAGAATGATGCATCCGTGTTTCCATCACCTGTAGCGATCCGCGACAGAAAGGCCTCTCCACTGGCCTCAAACCGCTCCAATAGCTCGAATGAAAAGCCTTTTCTTCGAATCGGGTGGTCTGTTGTGAGCATCGGTGGAACCCGTCTTGAGCAGACTTTTGAATATCCAAGAGTCCCAGCCATCGAACTTGCTCACCGACAGTTGCAGAGCCAACTTTCTAATTGCGATGTGCCGGTCTTTACCAACTGCGCCTTCCACCACGTCCGCAGCAGTGGCTCTGACAGGACGTCCCACACGTGGCCCATCATGTGAAACGTCCCCTTAGAACAGTTATACATGACTGTGCTTATAACTGACACACAATATTTTTAGTGCAACGCAATCTTTCAAAAATCCCTGAAAAATAATTGCCCTGACTAACATTAACCTATACCTTTCACAAGTCACTTACCTCACAAAAATCTTCGTTACTCAAGCTACTGCAATACAGTGAGCGCCACTACTGCCAGCTAAATAAAAGATTCAAACTACTGAAGGCACTAACTACTGATAGGCATAGTTAGCAAATGAAAGATTTTGATAGAGAACAAACTATGTATTTACCTTAATAGTGTTCAAAAGTCATAATATATATAGCAGTTCATGACACCCATTCTTACAAATGTGTTGTTTCTGATGGACACACGTCCAGATCATCCGCTCTCAAAACTCCGCCATTTCTCTCCCCACATCCACCACTGCTGGCGGCTCACCTCCAACTGCGCAACGCTACGCGCTGTTAACATCCAGCTGCCCAACGCTACAATGGCAGACAACAATGCAAACTAGCCACAGACTGCACGCAGCACAACCAGTGATTTTCATACAGAGCGCTACGTAACGTTGCCAATAAGAAAACAAACAGCCTACTTACACATGGAGCCCAGTTCCTGCACTCCCCGACGCTTCAACTCTCTCTACCCGTACCCGAACAGTCCTCCAGTCAACTGGATCACTGCCATACACTACACACAAACCGTTTCTCCTTCGGCGACCACTAATTCAATTACAACACGTTGCCCGTAATGAACATCTCGCGTACACGTCATTTTGGTGATTCATTACGGCTTTGGAATCTGCCGGAACTGTTCGAAAGTTCGCACAGAGCAGAAGAAGTTTCCCATTTGAAGCATCTAAAACGGCGCTTTTATATTGTGCTTAATTTGCAGAAACTGCAGGCCCCGGTACTCTGATGCTCCAGGTGAAGTTTTTAAGCTCAGACCTCTTAAAACGTTATTTTAACGCTTCTTTTTCGTCAAGAGGCAACGATATATACATATATCGATTCCGTCCCCCGTTGGTGTTCCGTTCCTTTTTCCGCCAAATTTTATGGGAGTTTCGGGATGCTGTTGTTTTTTACACTGATGGCTCTAAATCTGCTGATCATGTTGGGTATGCCTTCACGTCCTCTGTTGGAACGGAAAGTCATCTGCTGCCACCTACATGTGGGGTGTTTACTGCGGAATTGATGGCAATTTCCCAGGCCCTTACCTTTATTAAACAGTCCCAACACAACCGCGTTTTGTTATGTGCGGACTCGATGAGTGGCCTTGCTATTGACCGGTGTTTTTCGAGCCATCTCTTGGTCTCTGCCATCCATGACCATCTCGCTGATATTCACCGTGCTGCTTGTTCCATTGACTTCCTTTGGGTCCCTGGCCATGTGGGTATCCCGGGTATATATATATATATATATATATATATACCACATGAGGTGGCTCTACCTGCTTTTGTTCTTCGTTTGTTGATTGTTGTCCTCGGTGTCGACGTACTGCGTTGCTACACTGCCTGAAAAAATGGGTTGTGGATTCCAACACTGACTACTGCAAATTGTGTAGCCGACAGGTGCACAATTGTGTTTCATAGTACTTTAATTTCACTATTCACAACCCCCCCCCTCCCTCCCCCCCAATAATACACAGTTATGTGGCCAGCGATTATTGTTTTACTTGCGATAAGCCTCACAAATACTTTGCAGGTGAGCCGCGCGAGATTAGCCGTGCGGTCTAAGGCGCTGCAGTCATGGACTGTGCGGCTGGTCCCGGCGGAGGTTCGAGTCCTCCCTCGGGCATGGATGTGTGTGCTTGTCCTTAGGATAATTTAGGTTAAGTAGTGTGTAAGCTTCGGGACTGATGACCTTAGCAGTTAAGTCCCCTAGGATTTCACACACATTTTTGAACTTTGCAGGTGAAACCCCACATACTGCTACAATAGTTGAACATCTATGAGCAGTAAAAGCCTAACCACCGAGTTCTTGAAGAAAATACAGGTACGTATGGAGCAGACACTGTCACTGTATTTACATACAGTAACGGTGTGGCATACCGTGTATATACACCTCTTGACGAAAAAGAAGCGTTAAAATAACTTTTTAAGAGGTCTAAGCATAAAAACACCTTGAACGTCACAGTACCGGAGCCTCCTTTTTTTGCAAATCAGGCACAAGATAAAAGCGCCCTTTTAGGTGCTTCAGATGGGATACTACTTCTGCTCTACGCGAACTTTCGAACAATTTCGACGTATTCCAAAGCCGTAATGAACCACCAAATATGGCGTCTACGCGAGATGCTCGTTACGGGCAACGTGTTTTACTTGAACTCGTGGTCGCCGAAGAAGAAACCGTTTCTGTGTACTGTATGGCGATGACGCAGTTGACTGGAGGACTGTTTGGCTATGGGTAGAGAGAGTTGAAGCGTCACGAAGTGCAGAAACCGTATCTATACGTGGATGTAAAAATACTTTTGGGCAGTAATTATTCCACTACCCTTGTATCATTCAAAATTTTTGTTTACGTAATAACTTAACACAGAGACATTACCAACACTATTCCTAGCCACACACTCAGCATGCATTGAATGATAGATTACAATGTAATGAATATCCTTAGCTCCATACAGGGGTTGATGTAAGTCGCCGGGGACAGTTGAAAATGTGTGCCCCGACCGGGACTCGAACCCGGGATCTCCTCCTTACATGCCAGACGCTCTATCCATTTTTAAAAAATTTTGTTCGTTGTTGGTCGTTGTGTTTGATCGTTGCGGACGTCACATGACATCCGTTCAAGTTTGTGGATCCTTCCACTCAGTTTTATTATTACAGGGGTCAAGCGCCCTTTTAGGTGCTTCAGATGGGATACTACTTCTGCTCTGCGCGAAGTTTCGAACAATTTCGACGTATTCCAAAGCCGTAATGAATACCGAACACGCTGAGCTACCGTGCCGGCAATGTACAGGTGGCCTCCCGTGAGATCCACATTCGCAACTTATTGTCCCGCACTATATTATCAGTGCCCATTACCGATCATAATTACTCGCGGCTTTACTGCCGATTCTCGTATGCGGGAGACCCGCACCGCCTTACTACGCAAGGTCCTAGTGGAGGTGGTTTGCCATTGCCGTCCTCAGACCGTAATGGGTGTAAGATGGTGTCTGTTCTTCCGGACTTGTTCGAAAGAATAAGATCTTCATATATAGAAAGATAGACTGTTTAGTGGATTACATCGTGTTATTTACATAGATTCACTAATTACTGTTGTTAATAACAATGAAAACTGTTTCCAATAAAGAGTGTATATTCACGGTCAGATTCTCCTCCTGTTCTTTTTGTGAAAATTTCTCACTACAAACAATGAACACATTAGTAGTTATACTCAAAATCAGCCACATCAATACATCGAAGAACCACTGGACATCCATTCAAAAAAATTGACAGCAAGAAGCTCTACTACTCCCAGAAATCGAATTTGATGAGTGTAAAGGAGACTATAAATTCTGAATTGCTGTCTGCACAATGAATTTATGGATTTTCCAAAATTTTCTCGTTGTTGTTGTGGTCTTCAGTCCTGAGACTGGTTTGATGCAGCTCTCCATGCTACTCTATCCTGTGCAAGCTTCTTCATCTCCCAGTACCTACTGCAACCTACATCCTTCTGAATCTGCTTAGTGTATTGATCTCTTGGTCTCCCTCTACGATTTTTACCCTCCACGCTGCCCTCCAATGCTAAATTTGTGATCCCTCGATGCCTCAGAACATGTCCTACCAACCGATCCCTTCTTCTAGTCAAGTTGTGCCACAAAGTCCTCTATTCAATACCTCCTCATTAGTTACGTGATCTACCCACCTTATCTTCAGCATTCTTCTGTAGCACCACATTTCGAAAGCTTCTATTCTCTTCTTGTCCAAACTAGTTATCGTCCATGTCTCACTTCCATACATGGCTACACTCCATACAAATACTTTCAGAAACGACTTCCTGACACCTAAATCTATATTCGATGTGAACAAATTTCTCTTCTTGAGAAACGCTTTCCTTGCCATTGCCAGTCTACATTTTATATCCTCTTTACTTCGACCATCATCGGTTATTTTACTCCCTAAATAGCAAAACTCCTTTACTACTTTTAGTGTCTCATTTCCTAATCTAATTCCCTCAGCATCACCCGACTTAATTTGACTACATTCCATTATCCTCGTTTTGCTTTTGTTGATGTTCATCTTATATCCTCCTTTCAAGACACTGTCCATTCCGTTCAACTGCTCTTCCAAGTCCTTTGCTGTCTCTGACAGAATTACAATGTCATCGGCGAACCTCAAAGTTTTTACTTCTTCTCCATGAATTTTAATACCTATTCAGAATTTTTCTTTTGTTTCCTTTACTGCTTGCTCAATATACAGATTGAATAACATCGGGGAGAGGCTACAACCCTGTCTCACTCCTTTCCCAACCACTGCTTCCCTTTCATGCCTCTCGACTCTTATAACTGCCATCTGGTTTCTGTACAAATTGTAAATAGCCTTTCGCTCCCTGTATTTTACCCCTGCCACCTTCAGAATTTGAAAGAGAGTATTCCAGTCAACATTGTCAAAAGCTTTCTCTAAGTCTACAAATGCTAGAAACGTAGGTTTGCCTTTTCTTAATCTTTCTTCCAAGATAAGTCGTAAGGTCAGTATTGCCTCACGTGTTCCAACATTTCTACGGAATCCAAACTGATCTTCCCCGAGGTTGGCTTCTACCAGTTTTTCTATTCGTCTGTAAAGAATTCGCGTTAGTATTTTGCAGCTGTGACTTATTAAACTGATAGTTCGGTAACTTTCACATCTGTCAACACCTGCTTTCTTTGGGATTGGAATTATTATATTCTTCTTAAAGTCCGAGGGTATTTCGCCTGTCTCATACATCGTGCTCACCAAATGGTAGAGTTTTGTCATGACTGGCTCTCCTGAGGCCATCAGTAGTTCTAATGGAATGTTGTCTACTCCCGGGGCCTTGTTTTGACTCAGGTCTTTCAGTGCTCTGTCAAACTCTTCACGCAGTATCTTATCTCCCATTTCATCTTCATCTACATCCTCTTCCATTTCCATAATATTGTCCTCAAGTACATCGCCCTTGTATAAACCCTCTATATACTCCTTCCACCTTTCTGCTTTCCCTTCTTTGCTTAGAACTGGGTTTCCATCTGAGCTCTTGATGTTCATACAAGTGGTTCTCTTCTCTCCAAAGGTCTCTTTAATTTTCCTGTAGGCAGTATCTATCTTACCCCTAGTGAGACAAGCCTCTACATCCTTACATTTGTCCTCTAGCCATCCCTGCTTAGCCATTTTGCACTTCCTGTCGATTTCATTTTTGAGACGTTTATATTCCTTTTTGCCTGCTTCATTTACTGCATTTTTATATTTTCTCCTTTCATCAATGAAATTCAATATTTCTTCTGTTACCCAAGGATTTCTAGTAACTATCGTGAATCTCTCAAATGCTTTTTTTAGTGTACATTCCTGTTGGACCTGAACCATAGCCACATACTTACGATATGGAGGAAAAAACGGTGTTAAGCCGTAATATTGACTGAAAATAGTCTCCATGTTACTATCAACGGACGTTTCATGCAAACGAAAACATATTCCACTAAATGGACTACATTTGTCTGACAGTTTGACAAGTGATGCTATCGCTATATCGCTATATGTGTGAATTATGACGTCATCCAACATAAACACTTTGAATGGTTCACTGCGTGTATGTGAAAAACTGCATCATGGAGGCGTTGTAACTCCAAATAGATCTGAAAAATGATGCTAATTAGTATGTTATTACTCGGCTGCGAAATTTCATTACGGCAAGTTACATGGAGGAGATACCCCCACAGCTTTTAGTTACCAACAGCATTTCAGTATTCGCCCGCTTTACAGGAATTACCCGTCCACAGACTGAAGTACGGTTTTTCAGAATGGCTATAAAAATTTCCGCCGGCCGTCGTGGCCGAGCGGTTCTAGGTGCTTCAGTCTGGAACCGCGATGTTGCTACGGTCGCAGGTTCGATGATGATGATGTTGATGTTTGGTTTGTGGGGAGCTCAACTGCGCGGTTATCAGCGCCCGTACAAATTCGCAACCTTTGCCCAGTCCAATCCCGCCTCTTTAATGAATGCTGATGAAAGGACGAGGACAACACCAACAGCCAGTCATCTCGAGGCAGTTGAAAAATCCCTGACCCCGCCGGGAATCGAACCCGGGTCCCCGTGGTCGGGAAGCGAGAACGTGACCGCAGGTTCGACTCCCGCCTCGGGCATGGATGTGTGTGATGTCCTTAGGTTAGTTAGGTTAGACTGATGACCTTACATGTTAAGTCCCATAGTGCTCAGAGCCATAAAGATCTCCCGCTGACATATCAGATTCACTTGGTTCAGTGTAATCTATAGGAATGTTCCAACCAGACATGAGTCACGCAAAATGAATCTACCAGAAGATCCTCTTTGCAGAAAGTATCAGAGGATACTCTTGCACTGAGATATATTTGTTACGAGTAAAATTTTTAGTCATGGACGAGGAAGGAATTCGCTTGCATTACCAGATCGAACGTCACCGTCAACGACGCAAATGTTCCCAGGGACCAAATACCAGTCATATGTTCGGTACATGGTCTCTCTTGGTTTGCACTGACGAGAGTATACAAGTTCGAATTCAATGAGGACCACCTACGTTATTTGCGTGGTAATGGTCTTCACTGGACCAAAATGAATTTCTTAACCCCAAAGAAGGAACATTTTTTTCTTTTTAGCTGTTTAAACATGAAAAAATTCAGTTTCTAGACCTGAAATTAAAAGAACGAAAAGGAAAACAGAAACACGGAAAACATAAGAAATTTCATGTTTTTCATGTTAGTTAATTTTGTTTTCACTAGCCGTCAACGACAATTAAAAATTACCGTACTGGTTTGAAAAAAGTGAAATAAAAGCGATAGCTTTTGCTATAACGCCACAAATAAAGTTTCATATGTTAACCATATGGTGAAGTACTCTACTTTTTAAGAGCTATGATTTGCCAAAATCTCGTTTCGATATCTGGTTTACGAGATATGAATATTTCATTCTTGCTCATGTGTGATCAGACCTGTTCGTGGTACTTAAAATTTATTTTCTCGAGACTCCCAAATTTAAACAAAAATTGAATATGTTACCTACATTTCACACACAGCAATATGTGGTCTAATATGCACAATTGCCAAATTTATAGCGAGCCCCATTTTTAATTGCAATGCTTTCGAATTCCGTGCTTATATGTGAACTATCACAATATCTATGACAGTTAACGAAATGATGGGCACCACCCATTAAGTGGGCCCGCCCGGTTAGCCGTGCAGTCTAACGCACGTCTTTCCAGGCGAGAAGGAGCGCCTGGTCCCCGGCGCGAATCCGCCCGGTGGACTTGTGTCGATGGTTGGTTGGTTGTTTGAGGTTGAAGGGACCAAACAGCAAGGTCATCAGTCCCTTGTTTCAAATAGGCTCCATTGCGCTAATGGGACTTCGCAGTAAAGTCAGAAAAATAAAACGGAAAGAGGTAAAAACGGAAAGAGGTAAAAACGGAAAAGGACAGTCAAGTTGTCATTGGTAAAAGCAAAATGAGGGAAGTCGGCAAGAGAACGAACCAAACACTATGCTGAAGCAGCATAGGCAAGACCACCTGTGACGTAAAAGGTACAACTGCTAGAATGTAGAAAGGGCGTATGGGAATAGAGAGACTAACCAAGCCTTAAAAAAGGGGTAAAAACAGAGTAAAAGGGGAAGAAAAGAGGATTTCGGTCAGGGAGGGGAATCGGGAATTTCCGAACACTGCTTACAGTGGGAGACACCCAAACACTCACCGTCCTGCCCCAACACCAGAGAGAGATTAAAAACCTTAAAACTGAGAATAAAAACCACTTTCCCGGAGGAAACCGAGAACCAGAGAGACCATCCGGGAATCGTCAGCCAACATCAAAGGTAAAGTGTTGGGGAGCCTATACTTAGCACGCAGAGCCAAAAGAAGGGGGCATTCAACCAAAATGTGGGCCACTGACTGGAAGGCTCCACAACCACATAGTGGGGGTGGCTCATCACGCAAAAGGAAACCATGGGTCAGCCTGGTATGGCCAATGCGGAGACGACACAGTGTGGTCGAGTCCTTTCGGGAGAGGCGAAAGGAAGAACGCCACGGGCCTGGTGTCACCTTAATTGCACGAAGTTTATTAGACAGGGGAGTAGCCTCCCAAGAAGCGGCCCATGACTGTGCGAAGAGGGATTTGATGTGAAGCCGTAAATCCGCTGCAGGAGGGGTTACAGAAAACGGGGCGTAAGTGACTGCTCCCCTAGCCAAACGATCAGCGAGCTCATTACCCGGGATACCCACATGGCCAGGGACCCAAAGGAAGTCAATGGAACAAGCAGCACGGTGAATATCAGCGAGATGGTCATGGATGGCAGAGACCAAGGGATGGCGCGAAAAACACCGGTCAATAGCAAGAAGGCCACTCATCGAGTCCGTACATAACAAAACGCGGTTGTGTTGGGACTGTTTAAATAAAGGTAAGGACCTGGGAAATTGCCATCAATTCCGCAGTAAACACCCCACATGTAGGTGGCAGCAGATGATGTTCCATTCCGACAGAGTACGTGAAGGCATACCCCACATGATCAGCTGATTTAGAGCCATCAGTGTAGAAAACAACAGCATCCCGAAACTCCCACAAAATTAGGCGGAAAAAGGAACGGAACACCACCGGGGGAATGGAAACTTTCGGTCCTCGCCGGAGGTCCATCCGAATTCGAGGCCGAGGAACTAACCAAGGAGGGGTAGAGGGGAGGGAGCGAGGAAGACAGGACAAAGAAGGAAGCTGAAAATCACGGCAAAGAGACGCAAGGCGCAGCCCAACAGGTAAACCCGCCCGAGGGCGGGAGTCGGGTGGGCGACGTCCATGGTCTGGGAACAGGATAGAGTAGGAAGGATAAGTGGGAGAGGAACGGATACTGAGTGCATAAGACACCAGAAGCTGGGACCGCCGAACAGAAAGGGGGGGGGGGATCCCAGGAGACTATCAACAGGGCTAGTAGGGAAGGCACCGGTGGCCAAACGGATACCGCGATGGTGGACTGGATCCAGCAAGTGCAGTGTGGAAGGAGCAGCCGAACCATAAACTTGACAACCATAGTCCAAGCGAGACAGAACTAGAGCACGATAAAGACGGAGGAGGAGGGAACGGTCCGCACCCCAAGAGGAGTGGGCAAGGAAGCGAAGGGCATTGAGTTTACGGAAACATCCTACCTTCAGGAGTCTGATATGGGGCAGCCAAGTGAGCTTGTTGTCGAAAAGAAGACCGAAGAACGAAACTGTGGGACCACAGGCAATCTTTGTGCAGCGAGATAGAGCTCTGGATCAGGGTGGATCGTAGTACGGCGACAGAAGTGGACCACTCGCGATTTTAAAGGAGAGAACTGAAACCCATGTGAGAGGGTCCATGCAGAGGCACGCCGTATAGCTACCTGGAGCTGCCTTTCTGCAGATGCCATCGAGGAGGAACTAACCCAAATGCAGAAATCATCCACATACAGGGCAGGGGCGACCAAGGGACCGACAGAGGCCACAAGTCCATCGATAGCAATGAGGAAAAGAAGGACACTCAAGACAGAACCCTGTGGGATGCCCGTCTCCTGGGTCCGTGGAGAACTAAAAGCAGTACCAACTCGGACTCTGAATGACCGATGGAGCAGAACTGGCGGATAAAAATCGGGAGTGGGCCCCGAAGACCCCACTGATGAAGAGTAAGTAAGATATGATGGCGCCAGGCCGTGTCATAGGCCTTGTGAAGGTCAAAAAACACTGCAACCAAATGGCGAAGCTGGGAAAAAGCCTGCCGGACTGCGGATTCCAAGCGCAGTAAATGATCGATTGGAGACCGTCCCTCTCGAAAGCCACACTGGTAAGGGGAAAATAGATCCCGAGATTCGAGGACCCAATTGAGCCGACGGGCAATCATCCGTTCAAGTAACTTACAAACAACATTGGTCAAACTAATTGGCCGATAGCTGTCAACAGATAGGGGGTTCTTACCAGGCTTAAGGACAGGAACCACAATGCTATCCCTCCACTGAGAAGGGAAGGCACCCTGGAGCCAGATACGGTTAAACACCCGAAGAAGATGTTGCCGTTGTGGAGCACTGAGATGTTGAAGCAGTTGGTTATGAATGGAATCTGGGCCAGGGGCCGTATTATGAGAAGAAGATAGAGCAGAAAGAAATTCCCATTCTGTAAAAGGTTCGTTGTAAGATTCTGACTCACAAGGGGTGAAACATAAGGTGGAAGCTTCAGCCCGCTGTTTTTGATGAAGGAAAGCAGCTGGATAGGAGGCCGACGCTGATGCCACTGCAAAATGGGTCGCTAGATGTTCTGCAAGAACTAATGGGTCCGTACAAATGCCATCCGGGAGATGAAGGCCGGCGAGGGTGAACTGCCGATGGCAACCTTGGAGAGAGCGAAGTGTAGCCCATACCCGTGACAGAGGGACAGTAGAACCAAGGGAAGAAACGAATCGTTCCCAACATATCCGCTTGCTCTGTTTGATTAAATAACGGGCTTTAGCGCGAAGGCGTTTAAAGGCAGTAAGGCTGGCTACGGATGGGTGCCTCTTAAAGTGTTGCAAAGCTCGACGGCGATCACGGATGGCAATGGCAATAGCCGTACTCCACCACGGGACTTGCCGGCGACGAAATAGTCCAGATGAGCGCGGGACAGCAAGGCTAGCAGCACGAACAATCGCGTCAGACACGTCATGTAGGACGTCATCAATACAACCCGACAAAGAGGGAGAAAACGCGACCTGTGCAGTGTATAGAGGCCAATCGGCACGTTGGAAAGACCAACGAGGCAACCTGTCCATCGGGGAGCGGGAAGGGAGCGTGATAATCAACGGGAAATGGTCACTATCACAAAGGTCGTCGTGTGGCGACCAGTGTAATGAAGGGAGGAGAGAGGGAGAAGAAAGAGAAAGATCAATGGCAGAAAAGGTACCATGACCGGCACTGAAATGAGTAGGGGAGCCATCTTTAAGAAGGCACAGGTCGTGGTCTGCAATAAATTGGTCTATAAGAAGACCTCGTCTAGATGGAAAGGTACTGCCCCACAAAGGATGACGAGCATTAAAATCCCCGAGGAGGAGAAAGGGAGGAGGGAGTTGCTGAAGAAGGGCGGTTAAGGTAGCAGGTGTAAGAGTCCTGTCAGGAGGGAGATAAAGATTGCAAACTGTGATTGCAGAGTCGAAGTGGACCCGAACAGCAACCGCTTCCAATGTAGTTTGAAGAGGAATCCACGTGCTAGCAATGTCTGTACGGACCAATGTACAAACACCACCAGAAGCCCGCAGGGGTCCGACCCGATTTCGACAGAAAACACGGAAACCACGGAGGGTCGGTGAGTCAGCATCAGTAAAATGAGATTCCTGGAGAACCACACAAGCTGCAGAGTAGGACGAAAGAAGGGATTTCAATTCCGGAAGGTGGCGATAGTATCCATTACAATTCCATTGGAGAACCACAGAACGAGGGTTTAAATGGGGGCTGAACACTGTAAAGCCAGTCATACCGCCGGATCCCCACCCGTCACCAACAAGGAGGGGGCGACGTCCATGAACGACAGGTCAGAATCCGGTTGTGAAGTCGGGGAAGGGAACTCCGGTGACACCAGAGGCTCTTTGTCCCGGGACTTATGTTTCTTCTTCCGTTCAGGCTGAGATCGAGGAGGGCTGTGTGGCATGAAGGAGCCAGCTGCAGCAAGATCAGGAACAGAAAGAGACCGGGCGACCTGGGGGCCGACAGACCGCGGCTCTCGCGGTCGTCGCGCGGCAGCAGACCTTTGGCCTGGAAGGTGCCGGGAAGGGGCATCCCGGGAGAGGCGCCCTTGACCGGCAGACGCCGAAGGAGTGGGACACTTCTCCGGCTGGGGAGGGGGAGCAGCGCCCATAGGAGAAGGTGTGGGAGCCGCAGGGGTGGGGGGGGGGGGGAGGAGAGGGGTCCGGGATGGGGGTAAGGAAGGGGGAGGAAGGGGTGAAGATGTAACCAAGGCGTAACTAGATGTCACGGACACAGGGTGGAGTCTTGCATATTTCTTATGGGCCTCTGTGTAGGTTAAACGATCGAGGGACTTATACTCCTGTATCTTTTTTTCCTTCTTATATACTGGGCAATCTGGTGAAAGTGGAGAATGACTACCATGACAATTTACACAGACAGGAGGGGGAACACAGGGGCTCCCCTCATGGAGTGGACGTCCACAGTCACCACAAAGAGGGGCCTGTGAACAGCGGGAAGACATGTGTCCAAAACGCAAGCACTTAAAACACCTCATAGGAGGTGTGATGTACGGCATCACATCACAACGATAGACCATAATCTTAACTTTCTCAGGGAGGGTATCCCCTTCAAAGGCCAGGATAAAAGCACCAGTATCAATACGATTGTCTTTAGGACCCTTCTGAACACGCCGAACAAAGTGAACACCCCGCCGTCCGAGATTGTCCCGAAGTTCCTCATCAGTTTGAAGGATGAGGTCCCTGTGAAAAATCACACCTTGTACCATATTTAGAGACTGGTGGGGGGTAATGGACACAGGAATTGTGCCAAGATGGGTACAGGCACGAAGGGCCGCAGATTGGGCAGCTGAAGCAGTTTTTACCAGCAACGAACCCGACCGCATCTTGCTCAGGGAGTCCACTTCGCCAAACTTGTCTTCAATGTGTTCCACAAAGAATAAAGGTTTGGTATTGGTGAAAGTATCTCCATCAGTCCTGGTGCAAACTAGGTAACGGGGGAAAGGTTTTGCCCCTAGCCAACGGGCCTGACCCTCTTCCCAGGGGGTAGCCACGGAAGGGAAGGCCGAAGGGGCAAGAGAAGCAGCACTTAAGGAATCAGTTCCACGCAGAGAGACGGCCGCAGAAGAACGGCCAGAGTTCTGGACCCGTATGCGTTTCATTTGCATAGCGTCCGCCCTGATACCTCCCACTCCGATCAGGGGCTCTCCTCACAGGCGCCACCCAGCTGCCCCATTGCCGGGAGTTCCGATGCTCCAGGATGACGAGCAACCACTCCAAGGCATGCATGAGGAGGTCACAGCTCAGGTATCAGAAGTGTGATCCCTGTGTGTTCAGGGGGCTCAACCAGAAGGGTACATAGCGACCCCACCACACGGGCTGGCTACCGTGCTGGCTATGCACCCTAGCATCAGGCAACAATGTGAAAGAAAAGGTGAAATGTACTAGGAGGGCGCACGTCGGAGACACTAGGTAAGGTGCTCTTCCCCAAATGGCTCACACTACGGAGAAGAAATTTTGTAATGGAGGTCGAACCCCAGAGGGGAACCAAGGAATGCCAAAAGGAGGAGAGAATTAGACAACAAAGCTGAATTAGAAAACCAACAGAACCAGGAGGATAGCGGGGCCAACATAAGCAAGGACACCAAGAGAGGGAGAGGAGAGGGCGAGGGGAAAGGAGCAAAGAGGGGAAAGGAGGGGAAGGGAAAGGAAATGCAGCCCTGGAGAGAAAGAAGGCTGCAATGGCTCGGGGCCTCGTGCTCGCCATGCACGTATCCACAAAAGAGTTGTGGACCCCCTGGGGGGGACTTGTGTCGAGGTCCGGTGAGCCGGCTAGTCTGTGGATGGTTTTTAGGCGGTTTTCCATCTGCCTCGGCGAATGCCGGCTGGTTCCACTTATTGCGGCTCAGCTACACTATGTCGGCGATTGCTGCGCAAACATGTTCTCCACGTACGCCTGCACCACCATTACTCTACCACGCAAACATAGGGGTTACACTCGTCTGGAGTGAGACGTTCCCTGAGGGGGTCCACCGGGGGCCGAACCGCACAATAACCCTGGGTTTGGTGTGGGGCGGCGGAGGGGTTAAGTGGACTGCGGTAGTCGTCGTGGGGTTGTGGACCACTGCGGCTGCGATGGGGACGGAGCCTCTCCGTCGTTTCTAGGTCCCCGGTTAACATAACCCATTAAGTGGACATGTAAAGCTACAAGTAATGTAGAAATTAAATTTTTTTACCGAATAGGTTCTGTAAAATCTTTCGAGAAATATAGCAGGGCATGTGCCTCGATTTTGTCAGGACAGAGCCTCGCGTGACCTGGCATGCTCTGCGTGACGTCTCTCAAACGCGCCGTGCGTTGTCTATAGTTGGTGATGGTGGTTGTGCTATTCGAAAGTAGTAGCCCGTGTGCCAGCACTGAGTTTCAGCTCTGTCTCTGAACACTAAAGTAACACCATAGGCCTACTACCCACCCATTACAGTCGTTTACACTTCCACTTAACACACAATTCTCGCAAATCACGTAGGGAAATATGCCATTAGGCGTGAAGGAAGAGAAGCCTTTTCAAGCGGGGGCTAAGTCTTGTAATACATTTCTTCATCGCTGCATATTCAATGTCTTCTCCTCAGACCGGGTGTCAGTCACTATTTTGAAGTGAGTTGCAGCGAGGCATATATTCACATACTAAGATAAAAATCCTTTACTTAGCTGATTGTAAAGATGTTGGCTTCGTTGTCTTATTTGGCGCACAACAACATCTGCAGGTTGGCCTAGTATTTACAAAATTAACTGATTAGACGATTGCGAAAATCTAATGATTCTCAGATAACTGAAAGATATAAAAGTTGCTGAACTTTTAAACGTTTGTATTCTGAAAATTCATAATGATACAATTTGAGTTAACAATTCGTACAATACGTCTGCTTTCTGCAGCCTCAAAAAACGACTTTATTCCCACCAAGTCCCCGCACGATAAAGAAGAACAGAGATACTATATACAAAGCAAAGAGTTTACATCTGGGTCACAGACAATCGCTGGTAGAGATATACCACAATTTAACAGTCCCGACTCTCCGTCTCTTACTTGTTATCGCCTACAGCGATAGCGACGCCCCGAGTGGCCAACAAGAGACACTTCTGAACAAGATATCGGATGGGTGGAATACTAACGTTTATATTGATTTGTAGCGTAGTAAATGTATATGGCGCAATAAGAATCGACAATAACTAAAAAATGTTTATGTCATGTTTATCATTATTTCATTTCCTAAGGACCCTGGGAGTTAACAATACATTACACGATAGTTTACTTACGATTCTCTTGTAACGTAAAGAGATTTACTGAATGTCTTTTTCCTTTAATAACAAAAAATGCTAGTAAATACCAGAAGACGTGTTCCTTTGCAGGAAGACGTAGTATATCTAATCAACAAAGCGGAGTTTTGTTCGGTACACTTCGCCAAATCAGTGACTTAACCGTAGAAATCCTACATGGAACGTGATACCTACACTATTTAACGTACCAAATAAGCCACCACATATGCTGCTCAAGGGAAAATCACACAGATGTGATAATAAAACATCGAAAGCAATAAAACTCTTTCCCAACACAGAACAAGTCAGTTCTATAATAGTTGCTAAATCTTGGCCACAAAGTCGAGAACTTTCAATACATTCGGTTCTGAAGCAAAAGTAATTGCCTTTACAAAAATATTCGTGTTTTAGGAAGTTCTAGTGAAGCGTAAAAACGGGCGAATCACTAGACTCCATAAAAAACCTAGCGTTTCAAGGAAAGTGCCTATGACAGTAACAATGAGGAACGGAAATATATGCTTCTCACACATGAAATACACTACGTGCTCAGAAGTAACCGAACGCCCCCATAAACATACGCTATTCATATTAGGTGCATCACCGACCTCAGCGTTCAGACATCTTTAGAGAGCAGAATGGGGCGCTCCAAGGAACTCTCAGATTTCTAACGTGGTCGGGTGATTGGGTGTCACTTGTGTCATACGTCCATATGCGAGATTTCCACACTCCTAAACATCCATGGGTAAACCTTTTCCGATGTGATAGTGAAGTGGAAACGTGAAGGGACACATGCAGCACGAAAGCGTACAGGCCGACCTTTTCTACTGACAGAGACCGCCGACAATTGAAGAGGGTCGTAATGCGTTATACGCAGACATCCATCCAGACCATCACACAGAAATTCCAAACTGCAGCAGGATTCGCTACAAGTACTATCACAGCTAGGCGGGAGGTGAGAAAACTTGGATTTGGTGATTGAGCGGCTGCTCATAAGCCACATATCGCGCCGGTAAATGCCAAACGACGCCTCGCTTCCGTTACGCGTCCATCTACAGCTGTCGCCTGAAATATCGTCCATTTTAGCAGATGACACGCGCTCAGCCGATCGCGTTCTCGAGTTTATTAATGCCAGTCAGATGACGTCAGTCATTTGAAGCTCTTTTTGGGGACAACCAACCCCTTTCTGTAGTGGTTTTTTAAGCTTTCCATCTGCTTTTAGTTTCTCCAATTTTTTGAGTTTCGTGCCCATTGCTGCTGGTTCCCATTTTCGTTTTTTACCTTTTCATAAGTCACAGACCGGGCGCTAATGACCATAGCAGTTTTGCGCCCTAAAACCAAAACAAAAAAAGACGCCTCGCTTGGGGTAAGGAGCGTATACATTGGACGACTGAACAGTGGAAAAACGTTGTGTGGACTGACGAATCACGGTACACAACATGGCGATCCGATGGAAGGGTGTGGGTATGGCGAATGCGCGGTGAACGTCATCTGCGAGCGTGTGTAGTGCCAACAGTAAAATTCGAAGGCGGTGCTGTTAGGTGTGGTCGTGTTTTCCATTTATGGGGCTTGCACCCCTTGTTGTTTTGCGTGGCACTATCACAGCACAGGCCTACATTGATGTTTTAAGCACCTTCCTGATTCCCACTGTTGAATAGCAATTCGGGGATGGCGATTGCATCTTCCAACACGATCGAGCGCCTGTTCATAAAGCACGGCCTGTGACGGTGTGGTTACACGACAATAACGTCCCTGTAATGGAATGGCCTGCACAGAGTCCTGACCTGAATCCTATAGAACATGTTTGGGGTGTTTTGGAACGCCGACTTCGTGCCAGGCCTGTCCGACCGACATCGATACCTCCTCAGTGCAGCACTCCGTGAAGAATGGGCTGCCATTCCCCTAGAAACCTTCCATCACCAGATTGAACGTATGCCTGCGAGAGTGGAAGCTGTCATCAAGGCTAAGGGTGGGCCAACACTATATTGAATTCCAGCATTACCGACGGAGGGCGCCACGAACTTGTAAGTCATTTTCAGCCATGTGTCCGAGTACTTTTGATCACATAGTGAACGTGTTTAGATTCTCTTGCTTTTAGCGGAGTAAGCTGCAAAGATACACCTACTGGAAAGGATTTCTTCACGAATAAGTCGCAGTTTATGTCTTTGTATTAATGTGATACGGGTATTTTTAGATGTATTTCATTATAATTCATGTCTCTCGGTCATATAAGAACGCACAGAACGCAAAAATTTAAAAATTGTTTTGTTAAGTAGAAAATGAAAAACAAACGTTGTGCTTAGGGCACATATGACTGCTGTCTCACCGCTTGGCGAGCTACAGCTGTGGAACGGTATCAACTTTGGTATCAGAGAGTGTCTTGACTGTATGAATTATACTGTGGAAATACAACACTAGACTGGCAAAGAAGCATGTTTTACTGAAGCCTGACATTCAGTGAGGTAAGATGGCGGATTTAGTAAACTGGTCAACGGTACTACTACGATTTTCTGAAACTAAATAACGTTCTAAGCTTTACGAGGTGGTCTAAAGAAGTGCTGCAGTTCAGCAGATATTTGGGTGCTAAATGCACTGAACACACACATTGCACAACAGTGTTAAGAGGAGAACGAGGTACAAATACACATTTAAAACATACTGCAGTTTCCGTAAGAATAGTCATGTAGTCATAAAGATACTTGTTATCAACGACGAACAGCACGTTCTACTTTAGGGAGCACTTTCATAACGAGCGTATTGATAGACGCGGACGGGTATCCAACCCGGTGCCACGCGACCAGTAACCAAAGGAAGGACTGTGCCGGTTTTTGTTCATTTGCATATAGTTGGTGGGTAGGTGACACAGACTTTTACATTAAGTTAGCCTTGACGGTACAAGCTAGTTATCTTTAAAAGACACTGGTAACAACCTAGCCAGATAAAATTTTTCACATCAGCCTGAAGGGCTCATATAAAATAAATTAAGACGGATATACAACAAATTCCCAAAGCAAAACGCCAGAAAGGCTGATTTTAAGGAACAGCAAACAACAACCAATAAGGTCATATGAAGGTAGTATCTGTTCCCGAAAGAACAGATACCATTGATGACCGTGCAACTTCTCTAGAACGAAATAATTAAATCGACACCCTAGCTGCAAAACAGGTGTTGATATACATCAGTGGGGATATGTTGAAAATGGGTGCCCCGATTGGGACTCGAACCCGCTATACCCAACTCGTACGGGACTTGGTAGATTAATCTGCCACACTGTGCGATTTGCAGGTGGGGGATGGGGGGGAGATTCCCCCCCCCCCCCCGCCCCCTCTGCATCAGACCATCCCGTCCTCTGGTTTTAGATTATGCATCCCAACCTGGGATGTTTATTTCCCACGCACTGGAGTAAAACTTTACACATAATTTAAATTTGTGGAGGCGAACACTGAAAGTTTTTAATAAGTCTTACTATTAATACTATTAATATGTTTCAGTTTTCTGTCATCAGAATAAGTACAACTCTCCACAAATGTACCTCTACTTTTTGAATTCCTCTTGTATATCTGTACCCGTATGTAGATTTTGTAAATAAGCTTTAGCTATAATGTACTTTTAAAGATATAACAAGGGATGGCTTTTCTGATAGTGCATACGCGTCAATAGTGAGTTTCGGCATTAACATCTATTTTGTCACTTAAAATCCGTCTTGATTGCAAATTTTTTATTCATACGACCGGTTTCGGTTCATTCAGAACGATCTTCAGAGCTGATATTTCAGTTACAGGAGTAACCCGTCCAAATCCAGCAACTTTCACATGCTACGTAGCATGTATTATGGTACGTAGCACGTGAAAGTTGCTGGATTTGGACGGGTTACTCCTGTAACTGAAATATCAGATCTGAAGATGGTTCTGAATGAACCGAAACCGGTCATACGAATAAAAAATTTGCAATCAAGACGGATTTTAAGTAACATCATAAAATCACTGATTGCTGTTATCCCATAAGACATTATGTCTGTTTTTGCAAAATAACATCTGTTTATAAATAGCTGCTTATCCATGCGTAACGCCACGGTCCAAGCTAGTAACATATATAATTGTATTAACCCCCTAAGACATTCCCCTCCCCCCCCCCCCCACTGGTAAAAGCACAAATCGCACACTGATCTGCCACGAGCAATGCGTATGATGGGCGAACATCTATTAGGTGCGCTACGAATGTAGTGGTGTGGACATGTTGGGAATGTGGGCTCACGGGGAGCGTGTAAGGGTAACTCCCTGCAGTCGCACTATCCTCTGTGCCCTTGGTGGCTCAGATGGCTAGAGCATCTGCCATGTAAGCAGCAGATCCCGGGTTCGAGTCCCGGTCGGGGAAAACACATTTTCAACATGTCCCCAATGATGTATATCAACGCTTGTTTGCAGCTAGGGTGTCGATTTAATTATTTCAAACCAATAACGCCTGAATGGCTGATTTAAACACACGCTATTTGACAAAAAGGTATTGCACCGAATAATTAATAAGACACTTTGAACAGAAGCAAACGATTTGACGAAGGAATAGAAGTAGCATGTAGATTTTAAAATTTCCACAGATAATTACAGTTGGCAATAAAATAACTGAAGATTTGGTTCTTAACTCTAAATTAGTGCAAGCTGCTTCACATTTCGCTCTCACACGACTTGGCCGGTACACTACTGCGTGGGAGTGTTCACAAGTCTATAACTGATTAAAACATTCGATTAACAGCCGGTACTGACAAATACAACAATAAGAGAAATGAGAACTTAAACTGAATTACGCTGGCCCCACGTCAATACGTTGGCACCGCAAAGAAACATTTTGTTACTGAAATACAGGGCTATTACAAATGATTGAAGCGATTTCATAAATTCACTGTAGCTCCATTCATTGACATATGGTCACGACACACTACAGATACGTAGAAAAACTCATAAAGTTTTGTTCGGCTGAAGCCGCAATTCAAGTTTCTGCCGCGAGAGCGCAGTGAGACAAAATGACGACAGGAGCCGAGAATGCGTGTGTCGTGCTTGAAATGCACTCACATCAGCCAGTCATAACAGTGCAACGACACTTCAGGACGAAGTTCAACAAAGATCCACCAACAGCTAACTCCATTCGGCGATGGTATGCGCAGTTTAAAGCTTCTGGATGCCTCTGTAAGGGGAAATCAACGGGTCGGCCTGCAGTGAGCGAAGAAACGGTTGAACGCGTGCGGGCAAGTTTCACGCGTAGCCCGCGGAAGTCGACGAATAAATCAAGCAGGAAGCTAAACGTACCACAGCCGACGGTTTGGAAAATCTTACGGAAAAGGCTAAAGCAGAAGCCTTACCATTTACAATTGCTACAAGCCCTGACACCCGATGACAAAGTCAAACGCTTTGAATTTTCGGCGCGGTTGCAACAGCTCATGGAACAGGATGCGTTCAGTGCGAAACTTTTTTTCAGTGATGAAGCAACATTTTTTCGTTATGGTGAAGTGAACAGACACAATGTGCGAATCTGGGCGGTAGAGAATCCTCACGCACTCGTGCAGCAAATTCGCAATTCACCAAAAGTTAACGTGTTTTGTGCAATCTCACGGTTTAAAGTTTACGGGCGCTTTTTCTTCTGCGAAAAAAACGTTACAGGACACGTGTATCTGGACATGCTGGAAAATTGGCTCATGCCACGATTGGAGACCGACAGCGCCGACTTCATCTTTCAACAGGATGGTGCTCCACCACATTTCCATCATGATGTTCGGCATTTCTTAAACAGGAGATTGGAAAACCGGTGGATCGGTCGTGGTGGAGATCATGATCAGCAATTCATGTGATGGTCTCCACACTCTCCCGACTTAACCCCATGCGATTTCTTTCTGTGGGGTTATGTGAAAGATTCAGTGTTTAAATCTCCTCTACCAAGAAACGTGTCAGAACTGCGAACTCGCATCAACGATGCTTTCGAACTCATTGATGGGGACGTGCTGCGCCGAGTGTGGGAGGAACTTGATTATCGGCTTGATGTCTGCCGAATCACTAAAGGAGCACATATCGAACATTTGTGAATGCCTAAAAAAATTTTTGAGTTTTTGTATGTGTGTGCAAAGCATTGTGAAAATATCTGAAATAATAAAGTTACTGTAGAGCTGTGAAATCGCTTCAATCATTTGTAATAACCCTGTACAAGTTCGCGGCCCCAGCCGCCAATTAAACACACGTGAGGTACCAACACACCAGACAAATCTTACACAGCAAACGCTTTCTCCGTGACGTTGTTAAAGAAACAGAGCATAAAATATCTTGATATATGGAGCGGCAGATTGAGCCGACACAGAGATCAGGACAATAAGCACAGCCAGGCAATTAAAATTGCGTAAGGACTAGCTAGAAGGGCTGGGGATAGCGGATCAATCTTTAAGGAGGTGGCACACATATTCTTAGTAGTCTGCAGAAACAAATAATTATGCTCACCATAGCTGTAAGTTGCTGATTTCAGTTCTGGTCTAGCAAAACCGGACTGGATAGCCTCTAACGAATCCCGCCTGTGCGTCCAACACAAACTTCCGTACTTCCATAATTCCTTACGCGTTGCAAGTAGCGCGTTGCGCCGTGCCAACAGCCCGTGCTGAAACCTTCAAAAGCAGCGACACGCGGCGTACTCGTCTCTCTCCGGCAATGCCGGGCGTGTTTACTTCCTAACACAGGCCACTACTTCCCGCTAAAAGCACACACCGTTCAACCTACACGTGGCAAGCCAATCGAAAAGTGCTTGCATGACCGTTCGCATTGGCAGCGAAGGCGCGACTCTCTACTACACACCAAAGACTCTCCCCGTGCGCTCACTAACCTCTCTGACCAAGATCACTAGACGTTAATAGGAAAGATAAACTTTCCGCTCGCTGATGGTGATTAGCGATCCGGCTCACATACTATTCGAAGAAAAGCCGAAATTGATGACAAACTAGTTAAAAACATACCATTAAGCAACGTCTGTAAATACTATATTTATCAAGCTCCTGAAAATATTCATAACGTTAGTAGGCGATGAAAACCTCGTAACCCCATTGTCTTAAATTTTGCATCTGAAGCGGAAATGGTTTCTTAAAATATAACATAATGTGATACAGGAAGTTGCTACAAGCGTAACTGTATACTAGAAGCCTAGTTATTGACAGATAAGAGAAATCCACGGATTTAAAAATCTCTCTTTGATTATAGAGTTACTGGTTACTGGAATCACGTCTTTTCACAGTCAGATGGAGTTACGAGGGTTTTCATTGCCTACCATCGATAAACCATTTATCACTGCTGGTACTTCAGTTAAAACCAAAGTATAATATAGTTGAAGTACCGCGGTAATGCAGTGGCGGAAGTTGACAATTTGTGACGGACCAGAATTCAAATTGGATGTCATCAACTCGCGCGCTCGATTATATTAATGTAAGTGAGTGCGGTCTGTTCCATGTGATATGTTCGAAATGCCAGTCTAGTAATATTTAGCAAAACGTAAACTTCAGCATTTCTCTAAGGACATGGTATATATATATATATATATATATATATATATATATATATATATATATATATACATATATATATATATATATATATATATATGAAACGGCCGTCGAACGTGTACCTCACCCCTCATGGTAATGTACATGTGCGTCAGTGAAAAAGACCAATAAAAATGTGTTAGCATGTCGACGTAATGTGCTGTTCCAGTCTCTTCCGTACCTAAGGTCCATCACCGTTCCCTTTGGATCCCTACGTAACTCGGTGCTCTCCGATACACACGATCGAACAGCGGAGGAGTGGTACACAAGCGTCAACTTTAGGTTACAATATCTCCGGATGTAATTTACATTTTACAATGCAACAAACGGCACTGATTACGTATTTGTTTATATGTTCAGATGGGCTAACAAAATTAACGGGGTTCCATTTTAAAAAAAACGTAGGTTTGTGTTAAAAAGCATACTTCCGTGCATTCTTTTATGGTTTGTATTAACCAATTACACTAGCTCCTCTCCTCACGTTCGGTCTGTGGAATCGATTCGTCAGTATTTGATGTGCTTTACGAAATATATCCAAGCGGTAATGTTAGGTGACTCACCCTGTATATATAATCATGAAATAATTAATTTTATTTCACGTAATTTTTATATCAACTTTTTTTGCGTTAACGAAGATGTCAGTACCCGCTGGTATCCTTAAGATTCACAATGTGTCTTGGCCTGATAACAATCTTACTCCCCCCGCCTCCCCCAGACCCTTCCCTTCCTCGCCCCCTCCCCCCTACCCACTCAGTGCTTCCGACTCGATCATGCCTTATGAGTTGATTTGAATAGCATCTAATTGAACAGGTTATTAAGTTTTTCATTTTCCTGATACAGCTAACACATAAAAAGACGACAGCAGGAGAAAAGTAGATAAACAAAACCGGTGCTAACTTCGTATTAAGAAGTGATCTTATCTGTCACACCAAGCGAAAATGAGGATAAATTCCTGAAATGCGCTGTGTCAAGCATTAGAAAAGATGTTATTGAAGCTAGTTCATTAAAACTTTTAGCCATTATGGATGTCGGACATTGCGACTGTGATAAATGAAGGTTTTCAAAAATGACTGCAAACAGACGCCTCTGGTGACGCTAGAACTTCTTTTAACCGTTGCCGGTTTCAAGCTGCCTCGCGACTCATCCTCTGTTAGTACAGTTGTTAATAACAGATCATACAGATGTGCAGACTGTTTTCCGAAGTTGCTGTTCTCCTGGAGTAATCATATGGAATCAAACGACACTGCAGCCCCTCCCGCGAGGCTATTCATGTTTAATAAAGCTGTAACATCAGTCGCTACCACTATGAAAAGCACTGATTGCAGTCATTTCTGAAAAAAGTTACTTTGTAACGTGGCTATAATTTTGCACATTACCAGCACTCATCTACATACTTTGCCATGATTTACAACCGGAATTAGGTATCATTTGATAGGTTGTACGTCGTAAATATGAATATTTAAAGAGGACTGATATTGTCAAGTACACCTTGTAAATAGTTGTTAACACTTATTGCATGAAAGGTGCCGGAGGGTCTTTATTGCCGGCCGCGGTGGTCTAGCGGTTCTGGCGCTGCAGTCCGGAACCGCGGGACTGCTACGGTCGCAGGTTCGAATCCTGCCTCGGGCATGGGTGTGTGTGATGTCCTTAGGTTAGTTAGGTAGTTCTAAGTCTAGGGGACTGATGACCTCAGCTGTTAAGTCCCATAGTGCTCAGAGCCATTTGAACCATTTTGAACCAAATCTTCCTTTTCGCGTTCAGTATTTTCCGTTGCGCACATTCATTTTACACCCGCCTGGAGTAGCATCTTGGAACTTTACCACTTACTGCCATCCGTCACCCCAGATTCCTTATGGAATCGAAGCCCCATGTATAAAACATCCATTTCGGTGTAGGTGATTTGCGCTCAGTCTTAAGGAAGTCTAGTTTTTCACGCATCTCAATGTTTACGATGCCATATCTCCTGAACTATGCATCTTACAACGATATAATTTTGCGGGTACATGCTGTGTTATCCGAAGATAATGTCTGCAAACTCTGCTGTGGATAGGATTAGTAGTAAAGAAGTAATAAATTTAAACGTGATGCTTCATGGTGAAATTTTATTGCATAACTGTGAAAATGTGAGTTTCCAAATTTTGTGAAAAAAGAGAGGGAAGGTAGGATCGTCACCGAATAAAAATACACTCCTGGAAATTGAAATAAGAACACCGTGAATTCATTGTTCCAGGAAGGGGAAACTTTATTGACACATTCCTGGGGTCAGATACATCACATGATCACACTGACAGAACCACAGGCACATAGACACAGGCAACAGAGCATGCACAATGTCGGCACTAGTACAGTGTATATCCACCTTTCGCAGCAATGCAGGCTGCTATTCTCCCATGGAGACGATCGTAGAGATGCTGGATGTAGTCCTATGGAACGGCTTGCCATGCCATTTCCACCTGGCGCCTCAGTTGGACCAGCGTTCGTGCTGGACGTGCAGACCGCGTGAGACGACGCTTCATCCAGTCCCAAACATGCTCAATGGGGGACAGATCCGGAGATCTTGCTGGCCAGGGTAGTTGACTTACACCTTCTAGAGCACGTTGGGTGGCACGGGATACATGCGGACGTGCATTGTCCTGTTGGAACAGCAAGTTCCCTTGCCGGTCTAGGAATGGTAGAACGATGGGTTCGATGACGGTTTGGATGTACCGTGCACTATTCAGTGTCCCCTCGACGATCACCAGTGGTGTACGGCCAGTGTAGGAGATCGCTCCCCACACCATGATGCCGGGTGTTGGCCCTGTGTGCCTCGGTCGTATGCAGTCCTGATTGTGGCGCTCACCTGCACGGCGCCAAACACGCATACGACCATCATTGGCACCAAGGCAGAAGCGACTCTCATCGCTGAAGACGACACGTCTCCATTCGTCCCTCCATTCACGCCTGTCGCGACACCACTGGAGGCGGGCTGCACGATGTTGGGGCGTGAGCGGAAGACGGCCTAACGGTGTGCGGGACCGTAGCCCAGCTTCATGGAGACGGTTGCGAATGGTCCTCGCCGATACCCCAGGAGCAACAGTGTCCCTAATTTGCTGGGAAGTGGCGGTGCGGTCCCCTACGGCACTGCGTAGGATCCTACGGTCTTGGCGTGCATCCGTGCGTCGCTGCGGTCCGGTCCCAGGTCGACGGGCACGTGCACCTTCCGCCGACCACTGGCGACAACATCGATGTACTGTGGAGACCTCACGCCCCACGTGTTGAGCAATTCGGCGGTACGTCCACCCGGCCTCCCGCATGCCCACTATACGCCATCGCTCAAAGTCCGTCAACTGCACATACGGTTCACGTCCACGCTGTCGCGGCATGCTACCAGTGTTAAAGACTGCGATGGAGCTCCGTATGCCACGGCAAACTGGCTGACACTGACGGCGGCGGTGCACAAATGCTGCGCAGCTAGCGCCATTCGACGGCCAACACCGCGGTTCCTGGTGTGTCCGCTGTGCCGTGCGTGTGATCATTGCTTGTACAGCCCTCTCGCAGTGTCCGGAGCAAGTATGGTGGGCCTGACACACCGGTGTCAATGTGTTCTTTTTTCCATTTCCAGGAGTGTATATAAAATCTTTCAAATTATGGGAAAAGGTTTTAGGAAGTCGGTAAGTGCTCTCAGTCTCGAATACTGGGTGAATACAATCTGGGTAATTTGCGCGCTGTGAGTTACTGTACTTCAAGGCACATTCACAGTTTTTGCGAGGGCGTGATGAGAAGTAATGCCTCCGAATTTTTAATGTGGCAACACTTAAAGCTTTTCAAACAAACAGAAACTCCTACATCTTTGTTGTTCATGTCTACGTATTTATTTCGCAACATAGTCACCCTGGTAACGAACGCAATTCTCCCGAAAATAAATCAGTTTGTTGACACCGTCAACAACCGACCAGTATGTTCCAAAATTTTCTCGAATATTCTGCTAAGCAGGCTTACACCATATGCAGATGAAATTGTGGGGGAATACCAAGCCGGTTTTCGGAGGAACAGATCAACTATAGACCAAATATTCACCCTGCGTCAAATTTTGGAAAAGAAATGGGAATACAATAAACCAGTCCATAATCTTTTCATAGATTTTACAAAAGCATATGATTCAGTATTGCAGTCAAAATTGTACAGAATTCTTTTGGATCTTGGAATACCAAAGAAGTATGTTAGACTTATAGAAGCGAGTTTGAAAAACTCAAAAGCTAGAGTACGCGTGGGGAAATTGGAGTCAGAAGAATTTGTAATAAAGAACGGACTTAAGCAGGGAGATGCCCTGTCTCCGCTACTTTTTAATTTAGTCCTAGAATATACAGTACTAATGGCAGCAGATAATTCTGAGGGTGTGGAGTTAAATGGAAATATTAAGATATTAGGGTATGCAGATGATCTAAACATCATTAGCGATAGGAAAGAATCTGTAACAGCAAATGCGAATGCGTTAATCAAGGCTAGTGAAGATGTAGGTCTAAGGATAAGTGAAGACAAAACTAAATACCTGGTTACTACTAGAATGCCAACAGCAGTAGATTAGGAAATGTTAAGAGTTGGAGACATGCAGTTTGAAAAAGTGAACACATTAAGTATCTAGGCGTGGGCATCACTTCGAGAAATGAGATTGAATCCGAACCGAAGAAGAGATTACGGGCGGGAAATGCGTGCTATTTCTCACTGAATAGATTACTTTCATTACGGGTATTGTCTAGGAATTTAAAGATTAGAATATACAAAACTATTATTCTACCAGTTATGCAGTGTGGGTGTGAGACTTGGTCTCTCACTGTGCAAAACGAAAAGCCGTTCCGAGTATTTGGAAACAAAATTTTGAGGAAAATTTTCGTAGCAAAGAGGGATGACATTAGCGGTGAGTGGCGAAAACTGCATAACGAAGAGATTCACGAACTCTATTCAAGCCCTGAAATAATCAGTATTATTAAATCACGTAGGCTGTGATGGGCGGGTCACGTAGCTCGACTGGATGAGGGCAGGGCAGCGCGCAGAGTACTGGTAGGGCACTTAGAGGGAAAACGACCTGTGGGGAGACCGAGGCGTAGGTGGGAGGACAATGTGAAGGCTGATTTGGGGACCCTAGGTATTGAAGGTGACTGGAATGAAATAGCCCAAGACAGGGACAAATGGGGAAAATACGTTGCTGCGGTAATGGACTCTCGAGTCCGGTATGACCAGTGAGTACGTAAGTAAGTAAGTAAGACACCGTCACTGTAGCATGTTTATCTTTGTTGACAGAGGCACAGCGTCATCTCTGCTTCTAGCACTTCATCACTACCAAAGTGAAGTCCTCGAAGCTGTTGTTTACGTTTTGGAGACATGAAAATAGAATGGGGCCAAATCAGGACTGTACGTAGGATGGTCGGTGGCAGTGAAGCCAAGGCGTCGGATTGTTGCCAATGTCGCAGCGCTCGTGTGTGGTCTGGCATTATCGTGCTGAAGGAGAGGCAGCTTCATGTGTGGACGAACTCTTGGAATTCGAACTCCATTACAGTACGTTGTCACGAGCCGAAATAGTTACATTAGGCACCACCATGTTACGTGTTACAATTCGGAGCTCTCTAGCGGCAGAGAGCTCCAAACATGTAGACGTGAAGAACATAGATGTAGAATGTTAATAACGTTCGTCTTATTTAAAAAGGTTTAGGGGTTTTCACATAAAAAATATGAGGTACTACTTTTCAGCACGCCCTCGTAACTTTAATACTTGACATGATGTATTAAACCTATAACGTAAGGAAGCTTTTGACAATGTTGACTGGAATACCCTCTTTCAAATTCTGAAGGTGGCAGGGGTAAAATACAGGGACCGAAAGGCTATTCACAATTTGTACAGAAACCAGATGGCAGTTATAAAAGTCGAGGGGCATGAAAGGGAAGCAGTGGTTGGGAAGGGAGTAAGACAGGGCTGTAGCCTCTCCCAGATGTCATTCAATCTGTATATTGAGCAAGCAGTAAAGGAAACAAAAGAAAAATTTGGAGTAGGTATTAAAATCCATGGAGAAGAAATAAAAACTTTTGAGGTTCGCCGATGACATTGTAATTCTTTCAGAGACAGCAAAGAACTTGGAAGAGCAGTTGAACGGAATGGACAGTGTCATGAAAGGAGGGTATAAGATGAACATCAACAAAAGCAAAACGAGGATAATGGAATGTAGCCGAATGAAGTCGGGTGATGCTGAGGGTATTAGATTGGGAAATGAGACACTTAAAGTAGTAAAGGAGTTGCTATTTGGGGAGCAAAATAACTGATTATGGTCAAAGTAGAGACGATATAAAATGTAGACTGGCAATGGCAAGGAAAGCGTTTCCGAAGAAGAGAAATTTGTTAATATCGAGTATAGATTTAAGTGTCAGGAAGTCGTTTCTGAAATTATTTGTATGGAGTGAAACATGGACGATAAATAGGTTTGGACAATCAGAGAATAGAAGCTTTCGAAATGTGGTGCTACAGAAGGATACTGTAGATTAGATGGGTAGATCACATAACTAATGAGGAGGTATAGAACAGAATTGGGGAGAAGAGGAGTTTGTGGCACAACTTGACTAGAAGGAGGGATCGGTTGGTAGGACATGTTCTGAGGCATCAAGGTATCACCAGTTTAGTATTGGAGGGGAGCGTGGAGGGTAACAATCGTAGAGGGACACCAAGAAATGAATACACTAAGCAGATTCAGAAGGATGTAGGTTGCAGTAGGTACTGGCAGATGAAGAAGCTTGCATAGGACAGAGTAGCATGGAGAGGTGCATCAAACCAGTCTCAGGACTGAAGACCACAACAACAACTTAAGATTACAGTCCACCTCTTAATAACTAAATGATGGCAGCGTTTGGAATTTTTAAGTTTGGTCAGTAGATAGATAAAATGTTGGAAATAAACTTTTAGATTCCCCTGGAAGTAAACTGGGGTTGCAAGAACGGTTTATGTGTTTGGTACTGTTACTTTGACTTGACGTAATTCCTTTGGCCCCTATGGGGGCATAGGGCATCCAGGAGAACTCGCCATCCGTCTCTGTCTTTGGCCATTTGCCTCAATTCTGCCCAGGTCTTGCCAACTCTTTTTGCTTCCCCTTCCACGGTCCTCTTCCATGTGCCCCTTGGTCTGCCTTCCTGCCTCTCTCAACGTCCTTACATTCCAAAAACCGATACGGGTTTTCCTTTTCAGGCCAAAGGTCATATCCTTAAGATCCATCCGGCTGTTTCTCCTTTTAGTTTCTGTGATATGTGTTTTTTGGTGGTGCGGGTTATCAGCCCACAGCCCCTGAGTGTCCTGGTGGGGCTGCCACCTCATGGCCTGGACACCTGCCAAGGTTCTATTTCAGGGCCTTACCTCTTAGATAGCTCGTCTTCACCACGACTACAGAACGCTATCCATCCCTTCGCAGTAAGGCCTATGTGCATCAAAGTTGTTCTGGTTTCCAAGGATCTTCTGCTGTCCACATTAGGGGACTGTGTCTGCTGCCACAAAATCACAAGGAGGAAAAGGAAATGAAGGGAATGTATAGGATGGGACAGAACAGAATAGGATAGGACAGGACACTAGACGGGACGTTGTGAGACACACTTTGTCTGGATCCCCTATGGAGACCTGTCCGGCTTGGGAGGCCCTGCCGGTAGTTACACCACCGCCGGCATAGCCCTCCACTTCATTGGATCACACAAACCCCCTCGCCCACACGGACAGTGTTTCGTTAAGGCGGTGTCTCCTGAGGGGGGTTTGGTACTGTAGATTATTGAAAACATTATTGACACAGTGGTAGAATTTCAAAAAGAGATTGTTCATGACGAATGACGTTGTGGTAAAAATCGGAGACCGTGATTGTAAGAGAGACGTTCGCAGTGTGTAAATGTGTGTGTGTGTGTGTGTGTGTGTGTGTGTGTGTGTTTGGTAATTCGGGGAACAGATTCTCTTCTACCAACACGTTTTTGTAAACTGTGGCATCCAAAAATTAACTCTCCGAGTCGCTTTAATTACGGCACGTGATGAGTAGTTAAACGTTCTGTAAACGGAATCACGGGAGTGTGCTCGCAGGAAAGGAAGCCCGCTAACACTGCGCGAGTGTAAAATCACGTCGGAGTAAAAAAGAGGGGCAAAAAAGAAGGTGGGAGGCAAAAAAAAGAGGGAACAAAAGGCTGATAAAATTAGAAATTACGACCGGCTAAGCTGGGTGATCATTGAGCAGGTGGGCGAGATGAGAATGAGGATGGGGGAGGTGAGGCAGTGGTGGGAGTGAATCGCCGGCAATTAACCCGTAACAAGGCGTAGGCGGGGGCGTGTTGTGCGTCCGTGCGTGGGTGTGTGTGCGTGTGTGGGCGAGCAGTCGCGCGCGGCGTGTACTGGGCGGCGCCGGCAGGTAGCGGGGTAATTTAGCCCTAACAAGAGCGAACGCGGCATTCCGCCATTAGCACCCGCTAAATAACCCCATTATCGGCCGCGTTGCCCCGGCAACGAGGGCGCGCACCTTGATAAATTAGCCGGCAGTGACGCCGGGCCGGGAGCGCGCTAGTTAAGTTTCTCCCCAGTCTGGCCGCTGCGTTGCCGGGGTGGGGAATATCTCAGCGACCAGTCCCGCGATATTTACCTGGCTGAGAAGTCTGATTACACATTATCCACATCACCAGCGCAATTACCAGGAACCTCAACATACTGGACAGTATAAGGAAAGAGCCTCAACATACTGGACGGTATAAGGAAATGCGTCTGTGCTGTGCAGTTGTGGGAAGTTTTGCTGGAATCTTTCATATATACATTTTTGGCAATGGATAAATGTTGCACCATCAGCTACCAAACTGATACTTCAATATTCCCCAGTCTGCGGGATTTGTTGATTAAAATTACATTATTATGCACGTTTCAGTATTTTCTCTTCAAAAAACAATCGAAAGGGTCAGGTATAGGACAATAACACAAGTAAATCTGATATGGTGTCCCATTTATCTTGACCACCCTAAATAACTCTTTGTCTAGATGCAAATTGTGGTGTCACCGCCAGACACCACACTTGCTAGGTGGTAGCCTTTAAATCGGCCGCGGTCCGGTAATATACGTCGGACCCGCGTGTCGCCACTGTCAGTGATTGCAGACCGAGCGCCGCCACACGGTAGGTCTAGAGAGACGTCCTAGCACTCGCCCCAGTTGTACAGCCGACTTTGTTAGTGAAGCTACACTGACAAATACGCTCTCATTTGCCGAGACGATAGTTAGCATAGCCTTCAACTAGGTCATTTGCTACGACCTAGCAAGGCGCCATTATCATTTGCTATTTATCTTGTGATGCATGTACCGTCAGACCGATGTTCACCAATTATGGATTAAAGTTAAGTATTCCAGCAGCAACGTACCTTATTGGCTATATTAATTACATTGTCCTGTTCCAGACCTCACGCCAGTCTGCGTGACCTTAAACGCGTGCATTTCGGTCTCCTCTAGCAACACGGTGTTGGATCTTCTGCCAACACATCACAAATTACAAAATGTTTCAAGCAAAAGTTCTTTAGCCGTCAGGGGATATTAATCAGCATGATTACCCTCACTGTAGCCTTGTTTTTTTTTACAAAGATATGAACAGCGGTGTGACTTTTTTAAATGTATTCTTTATTCGGTAATTCATTTCCTCTCATAAAGACCTATTCGAAAATGTATCACAGTGTACCATTCACTGAAACACAACGTAATTAATTACATAACGCAACACTGACGTTGACGCTCCCAGCGGTTAGTGCAGGTACTTGGGGTAATGGAACACATGCACGTGCTGACGTTGACAGAGGACAAATGTAAACGTAAGCAGAATGCACACCCGTCATTTCGTGAAACACCGTCAGCTGAAAAGTTGTGCGAATAGAATGTACACCAACCATCTATGGGGAATGTAAGTTAGCAGAACAGTAATTGCAATACTGTTTTCATATGTACGGGTACATTTAGTACAATAGTTTAGTCCATTTAAATTCTGTTGTGTGGAGTAGGCACAGAGTAAAGGTTGTCCTTTCTACAAACTGCATCGACATAACGATTCCTTTATTGTTGTTGAAGGTAGGCGAAATGCTACGCAGGCAGCGGAACTGCACAGAGAGCGATATCCAGACAAGAACCCACCTTCCGACGGATGTTTTCTCGTCTTGTTGTGACGCTTCAGGCAACGGGAAGTTTCAACCCACGACAACACAATCGTCGTAGCACTCGCACAAACTAAATTGCCGAAGTTACTGTTCTCGCTTCCGTTGCTATGAATCCACATGTGCGCACACGACAGCTTGAACACGAGACTGGCATTACCAAAACCAGTGTACATCGTATTCTTACACGTCACCGGTTCCATCCTTACCATGTACACCTACATCAAGAATTACATGGGAATGATTTCCAGAATCGTGTACAGTTCTGATAGTGGGCACAGCAGCAAATCCTCGCCAATCAGAACCTCTTCTCCAATGTCCTGTTTACCGATGAACGTTCCTTCTCAAACAAAGGACAGGTAAATACAAGAAACATGCATTATGGCTTAGACAGGTGGAAGATCAGCGTCAATGGAGAGTTAACGTCTGGTGTGGGATGGCTGGTACTCCAATTTTTGGCCTGTATTTCATCAATGGTAGTCTAAATGGCATAGCGTATGCCAACTTCCTCAGACGAATTCTTCCTCCTCTTCTGGATGAAGTGCCGCTAGGAACCAGAATGCTTATGTGGTTTCAACACGATGGATATCCGACACATAATGCCTTGCTTGCACGTCGTCTTCTGAATCGAAGGTATCCTATCAGATGGATTGGTCGAGGAGGATCTGTTACTTGGCCTGCTAGGTCTCCCGATTTAAATCCTCTGGAATTTTTTCTTTGGGGATGTATTAAAGACGTTGTCTATCGCGATATTCCAACAACTCCAGGGGACATGCAGGAACGTATCGTGCTTGCTTTTAATTGTCTTCAGCTGGGTAATGGTACAGGAGAGTCAAAGTCAATTTTGTTATCTTTTTTACTGGGTTTTCATTTGTTTTCTGAGAACTCCAGCAAGTGGATAAGATTGTGATCCTAGGCTCAACGCCAATATTGTGTTATGTAATTAATCACATTGTGTTTCAGTGAATTGTAGCCTGTGATACATTTTTGGATAGGTCTTTAGGAGAGAAAATGAATTATCGAATAAATAATACAGGGTGCCATTTAAAAAAGTCATACCGCTGTTCTTATCTTTGTAAAAAACAAGGCTACAATGAGGGTAACCATGCTGACTGATGTTCCCCTGACGGCTAAAGAAACATTTTGTAAGTTCCAGCTGGGCAAACAGTTATTTAGGGTATGCGATTTTCACTCTGCAGTGGAGTGTGCGCTGATATGAAACTTCCTGGCAGATTAAACTGTGTGCCCGACCGAGACTCGAACTCGGGACCTTTGCCTTCGCGGGCAAGTGCTCTACCATCTGAGCTACCAAAGCACGACTCACGCCCGGTACTCACAGCTTTACTTCTGCCAGTTTACTTCTGGTAGAGCACTTGCCCGCGAAAGGCAAAGGTCCCGAGTTCGAGTCTCGGTCGGGCACACAGTTTTAATCTGCCAGGAAGTTTCAGTTATTTAGGGTGGTCAAGATAAATGGGACACCCTATATATATATATATATATATATATATATGTGTGTGTGTGTGTGTGTGTGTGTGTGTGTGTGTGTGTGTGTGTGTGTGTGTGTGTCCAGGATCTCCTTCCAAGGCTCTACGTCGATTTGAACAGCACAATATCAGCACTATGATGTTTATAACTTCACGACTTCAACAGAAGTTGAAGTATAGGCTAAAACATGCGCTGCAATGAAACTTCCTGGCACATTAAAACTGTGTCCGCCGCTCGTGGTCTCGCGGTAGCGTTCTCGCTTCACGAGCACGGGGTCCCGGGTTCGATTCCCGGCGGGGTCAGGGATTTTCACCTGCCTCGAGATGACTGGGTGTTTGTGTTGTCCTCATCATTTCATCAACATCCAGGAAAGTGGCGAAATTGGACTGAGCAAAGATTGGGTAATTGTACGGGCGCTGATAACCACGCAGTTGAGCGCCCCACAAACCAAACATCATCATCATCATCATCACACATTAAAACTGTGTGCCGGACTGAGACTCGAACTCGGGACCTAGGGGAAACATCCCCTAGGCTGTGGCTAAGCTATGTCTCCGCAATATCCTTTCATTCAGGAGTGCTAGTTCTGCAAGGTTTGCAGGAGAGCTTCTGTAAAGTTTGGAAGGTAGGAGACGAGGTATTGGCAGAATTAAAGCTGTGAGGACGGGGCGTGAGTCGTGCTTGGGTAGCTCATTTGGTAGAGCACTTGCCCGCAAAAGGCAAAGGTCCCGAGTTCGAGTCTCAGTCCGGCACACAGTTTTAATCTCCCAGGAAGTTTCATATCAGTGCACACTCCGCTGTAGAGTGAAAGTCTCATTATGCACTGCAATGCTTGGCATACAGGCTGCCCTACATGACAGGTGTGTTGTGACAGAAGAGTATGGATCTGCAAAATCAACTTGATCTGCAGTGCAGCCTGCATATCTGGGGACAGAAACGGTATTTCTCGTCCCTGAGATGTAGGCTACTGGGCATGATAGGTATGCTGTGTTGGAGCAGTATTGACCTGCTTTATCGGTCTGCTATGTATGACAGCGTGTATGTCAGGGGCAATAAAAACGATTTTCATGCTCCTCATATAGCCTGTAATGTATGGTAGGCATGTTGTGGGAGTAGTAATGGCCTGCTTGTATGAACTGTATTACAGCAACTACACATTCTGATGAGCATGGCTGGGGACAGGCTGAGATAGATGGAGGAGAGGATGTACAGGGCAAGAGGAGGAGGAAAAGCAAAGAGAGTGGGGAGGAAAGGGAGATGGGTGAGGCAGCTGGAAGGTGTAGAAGGGTAGTGAGCAGGTGGAAGAGGGGGAGGCAGAAATCGAAAGAAACAGGTGGAGGAGTACAGGGTCAGATAAGAGGGGGGAGGATGATATGGTCAGAGGGGGTGGAGGAAATGGACAAAGGAGGGTAGGAGATGCACAGAGTGGGGTGGAGGACACAGACTCATAAGTCGAACTCATTAATAATTACACCATATCTCATTTAGTCTTTTGTTTAACCAAACAGCAAGAAGAACAGAACATTTTGAAACAAACACTTCCCCTCCCCCTCCCTTACGCCCCCCCCCTACTTACCACATTGTCACACTACACACATTAAAAGTCCCAAGCGATATCCGAATGTGTTGACAAAAAACCGCAATGCATTGCCTGAGCTCGTCGACACTTTCAACAGAGATGAATACACGAAAACTTTTAAATATCCCCACTCAGTAAAATCTAACGAGTTTAAGTTGGGGGACCAGAGAGTCCATAGTGCTGGCGGCCAATAAACTTCTCAAAAGTTATCGCTACATTTTCCAGAACAGCCACATGAAAGCGTGAAATTACCGTGAAATGAACACCCTTAGCTGCGTACAGGCGTTGATATAAGTCAACGGGGACAGTTGAAAATGTGTGCGCCGAACGGGACTCCAACCCAGGATCTCCTGATTACATGGCAGACGCCTTATGTTTTTTTTTATTACAGAGGTCAACCAGCTCTCTGACCGAACACGCTGAGCTACCGTGCCTTCCGCCTTCCATCTGAGCCACCGAGAACACAGAGGAGAGTGCGACTGCAGGGACTTATCTCTGGCACGCCTCCCATGAAACCGACATTCGTAACTTATTATCCCGCACTGTATTCATTGTGGCCCTTCCCATCATATTCATTTCATTACTCGCGGCTTTATCGCCGATTTCCGTAAGAGTTCGGGCACTGTTTGTGCATCCGCACAAAAAAAGAGGGTCAAATGGCGGGTGAGCCTTAACTATATATCACTCCTGGAAATGGAAAAAAGAACACATTGACACCGGTGTGTCAGACCCATCATACTTGCTCCGGACACTGCGAGAGGGCTGTACAAGCAATGATCACACGCACGGCACAGCGGACACACCAGGAACCTCGGTGTTGGCCGTCGAATGGCGCTAGCTGCGCAGCATTTGTGCACCGCCGCCGTCAGTGTCAAACAGTTTGCCGTGGCATACGGAGCTCCATCGCAGTCTTTAACACTGGTAGCATGCCGCGACAGCGTGGACGTGAACCGTATGTGCAGTTGACGGACTTTGAGCGAGGGCGTATAGTGGGCATGCGGGAGGCCGGGTGGACGTACCGCTGAATTGCTCAACACGTGGGGCGTGAGGTCTCCACAGTACATCGATGTTGTCGCCAGTGCTCGGCGGAAGGTGCACGTGCTCGTCGACCTGGGACCGGACCGCAGCGACGCACGGATGCACGCCAAGACCGTAGGATCCTACGCAGTGCCGTAGGGGACCGCACCGCCACTTCCCAGCAAATTAGGGACACTGTTGCTCCTGGGGTATCGGCGAGGACCATTCGCAACCGTCTCCATGAAGCTGGGCTACGGTCCAGCACACCGTTAGGCCGTCTTCCGCTCACGCCCCAACATCGTGCAGCCCGCCTCCAGTGGTGTCGCGATAGGCGTGAATGGAGGGACGAATGGAGACGTGTCGTCTTCAGCGATGAGAGTCGCTTCTGCCTTGGTGCCAATGATGGTCGTATGCGTGTTTGGCGCCGTGCAGGTGAGCGCCACAATCAGGACTGCATACGACCGAGGCACACAGGGCCAACACTCGGCATCATGGTGTGGGGAGCGATCTCCTACACTGGCCGTACACCACTGGTGATCGTCGAGGGGACACTGAATAGTGCACGGTACATCCAAACCGTCATCGAACCCATCGTTCTACCATTCCTAGACCGGCAAGGGAACTTGCTGTTCCAACAGGACAATGCACGTCCGCATGTATCCCGTGCCACCCAACGTGCTCTAGAAGGTGTAAGTCAACTACCCTGGCCAGCAAGATCTCCGGATCTGTCCCCCATTGAGCATGTTTGGGACTGGATGAAGCGTCGTCTCACGCGGTCTGCACGTCCAGCACGAACGCTGGTCCAACTGAGGCGCCAGGTGGAAATGTCATGGGCAAGCCGTTCCACAGGACTACATCCAGCATCTCTACGATCGTCTCCATGGGAGAATAGCAGCCTGCATTGCTGCGAAAGGTGGATATACACTGTACTAGTGCCGACATTGTGCATGCTCTGTTGCCTGTGTCTATGTGCCTGTGGTTCTGTCAGTGTGATCATGTGATGTATCTGACCCCAGGAATGTGTCAATATAGTTTCCCCTTCCTGGGACAATGAATTCACGGTGTTCTTATTTCAATTTCCAGAAGTGTCTATATATAAAGATGGTATCTGTTGTTTCGGACATGTCCCAAAGAACAGATACCATCTTCATATATACGTGAAAGTGTGCCAGTGGATCGTCCTGCATGTAGCATATACATACATCCTTGTTACATGAGTAACTTGGTCCGAAACGTAGCCTCAGCCATTAACCGTGTTCTAACAGATGCATGGTCCGCCAGCATAGCTGAGTGGTCCGCATAGATTACTGTCATGCGGAGATCCTAGGTTCGATTCCTGGTACTATCAACGATTTTTCCTTCGTAGGAGGACTGGTGCGACGTCCACTCAACCTCGTCATGTCAACTGGGGAGCTACGTGAGTGAGAAACAGCGACTCCAACATCTAGGAAGTAAACAAAACGGTCGGGAGAGCGGGCATCATTGTGCATCTACAGACGTAGTATCGGCAGTCTACAAATTTTTATCATCACAAATAATATAATATTCATAACACTCGACTAGTGAATGACCAAACGCATAAAGTGATACTGAAAATGTATGCTTGTCCGTGTCTTCAAAATTGTTCGTATTTAATCAAAAGAGAACGAGAAATTGCTTCTCATGAAGACGCTATTAAATTGCAGTCGATACTGCATGACCAATGATCAGCGCCGATATTTAAGGAAATGCTGCGTTATGCATGATTTGCTTCCAAATTATTGTCTGAAAGAGAGGTTTTTGAAAATGTTGGTTCAAATGGCTCTGAGCACTATGGGACTTAACATCTGAGGTCATCAGTCCCCTAGAACGTAGAACTACTTAAACCTAACTAACCTAAGGACATCACACACATCCATGCCCGAGGCAGGATTCGAACCTGCGACCGTAGCTGTCGCGCGGTTCCAGACTGTAGCGCCTAGAACCGCTCGGCCACTCCGGCCGGCTTGAAAATGTTAACGAGGTTTGTTTTTCCATGGAAAACCTCAAAAGACCTTGCGTATACGGAAACATAGCATTTATTCAAGGCAGCTGGTGCCGTTTAACTTTATGTTTAAAATACCATCCTGCAACTTGCACTCGTCATGTCGAAAGCGACGATTAATTGTACATCTTTCGAAAGCAGTCTGTGCCGGTCAAAACTTGCAAGCAACAAGTCGTTTAGGGCTCCTTCCAGGTATAAGGGATTTCTCAAAACACGGGCAAGCATACATTTTCAGTATCATTTTATGCGTATGGTCGTTTGCTAGTCGATAGTTATGAGTATTATATTATTTGCGATAGTAAAAATTTGTAGACTGCCTAATAAAGCTCTAATTTTTTTTAAGTTCATCCGATTACACGTATTTTCCCCATTATATCAATTGTAATATAAATAGTAAAGAAAATTACTTTGTTAGAAATTAAAAAAAAAAACTGACAAGCAGGACTCGATCCATCGATCCAGCGATTATGGGGCTTCAACGCTAATCACTTTTTTTTCTTTTTTTTTGCATTTTGTTCGTTGTTGATCTTTGTGTTTGGTCGTTGCGGACGTCACATGACATGCGTTCAAGTTCGTTTGTTGATCCTTCCACTCACTTTTTTATTACGGAGGCCAACCAGCTCTCTGACCGAACACGCTGAGCTACCGTGTCGGCAAATTATCTTGCGATTTTCTCAATAACACTTGAGAAGTACGCGCTACGGCTTACACACTTTGTTGTCCTCGTGGAGTACTACGAGTGTACGAAGTTTGCAGTGAATCCGCGTTCCTAACATCGTGGCCTCTGAAAGGTCTCTCTTGGATTCCTTTCATGTTAATTTCTTAAATCTGTTGTCATCTACGGCATAAATTCCTCTTCTAAATTTACTGTGGTGTTTCTGTCTGGAAGGAGACTGAGCAGTGGAAAGTGTTACTTTTACACATAAACAAGAACGATCTGTCACACTACTACACTTTAAAACAAAGTTTATATGTAATTCATGTCACACAGTCTCATACGGAACCTACATCCACTTTCTTTTATATACTGTATATGATAAGATACTGTCATCTCCCTTCCCTTCTGTGTGAGAGGATAAATGAGCAAATGTATTTCTACTTGCATGCTTGATGGTAGCAGACAAGCTTGTCTGCTAGAAAACAGTAGGACCAACGTCGGAACAGGTAGCTACGTTTTCTAAAAGCAGAGAGGTTTCTATTCTTAGTATGGTCCTGTCCGTCCCTTGTCATGTTGGTATAGGAAGCTGCCTCTCTGGTCACTTCCATTTGTATCTGTTAAGCACGCTCGGTAGGGGCCCAGGGCAGTCTGTCCGCGGCGAGCGTCTGAAGTGTTAAGATCTCTGGCTAAGCTCGTGTCTGCTAAGTCCGTAGGACAATGGATTTCTTAAGTTCAGCCTAATTGAAAATTTAATCACCTTTCTTCAGGTTTAGCTCTAAAATATCTAATGTTATCTTAAATTGAAACGCAGTGTAACTCGAGTGTGAAGCTCAGAATATCTTCCAGTAGTTGCTTTGTCACTACTTTGTCAGTAAAGTGGAACCACGTGTTGATGATCTGTAACTCTAAGATCATCAATCTTAAATGCAAATGTGCGTGAGATTATAACGTCTCGTCTTGACAATATTTTTCAATATAGCAACTTTTCTTTATGTTCAACCCACGTGGGGTGTACTTTGTGAGACCAGTACCACGTGCTTATACAATTGTTTGACCCATCATGTTGATAGTAAGACGATAGTAGCCAGTTCGAGGTTTTTCTTTTGTAAATTGCGTTCCGATGTAATTTATTTTAATTATCAAAATTATTGTGGAGTTACACTCTTTGTGTAAACCAAGTTGACCACGTGAAGCATGTAGTGTAATCATCAAAGTAGCCCTCTTTCGGGAAGATTTCACAGAGAGTTAGTATGAATTTAATATACCAGTGTGTGGTAATTAGATGACGGACAGGATTGCGCTACGAATGTAACTTCTTTGGGTGAAAATTGAATCGTTTGGTTGTGGTTAATTTCCTCTTGGATATGTTTCAACGTTCTTCGTGTGCTATTTTATGAATGCAGTGTTGTATGTAGTCTCCCAATCTTGGCTCCCTGGTTGGGAACATGGTAAGCTAGACTGGATATCTGGTGAAACAGTTGCGCAGTAATGCAAGGTTCACTTCCTCAGGTAGCTCAGAGCTTTTAACCCACTTTTATGGTCTTGAATATCAGCACCGCTTTCAGAACAAATTGATGCAACAACATTACACCTCCCCTTGTGAGACGAACAGCCGGATTACATCTGAAATCTGGTCGGAGGTTACACACAGAGCATTAACAAGAACCGTCCAGAATATATATTTCCAGAATGAGATTTTCACTCTGCAGCGGAGTGTGCGCTGATATGAAACTTCCTGGCAGATTAAAACTGTGTGCCGCACCGAGACTCGAACTCGAGTCTCGGTCCGGCACACAGTTTTAATCTGCCAGGAAGTTTCAGAATATATATTGTTCGAAGTTAAGTTGAGGTGTTGATTTGGCATTCGTCATTTGCTGCTGACATGGCACCACAGACGGCACTGACATACGTGGTGTACAGCTAGGGTCAACTGGGACCTTGAGCGGCATTCTGCGGTGTCCAGCGGTGAGTCTCGCTCCTAAGAATGCAGACTTTCAAAGGTGGTATTTGCATCCTTGCTGATTTTTGTTTTAGAGGGCACCAGGCCGTTGTCCAGAGCAAACGTTTCGTCTTCTGATACTGGAAACATTATCACATGAAGCCTACAGCGTTGGAAGACGATAAACGTTTGGCAGATAAATGTGCTCTGGATCTCTGTCTTATGCCCGCTTTATTTTCACCGTCCTTCGTATGGAGAACAGTAGCGGCCCTAGCACACGATCTTGAGGAACACCAAACGCTACCTTCGCTTTTGGCGAAGCCTCCCCATTAAGAACGACATAATGATTTATCGCTGCTAGAAAATAGTCAAGCTGAGCTCTTAACTCCCCTGTTCAGGTATTCCGTTTGTACTTCTGCGTACTTCAAACCAAATTCCTCCCGTTATTGGGAAACTCTTCCGTAGCAAACAGTCTGGCCGCGTTAAGTTATAATGGACTGTGCTGCGTTGGTGAGGGGGTGTTGTGATAAGGGGTTCTTTCGCGGGTCTGGGAAACTTTATTAACTTTGAATGTGCCCGCAGTGGCTGTCTCGCGGTTAATTCGGAGGAAATACTTCGGCGTCTGCTGCATTTCTTTGTTGTGGAAGCCGCGCGCGGAGTAGGGTATAGTTGGGGGGAGTGGGAGAGAACGAGAATTAGATAAGGAAGCAGATTTATTTCCGGTGGTGGCGTGTCTGGAGGCGTGATGGATGCGCCAGGCAGTTAGCTGGTTGTTAGCGGCGTGTTTCGTTGCCCGTAGGAAGGTCCATTATCTGTAGGCGCGGGGGCTGTCGCCTCTCGTGGTGCAACCGCTGGGCTGTTCGCGCATGTAATATCGCACCTGCATGCTTTCAGAGTAGACGCACAGGGTGTCTGAAAATAAAAATAATGTGAACTGCAACAGCACCTACCGGTCCACTGATGGAAACAGAAAAAGGTCTCCGGCATTACTAATATGTTGCGAGGGCAGACCATCAAGAAATTCCACTATTAAATCGTAGCGACTCATGTGCCACACGATACTGAAATAATTAACGATGTGGTTATGGGTTGTGTCTCACAGCCAAACCCACAGATATCAAACGGTCCGATAGGTACCAAACGCTGTGTATCGACTGAGTATCAACTCCGATATACACTCATGCTCATAAATTAAGGATAATTGCAGAACTTGTTGCCACACAGCGTGACACTACACAAAACTGGCGCTAATAGTATAGGCACATACGAAACGCCACTGTTTCCTGCGCATGTACCCCGACATCAGTATGGGATATGATCACCGTGCACACGTACACAGGCCGCACAACGGGTTGGCATACTCTGGATCAGGTGGGCGAGCAGATGCTGGGTTATAGCCTCCAATTTTTGCACCAGTGCCTGTCGGAGCTCGTGAAGTGTCGTAGGGGTTTGAAGACGTGCAGCGATATGTCGACTGAGAGCATCCCAGACGTGTTCGATGGGGTTTAGGTCTGGAGAACAGGCAGGCCACTCCATTCGCCTGATATCTTCTGTTTCAAGGTACTCCTCCCCTATGGCAGCTCGTTGGGGCCGTGCGTTATCATCCATCAAGAGGATGTTGGGACCCACTGCACCCTTGAAAAGGCGGACATACTGGTGCAAAATGACGTCCCGATACACCTGACCTGTTACAGTTCCTCTGTCAAAGACATGCAGGGGTGTACGTGCACCAGTCATGATCCCACCCCACACCTTCAAACCACGACCTACATACAGGTCCCTTTCAAGGACGTTAAGGGGTCGGTATCTGGTTCCTGGTTCACGCCAGATGAAAACCCGGCGTGAATCACTGTTCAGACTATATCTGAACACGTCCGTGAACATAACCTGGGACCACTGTTCCAATGACCACGTACTGTGTTCTTGACACCAGGCTTTACGGGCTCTCCTGTGACCAGGGATCAGTGGAATGCACCTTGCAGGTCTCTGGGCGAGTAAGCTGTGTCTTTTCAGTCGCCTGTGGACTGTGTGTCTGGCTACAACTGTTCCAGTGGCTGCGATAAGGTCCCGAGCAAGGCTACCTGCAGTACTCCGTGGCCGTCTGCGGGTACTGATGGTGAGATATCGGTCTTCTTGTGGTGTTGTACACTGTGGACGTCCCGTACTGTAGCGCCTGGGCACGTTTCCTGTCTGCTGGAATCGTTGCCATAATCTTGAGATCACACTTTGTGGCATACGGAGGGCCCATACTATGACCTGCTGTGTTTCATCAGCCTCCATTTGCCCTAGGATTCTACCCCTCATAACGTCATCAATACCTGTTCTTTGAGCCATTTTCAACACACAGTCATCATTAGTACGTCTGAAAACGTCTGCACACTTACTCGCTGCACCGTACTCTGACATGCACCAATACGTATGTGGACTGTTGCTAGCGCCACCGTGCGTCGACAGCAGGTCAGATACACCGCATGGGCATACCCCGAGGTGATTTCAACCCGCAAAACTCCCAGCAGAGCATTGTTTCAGCATGTATCAGCATTATCCTTAATTTATGAACATGAGTGTAGTGTATGCTGTCGTCAAGAAGAACATGCATAAACGGTATGCAGTAAGCAACACCTGCCCTACTGAGCTAGGAAACGCGTACCTCTGATCATCTGTCGTGTGGAGCTCCCGTGGGAGCCCTGGTCATGCCAGTTTCTATACTATAGTACGTGTGAAACTGTTATATGGGACAACATATTCCTGACATGTAAAAGCTCTGTTCGGAGTTAGTAAACATTGCATGGGGGCTTAATTAATTTTTTTTTATTATGCAAATATTTTTACTGTCTGTCCGGTTACGCAGTCTCGTAACCGGTTGGCCCTGACCAGTATTTGTACGCAATCTGACTGCATAGAATAACAACAAGAAATGAAACAAAACTTCCGTTAACACAATTAATTAATTAAGTCCCCAGCAACTATAAAACCTACGAAACAACAAAACACCAGTGTAACTGTTCTGTGTGTGGAAGTGTGATTCAACGTACACATCTGGCACGGTTCTTCCTCAATAAGACCAGATATTTTAAACACCATTTGTACTGAAGTAACTAAAAAAAAACAGAAATACTATAATTGCAGATAGAAACCCTAATTACAGTCTAATACATGAACAAGAGCCAGATGCTTTGTTGACTGAACCTGTGACCAAGAGGCATTATTGCTTAAGGCATTGAAATAATCAAAAAAGGAATTTTTTTACCTTCATATATATTGACGAAAAGCACATTACAGCATCCCTAATCCAACAGTATCTGGTGTCTAGCCCATCAAAACAATATGACAACATCTGAACAAGCACTCTCCATGGGAACTTCTCAACTACGACACGCTACTGCAACATGTCAACAAGCACACTCCACCACGACTTCTCGACAAGAACTCTTACGACGACTTCACGACAACCAATGCCTACCACCGCTTCTGAACAACTACTGCCAGTGGAGGCGGCTGAATAATACTCTTTGGCGCAATCTCTGTCGCTGTGATTCAGTGTAGCCACCTTTCAACATCTTCAAATGTGTGGGAATTCGTAAGAGACAAAACTGTTGATGACATTGGTCCCTAGAGTTACACGCTACTTAAACTAACTTACGCTACGAACAACACACACACCCATGGCCGAGGCAGGACTCGAACCTCAGACGGGAAGGGCCGTGCAATCCATGACATGGCGCCTGAAACTGCGCGGCCACTCCGAGAGGCTCATAGTTTGTACCAATGTTCCATTGGCAGTTCCCTTTCACTTCGTTTATTTGAAGGTAGTAAACCTATTGAGTACATTTGTAAAAATGGTTCAAATGGCTCTGAGCACTATGGGACTTAACTTCTGAGGTCATCAGTCGCCTAGAACTTAGAACTACTTAAACCTAACTAACCTAAGGACATCACACACATCCATGCCCGAGGCAGGATTCGAACCTGCGACCGTAGCAGTCGCGCGGTTCCGGACTGAGCGCCTTAACCGCGAGACCACCGCGGCCGGCAAGTACATTTGTAGTTTCACAGAATAAACATAAACAATGGCAGCAGAAGAATAAAAAAACAGAGGCATTACACGTGTGCAAGTATTAACAGTGATAACAATAACAATTTCTGGAGCTCTTACACGACAGACGCTCACAGTTATGCTTTTCCTGTTCTCTGCACGTCATGTGTTACTTACTGCTTACCGTTTACACACGCTCTCCTCAACGAGAGCGCATAGCACAAACTGTATCGTAGTTTACGTTGATACTCTGTCGATACACAGTGTTTGGTACCCATCTGATTATCCGTCGTCTTGGAGTATGCGCGTCGGTATGACTTGGATTAGAATTATATGTGGAGTCTGTAACGTAACCATCTGGATAATGCTAGTTATTATGAAATATAATTGCTCTCAAAATATATCTACATCTACATCTACATCCATACTCCGCAAGCCACCTGACGGTGTGTGGCGGAGGGTACCTTGAGTACCTCCATCGGTTCTCCCTTCTATTCCAGTCTCGTATTGTTCGTGGAAAGATAGATTGTCGGTATGCCTCTGTGTAGGCTCTAATCTCTCTGATTTTATCCTCATTGTATCTTCGCGAGATACACGTAGGAGGGAGCAATATACTGCTCGGCTCCTCGGTGAAGGTATGTTCTCGAAACTTCAACAAAAGCCCGTAACGAGCTACTGAGCGTCTCTCCTGCAGAGTCTTCCACTGGAGTTTATCTATCATCTCCGTAACGCTTTCGCTATTACTAAATGATCCTGTAACGAAGCGCGCTGCTCTCCGTTGGATCTTCTCTATTTCTTCTATCAACCCTATTTGGTACGGATCCCACACTGGAGAGCAATATTCAACAGTGGGCGAACAAGCGTACTGTAACCTACTTCCTTTGTTTTCGGATTGCATTTCCTTAGCATTATTCCAGATCTCAGTCTGGCATCTGCTTTACCGACGATCAACTTTATATGATCATTCCATTTTAAATCACTCCTAATGCGTACTCCCAGATAATTTATGGAATTAACTGCTTCCAGTTGCTGACCTGTTATATTGTAGCTAAATGATAAAGGTTCTTTCTTTCTATGTGTTCGCAGCACATTACACTTTTCTACATTGAGATTCAACTTAAACAATTTGTGACTCTGTATACAGGGTGTTTCAGTAAGGCAGTGCCAAATTTTTAGGAGAGACAGAGTACACCTAGACGAAGTGAAGTCTCATAGCAAAGCGTGGTCGGAAACGAATTCCTGGCGTGGCAGTGACAGCACAAAACACCAAGAAAGGGAGCACACGAACTGCTTCCTCCGGAGACACGTCAAGACACCGGTGTACGAAACCCCTGTTAACAGTGTTGATGAACCTATTGCACGCATCGTGGCAGCTGCGTCCAGGATACGACCGCTATTTTCCAGAACGTCAGATCTTCCAGTAGCCAGCCACGTGGTCTGGGATCGTAATTTCGAACACCTTCGTCGATGACGGTGGTTGTCTGTTTTTTTTTTTATCTTATGGTAAGCATAATGAACATGTTTCCTCACCCTGTTCGTGCCATATCTTTTTTGTGCGACGTCGACCTATAAGTTGTATCATGCGGGCATACAAGTTCGTCAGCAAGGTGGTGCAAGGCCATCACATTGAATAGCGATTATGTTGAAACATAGGGTTTTGTAGCGAAAAGAGTGGGGGAATAATATGATGTATAGGAATACCGTACAAACCAACGTGCTTTCAGAAAAAAATATGGTGCATTAGTTATTGAACGCCCCCCGTGGACACAAAACTAGAAAACAGTGACAGAAAGAGTAACGAAAAGAATAACGAGATGAAAAATTTAATTGGTAATGTTGAAATGGTACAGTACCGCCCGACATTGAAAATAGGTACAACATTCTACGTTATTCTTGTCAGAACAACATATCTTTTGTAATAATAACTCAATTTCACTTAATACACCGAAGCTGGATACCAGCCCAGGAAAGAAGGACAATTTATTTATTTAATTGATCACATGTGCACTCCCACAAAATAAATCCCTACATCCAATTTGGTGAGATCTGTGAAATGAATGAATGTATGGTCGTCTGCTAACCGCAGATAGTGAATGTGCAATATATGATCATCTCTGAGACGGTCCTTTGGTCACCTTTGGTGGAACCAAAGAGATGAAATTTACCTGAGCTTTGAGCGCCTGAAATGTGGCTGACCAATACGGTAGCATGGTGCTCCCCCACCTCAGTGGGGGTGCGAGATGACCTGAAGAACGGCCAGGTTTCAGCACTCTGGCGCTGGATCTTGTGTTGGTAAGACCTGTTTTAGGTGTGCTCCGTAAGGACAAAAGGCTGGAGAGAATTGGTATGCATGAGAAATACTTAAGAGTAGTTTAGAATAATTATTTCTCCATTTCAGGAACTTTCGGTGGAGAATTAAATGACAGGCAGGTAATATTAAGGGGATCGTAGTAATCTTCGGAAGTGACCAACGGTCACAATGAAACCCCGTGTAGCAATAAGTTGAAATGCTTGCGAGTGCTAGTACTGTTGAAATACTTCCGAGTGCTAAAGTTAAGCTGAATTACTGGCGTGTGTACTATAAGTTGGAAATATTTAAGTAATGGCATTTGCAGGACTTGAAATTAGAGACGAGCACTTCCACGTGGTGAGTACTGTGTGAGTCTCAATCTGCGTATGAGACAAAGGATAAAGAGAAGTACTCGTCCATGGTATCAGTTGAGGACTCGCGTGTGTGACGAATATGATCTTAATATTACTTTGCGTGTTATGTTTCCGTGTGACGCTGGATTCAAACTCTAATACTCTGAGAGAGAAGCAAGGTGAGTCAGCCATCTATCCAGCAACGCCAGTTGGATTGCATTGCACAGGAAGACGTGCATATATCCTACAGAGTTCGTGGTAGGAAAGAAAAGTTACTAAGTGGGGCAGCGTCATGTGAAACTGGGATGAATACTAATTGAAGTGGGAAAGCTGAAGGTGATAATGTTGTGACTATTCCTTGTGTTGTATTCTAGGTTGCTAGTGTGTAATTTAAGTATGTGTGGTTTGCATGGGACAGTAGCAAGATAGGTTCACAGGCAGTGGGTTATGCATGTTCCTTTTTGTACCGATCGGTCTGGAGTAAATTTTCGTGATGATGGGTGTGAGAGTCGAACTGTGAGATATAGCAAAAGATCCACCATCCTATCCAGAAAGTGCACTGTAGCGTTAGATAATTACGAGACCGTAAGATAGAGAATCACCAATGTAAAGCCATGCCCACTGGGACGTGTTTTTCATGTGTAATTGCTGTATAAAATGTAACGGTGTGTTTAGGTTATCTTTGAATCATAATAGAATTTATCGGAATAAAAAAGATAGTGAAAAGAAAAAGATTGGTGGCCTTGTTCTTCGAATAGTGTGTAGTCATGATATCCAGAATTTATAATGTGTGCGCCATTCATATTCAGTGCGATGGCCACGTGTTGATCACAGCCTCTGGGTAAGATAGAAAATGTGGTATTGCCAGTGCGTAGTAGTAGTCAGATGTCCGTTATCAGTTTCCGTTGCGTAATATTCAAACAGGAGAATAATTTGTGGGTAGAATTGGAAGGAAAAATCAGCATTGGCCGTATTTTGTTGTTTTATTGTCAGCAAAATCGATTTTCGGTCACTTAGAGACCATCCTCAGTGCTGTAATATACAATTAAAATTGGTTGGCACTAGTATCAAGCTACACTACTGGCCATTAAAATTGCTACACCACGAAGATAACGTGCTACAGACGTGAAATTTAACCGACAGGAAGAAGATGCTGTGATATGCAAATGATTAGCTTTTCAGAGCATTCACAAAAGGTTGGCGCCGGTGGCGACACCTACAGCGTGCTGACATGAGGAAAGTTTCCAACCGATTTCTCATACACAAACAGCAGTTGACCGGCGTTGCCTGATGAAACGTTGTTGTGATGCCTCGTCTAAGCAGGAGAAATGCGTACCATCTCGTTTCCGACTTTGATAAAGGTCGGATTGTAGCCTATCGCGATTGCGGTTTATCGTATCTCGACATAGCTGCTCGCGTTGGTCGAGATCCAATGACTGTTAGCAGAATATGGAATCGGTGGGTTCAGGAGGGTAATACGGAACGCCGTGCTGGATGCCAACGGCCTCGTATCACTAGCAGTCGAGATGCAGGCATCTTATCCGCATAGCTGTAACGGGTCGTGCAGCCACGTGTCGATCCCTGAGGCAACAGATGGGGACGTTTGCAAGACAACAACCATCTGCAGGAACAGTTCGACGTCGTTTGCAGCGGCATGCACTGTCAGCTCGGAGACCATGACTGCGGTTACCTTTGCCACTGCATCCCAGACAGGAGCGCCTGCGATGATGTATTCAACGACGAACCTGGGTGCACGAATGGCAAAACGTCATTTTTTCGGATGAATCCAGGTTTTGTTTGCAGCATCATGATGGTCGCATCTGTGTTTGGCGACATGGCGGTAAACCCACATTGGAAGCGTGTATTCGTCATCGCCATACTGGCGTATCACCGGCGTGATTGTATGGGGAGTTATTGGTTACACGTTTCGGTCACCTCTTGTTCGCATTGACGGCACTTTGAACAGTGGACGTTACATTTAAGATGTGTTACGACCCGTGGCTCTACCCTTCATTCGATCCCTGCGAAACCCTACATTTCAGCGGGATAATGCACGACCACATGCTGCAGGTCCTGTACGGGGCTTTCTGGATACAGAGAATGTTCGACTGCTGCCCTGGCCAGCACATTCTCCCGATCTGTCACCAATTGAAGACGTTTGGTCAATGGTGGTCGAGCAAGTGGCTCGTCACAATACGCCTGTCAGTACTCTTGATGAACTGTGGTATCGTGTTGAAGCTGCATGGGCAGCTGTATCTGTACACGTCATCCAAGCTCTGTTTGACTCAATGCCCAGGCATATCAAGGCCGTTATTACGGTCAGATGTGATTGTTCTGGGTACTGATTTCTCTGGATCTATGGACCCAAATTGCGTGAAAATGTAATCACATGTCAGTCCTAGCATAATATACACTCCTGGAAATTGAAATAAGAACACCGTGAATTCATTGTCCCAGGAAGTGGAAACTTTATTGACACATTCGTGGGGTCAGATACATCACATGATCACACTGACAGAACCACAGGCACATAGACACAGGCAACAGAGCATGCACAATGCCGGCACTAGTACAGTGTATATCCACCTTTCGCAGCAATGCAGGCTGCTATTCTCCCATGGAGACGATCGTAGAGATGCTGGATGTAGTCCTGTGGAATGGCTTGCCATGTCATTTCCACCTGGCGCCTCAGTTGGAACAGCGTTCGTGCTGGACGTACAGACCGCGTGAGACGACGCTTCATCCAGTCCCAAACATGCTCAATGGGGGACAGATCCGGAGATCTTGCTGGCCAGGGTAGTTGACTTACACCTTCTAGAGCACGTTGGGTGGCACGGGATACATGCGGACGTGCATTGTCCTGTTGGAACAGCAAGTTCCCTTGCCGGTCTAGGAATGGTAGAACGATGGGTTCGATGACGGTTTGGATGTACCGTGCACTATTCAGTGTCCCCTCGACGATCACCAGTGGTGTACGGCCAGTGTAGGAGATCGCTCCCCACATCATGATGCCGGGTGTTGGCACTGTGTGCCTCGGTCGTATGCAGTCCTGATTGTGGCGCTCACCTGCACGGCGCCAAACACGCATACGACCATCATTGGCACCAAGGCAGAAGCGACTCTCATCGCTGAAGACGCCACGTCTCCATTCGTCCCTCCATTCACGCCTGTCGCGACACCACTGGAGGCGGGCTGCACGATGTAGGGGCGTGAGCGGAAAACGGCCTAACGGTGTGCGGGACCGCAGCCCAGCTTCATGGAGACGGTTGCGAATGGTCCTCGCCGATACCCCAGGAGCAACAGTGTCCCTAATTTGCTGGGAAGTGGCGGTGCGGTCCCCTACGGCACTGCGTAGGATCCTACGGTCTTGGCGTGCATCCGTGCGTCGCTGCGGTCCGGTCCCTGGTCGACGGGCACGTGCACCTTCCGCCGACCACTGGCAACAACATCGATGTACTGTGGAGACCTCACGCCCCACGTGTTGAGCAATTCGGCGGTACGTCCACCCGGCCTCCCGCATGCCCACTATACGCCCTCGCTCAAAGTCCGTCAACTGCACATACGGTTCACGTCCACGCTGTCGCGGCATGCTACCAGTGTTAAAGACTGCGATGGAGCTCCGTATGCCACGGCAAACTGGCTGACACTGACGGCGGCGGTGCACAAATGCTGCGCAGCTAGCGCCATTCGACGGCCAACACCGCTGTTCCTGGTGTGTCCGCTGTGCCGTGCGTGTGATCATTGCTTGTACAGCCCTCTCGCAGTGTCCGGAGCAAGTATGGTGGGTCTGACACAACGGTGTCAATGTGTTCTTTTTTCCATTTCCAGGAGTGTATTTGTCCAATGAATACCCGCTTATCATCTGCATTTCTTCTTGGTGTAGCAGTTTTGATGGCCAGTAGTGTATAACCACAAGCTTAGAGCGATCACATAATTAGTCAATTAATTGTGGGTATTAGAGCTCATAATCAGTCACTGATGTAACTCGAGAAATGAGAATAAATCCACTCGCATGGCAGACCACTCATCTTGCAGGCCTGACTGCTTGATGCCACAGTATGAGCAAGGCATGTGGGTGCCTCTTATTGTGTAAGTAGGCTGTTTAGGTTCTTATGGTGGTAACGCCACGTAGCGCTCTGTATGAAAATCGCTGACTGCGCTGTGTGCAGTCTGTGGCTGGCTGGACTCATTGTTGGTATATTTGCTTTGTAGTGTTGGGCAGCTGGATGTGAACAGCGCGTTGGGTTGGGCTGTTGGAGGTGAGCCGCCAGCAGTGGTGGATGTGGGGAGTTTTGAGGTGTTAATATGAGCGGACGATCTGGACGTGTGTCCGTCAGAAAAAGGAAATTTCTCAAAATATATGTCAAGAATTTATAAATATATTATGACTTTTTGAACATTATTAAGGTAAATACATTGTTTGTTCTCTGTCAAAATCTTTCATTTGCTAATTGTATGCCTATCAGTAGTTAGTGCCTTCAGTAGTTCGAATCTGATTCAGCTGGCAGTATTGGCGCTCGCTGTATTGCAGTACTTCGTGTAACGAAGATTTTTGTGAGGTAAGTGATTCATGAAGGTTATAATTAGTCAGGGCTATTCTTTTGTAGGGATTATTGAAAGTGAGATTGCGTTGCGCCAAAAAAAAAATATTGTGTGTCAGTTTAGAAATGATCAAAATAAGTAAAGAGAAAACTGTCTGAGTACGTTCAGTTTTACTCAGCTGTTTCAGTATCAAATAACGTAGTTTACTAGCACAGTTTTTTTTTAATCGTATGGGACTCAACTGTTAAGGTCATCAGTCCCTAAGCTTGCACAGTACTTAACCTAAATTATCCTAAGGACAAACACACACCCCCATGCCCGAGGGAGGACTCGAACCTTCGCCGGGACCAGCCGCACAGTCCATTACCGCGGCGCCTAAGTCCGCTCGGCTAATCCCGCGCGGACACTAATGCAGTCATTCTTTACATTCAAAGGGGAAATAAGCAGAGAACATGGAAATAATACTTTGAGAAACTTTATAGTTATTTAGGAGAATTGTGGCCAGTTCAAAATGAGGACACAAAGCTAGAGAAGCAAAATACGCTTTTCTGCATTTCAAAAAGGTTTGCCCAATCTCAGAAGCAACAGATGTCTACATACGGAAGAAATGGCAGTGAAATTCTTGGGCGTATCAGGTACCTGTAAAGGTTTGCGAAGGAAAGCTACGTAACTGCAGGAGCATAATCGTATTTGGAAAATAATGTAACTATTACGCTTACAAAGAAATCAAGAGCAGATAGAAATGAAAATTACCACACAATCAGCCTAATATTATACAGGGTGAGTCACCTAACATTACCGCTGGATATATTTCGTAAACCACATAAAATACTGACGAATCGATTACACAGATCGAACGTGAGGAGAGGGGCTAGTGTAATTGTTTAATACAAACCATACAAAAATGCACGGAAGTATGTTTTTTAACACAAACCTACGTTTTTTCAAATGGAACCCCGTTAGTTTTGTTAGCACATCTGAACATATAAACAAATATGTAATCAGTGCCGTTTGTTGCATTGTAAAATGTTAATTACACCCGGAGATATTGTAACCTAAAGTTGACGCTTGAGTACCACTCCTCCGCTGTTCGATCGTGTCTATCGGAGAGCACCGAATTACGTAGGGATCCAAAGGGAACGGTGATGGACCTTAGGTACAGAAGAGACTGGAACAGCACATTACGTCCACATGCTAACACCTTTTTATTGGTCTTTTTCACTCACGCACATGTACATTACCATGAGGGGTGAGGTACGCGTACACACTTGGTTTCCGGTTTCAATTACGGAGTGGAATAGAGTGTGCTCCGACATGTCAGGCCAATAGATGTTCAATGTGGTGGCCATCATTTGCTGCACACAATTGCAATCTCTGGCGTAATGAATGTTGTACACGCCGCAGTACATCTGGTGTGACGTCGCCGCAGGCTGCCACAATACGTTGTTTCATATCCTCTAGAGTTGTAGGCACATCACGGTACACATTATTTTTAACGTACCCCACAGAAAGAAGTCCAGAGGTGTAAGATCAGGAGAACGGGCTGGCCAAATTATGCGTCCTCCACGTCCTTTGAAACGCCCGTCGAACATTCTGTCAAGGGTCAGCCTAGTGTTAATTGCGGAATGTGCAGGTGCACCAACATGCTGATACCAGATACGTCGACGCGTTTCGAGTGGGACATTTTCGAGCAACGTTGGTAGATCATTCTGTAGAAACGCGATGTATGTTGCAGCTGTTGGAGGTTTCAAGCGTCAACTTTAGGTTACAATATCTCCGTATGTAATTAACATTTTACAATGCAACAAACGGCACTAATTACGTATTTGTTTGTATGTTCAGATGTGCTAACAAAACTAACGGGGTTCCATTTAAAAAACGTCGGTTTGTGTTAAAAAACATACTTCCGTGCATTTTTTGTATGGTTTGTATTAAACAATTACACTAGCCCCTCTCCTCACGTTCGGTCTGTGAAATCGATTCGTCAGTATTTTATGTGGTTTACGAAATATATCCAGCGGTAACGTTAGGTGACTCACCCTGTATATGTCAAAATTCCTTGTTTGTCAAAGAATAAGGGAAATTGAATGTGCAGTAGGGGAGGACCAGTTTGGTTTTAGAAGTAATTTTAGAACTACAGTGAATGTCGTGCACAGCAGCCGGCCGGCGTGGAAGGGCGGTTCTAGGCGCTTCAGTCTGGAACCGCGCTGCTGCTACGGTCGCAGGTTCGAATCCTGCCTCGGGCATGGACGTGTGTGATGTCCTTAGGTTAGTTAGGTTTAAGTAGTTCTAAGTTCTAGGGGACTGATGACCTCAGATGTTAAGTCCCATAGTGCTCAGAGCCATTTGAACCATTTCTTCCTCCACAGCATAATAACCCCTCCTCGTCGGTGGCGCCGCGCATGTTTCGAGCAGCCGGATGATAGCATATCGGGGTGTGACTGTCGAACCTGTGTGACAAGAAGACTAACTCGTACAACCAGGCGACAAGTTTCCTCTAATCTATGATCCAATCTCGATGATGCCGTGTCACAGCATTCGTAGTTCACGAAGTCGTTGGGTGAGCTTGGAAACACACAGGGGACGTCCTTCAACCTCTCTCGACAGATGCTCGCGAGAATAGTACGTGAACAGTTTGACCATTTCGGAGATGCTTGTTCCTCGGTACCCGGCCCGAACAGTCTGTTCTTCGTCAGAAATACACTCTTGGAAATGGAAAAAAGAACACATTGACACCGGTGTGTCAGACCCACCATACTTGCTCCGGACACTGCGAGAGGGCTGTACAAGCAATGATCACACGCACGGCACAGCGGACACACCAGGAACAGCGGTGTTGGCCGTCGAATGGCGCTAGCTGCGCAGCATTTGTGCACCGCCGCCGTCAGTGTCAGCCAGTTTGCCGTGGCATACGGAGCTCCATCGCAGTCTTTAACACTGGTAGCATGCCGCGACAGCGTGGACGTGAACCGTATGTGCAGTTGACGGACTTTGAGCGAGGGCGTATAGTGGGCATGCGGGAGGCCGGGTGGACGTACCGCCGAATTGCTCAACACGTGGGGCGTGAGGTCTCCACAGTACATCGATGTTGTCGCCAGTGGTCGGCGGAAGGTGCACGTGCCCGTCGACCTGGGACCGGACCGCAGCGACGCACGGATGCACGCCAAGACCGTAGGAACCTACGCAGTGCCGTAGGGGACCGCACCGCCACTTCCCAGCAAATTAGGGACACTGTTGCTCCTGGGGTATCGGCGAGGACCATTCGCAACCGTCTCCATGAAGCTGGGCTACGGTCCCGCACACCGTTAGGCCGTCTTCCGCTCACGCCCCTACATCGTGCAGCCCGCCTCCAGTGGTGTCGCGACAGGCGTGAATGGAGGGACGAATGGAGACGTGTCGTCTTCAGCGATGAGAGTCGTTTCTGCCTTGGTGCCAATGATGGTCGTATGCGTGTTTGGCGCCGTGCAGGTGAGCGCCACAATCAGGACTGCATACGACCGAGGCACACAGGGCCAACACCCGGCATCATGGTGTGGGGAGCGATCTCCTACACTAGCCGTACACCACTGGTGATCGTCGAGGGGACACTGAATAGTGCACGGTACATCCAAACCGTCATCGAACCCATCGTTCTACCATTCCTAGACCGGCAAGGGAACTTGCTGTTCCAACAGGACAATGCACGTCCGCATGTATCCCGTGCCACCCAACGTGCTCTAGAAGGTATAAGTCAACTACCCTGGCCAGCAAGATCTCCGGATCTGTCCCCCATTGAGCATGTTTGGGACTGGATGAAGCGTCGTCTCACGCGGTCTGCACCTCCAGCACGAACGCTGGTCCAACTGAGGCGCCAGGTGGAAATGGCATGGCAAGCCGTTCCACAGGACTACATCCAGCATCTCTACGATCGTCTCCATGGGAGAATAGCAGCCTGCATTGCTGCGAAAGGTGGATATACACTGTACTAGTTCCGACATTGTGCATGCTCTGTTGCCTGTGTCTATGTGCCTGTGGTTCTGTCAGTGTGATCATGTGATGTATCTGACCCCAGGAATGTGTCAATAAAGTTTCCCCTTCCTGGGACAATGAATTCACGGTGTTCTTATTTCAATTTCCAGGAGTGTAGTTACGTCAGTGGGTTTCCCTGTTTCCGGGTCATGCCGTCACTACTTTGCTTACAAGCTTTCCTTGGCGCTTGACAACGACAACAGACGGAATTTACTCTCGTGGTGGGCAGCGGGCACAATTTTTTGGCACATCAGTGTTTATAAAAGGAGAAATTAGGAAACGATAGAGATCATTGCAATTTTTTTTTTTAGCCATATGACCGGTTTCGGTTCATTCAGAACCATCTTCAGATCTGATATTTCAGTTACAGGAGTATCCCGTCCAAATCCAGCAATGTGACGTAGCATGTGAAAATTGCTGTATTTGGACGGGTTACTCCTGTAACTGAAATATCAGATCTGAAGATGTTTCTGAATGAACCGAAACCGGTCATATGAATAAAAATAAAAATTGCAATCAAGACGGATTTTAAGTAACATTATAAAATCACTGATTGCTGTTATCCCATAAGACATTATGTCTGTTGTTGCAAACGATAGAGATTTTTAAGAAGATGAGATCAATCTTTAGTATGTCCAGAGATGTACACAATAAAAGGAGTACGCCTGCAGACGCAAGAATCAGACGCTACATGGCAATATGAGTATGCCGTTCTGTATGTGGCTGGAACAGTAACTACTGTAATACATAATGTGGAAGTGTCCTAGAAAACATGAAGATCCGGCCGCGGTGGCCGAGCTGCTCTAGACGCTTCAGTCCGGCACCGCGCGACTGCTACGGTCGCAGGTTCGCATCCTGCCTCGGGCATGGATGTGTGTGATGTCCTTAGGTTAGTTAGGTTCAAGTAGTTCTATGATCTAGGGGTCTGATGACCTCAGATGTTAAGTCCCACAGTGCTCAGAGCTATTTGAACCATTTTTTTAGAAAACATAAAGAAAAACACTGATCCCTAAAATATGTTGTGGAAGATGGATGCTAAGGCCTTGGTGAGAATTTTACGGCAGCATGAGACCAATATCAGAATAAATCAAATTGAAAAAGGCAAGATTTGTGGCACACATGATGAGAATGGACAGAAAGACGAAAGAGGGTGGGGAGAAAGTGGGTATTACAAGGGGAAAAACAGGAATCAATTGGGTTCTTCAATTCAGTTAGTTGGAATTGGGGATAAAGTTGGAAGAATAAGAAAACTGCGTAAGCAACTAACCTATCAGTGTGATAGAGATCAGTGGCAGACAAGGATAGAGTCACTGGTGGAAACAAAAGAAGAGAATAAGACAGAGGGATGGAAACGGGTGAAGATGTTTTTGTAGGACGAGACAAAACGGAAAATAATAAGGAGACAGAATGATTTGGATTGGATTCTTTGGGAGAAGAGACCAAACAGCGACGTCATTGGTATCATCGGATTAGGGAAGGATGGGGAAGGAAGTTGGCCGTCTCCTTTCCAAGGAACCATCCTGGCATTTGCATTTGCCTGGAGCGATTTAGGGAAATCACGGAAAACTTAAATCAGGATGGCCGGACGCGGGATTGAACCGTCGTCCTCCCGAATGCGAGTCCAGTGAGCTAACCACTGCGCCACCTCGCTCGGTGAGACAGAATGAGATTTTCTCTCTGCAGAGGAGTGTGCGCTGATATGATACGTCCTGGCAGATTAAAAAGGTTTGTCGGAGTGAGACTCGAACTCAGGACCTCTGCCTTTCACAGACAAGTGCTCTACCAGCTGAGCTCCCTAGAGCGACCCACAGCTTTACTTCCGATAGAGCATTTGTCTGCGAAATGCAAACGTCCTGAGTTCGAGTCTCGGTATGGATCACAGTTTTAATCTTCCAGGAAGTTTCATAATAAGTGGTTCTACGGAAGCCTTAACGAGAGAAGAAGGAAGGGAGCAGCGGAAGCTAGACAAGGTAGTCTTGCGCCTGACGATGGCCATGCGGCAGTTGCCGAAACGCGGGGAAGGGGTGCCAGTCAGCCAGCCAGCCGGCTAGCGCGGCGTGCCCAATCTGGCTACGCTCGCCTCCATTCACAGCCGGCGAGTGCGTAACGCAGGGGAGTGCGTGGAAGCGGCACGCACCGCGAGCGCGCGCGTGCGAGCCTGAAATGGGATTACGGTCTCAGCTCAGGGGGGCAGGGGGAAGGGGACAACTCTAGTTCCCCTCAACCTGAAGGGCCAGATGGTCGCGGAGCAGGTTAGGCCCTGCCGTACGCGTAGTCGCCGCTGACCGCCGAACTCCACGCTACCAGCTGAGATACAATTTCTGTATCCGTTATCCGTTATTTGAAGCAAAGTCGATCGCGACACCCGGCAACAGACTCCTTTATCTTGACATAAATTTACGTCACTGAAGGGGCTCCGGAACGCCCTATACTTGCAATGTTAAAATAACGCTTTTAAATTACATCTTTCCTCACAAAGTATTTGAGGTAGGAAGTTGAACTTTTTACAGATTATTTATTGGAATATGGGCTACAATTTAACACAGGGATTTTACAAAATTTTAGTTCAGTTATTAAAGATGATTTTTTTTCAATTGTAATGAAAATTCACAACATTTCTTTGCAATTTTTTACTTATATATTCAAAAATATACAGTTTTTTGGAAAAAGGCTGTGTTAAATTATGCAGATGGTACTGTGTAACATTTACTGAAAGTTTGAAACAAATATGTTTGGAAGATCCTTAGAAAACATGTAATTAGTATGAGAAAATAAAAGTTTTGGGAATCGAGCGACAAAGATTGGATTAACTTTTTAGTGCATTCCAGGTCCATAGGATGGATTATCTTCATCCTCTGCAAACTCCTCCTCCAGCTTCCTCTTGTTCCTCCTCCTGTTTACTCTTGCTTGTATTTCTAGACTCTTTAGAGCCCTGTCTGCAGCCCGAAGGCGTTCCTTGTTTAAAGTAAGCATCGCTCGTACCATGTTAGAACCTATCTTCATTCCCATATTTCGAAATACCTTGCACCTTACAATGTTGCCATCATTGAAAGTCGCAACAGCATCATACACACCAAAGTGAAGTGTTTCTATTCCAACAAATACAGTCTTGGGGATTCTCGACCATATAACACTATTTACACTTTCACTGGGGTTTTGAGTTTTTCCGTGAATACACTTTTTCAACAGTTCAGGTGCTGCTAAGTATCTGAAAATAGGTTTTATCACCTCCATTACTGCATGAGGCAGACTATGCTTATGAGTGTACACTTCACCAGTTAGCAATCCTTTGTTATATTTACACGAACTGTCTTCTTCTTTGGGACACAAGCTATGTTGGGGATTTTCATCGGTTGAAGAAGTATGAAAAAAAAAGAGCCCAAACAGCCTTCTTCATTTCGTCGGCACTTTGTGTATTTTGCCTAATAGCCATTCCATAATAGTTCTGTATTTTGTCAATTACACTGTCAGTTAACCTTCCCTTCCCATCCAACCCTTTACCATCACTGAGTTTTTTTTTTTTTTTTTTTGTACGAAGCTTTCGAGATAACGACAGAGTAAATAAACATGAAACAATCGACAATCATACCAGCGATATATATTGAACCATCACAGGTTAGCCATAACACATACTTTATCTCAGATCACTAAAATGTACCTGATGAACACGGACGTTAATGATAACACCATTTGACAGCAGTTTAACAGCGTCACAGTGGGTCACGCCCATGTAGAACACATTTCAAAAAAAAATTAAAAATAGTTGTAGTCTTCGGAATTGAATAAATTATATATCTATTAAAAGGTAATAGTCTGCAGATTCAGAAAACGCAAAAAAGTAAAAATTGAACTTTTCATGATTTTGAACCTTTCCGGAGCCCCTTAAATTCATGTTTTGTGTGTATAAGGTAACATAACATATAACATCAGCATAATATAACATCAGCACAACTTTGTTGATTGCTTGGTCATTGCATAAACACCGTTCGATCCTCCTGAAACTTTATTTTAATATCCTGTAACATACCCATTTTAGAATAGTGGAACCAGTTAAATGCTTCGCCCCATATTTTGCTACCATGAGTTACAGCTCTGTAACAGCTAAAGACCATAACAGGAATTTTGCTAATTCCAAAATTGCATCTCGTGCTAGCAAAGGAAATTGTGGTAAAGTATAAAACTTCAATTAACCGACCGTTCTTGGGAATAATGCTCATTTATCTGATGCTGGAAGTCAGAACAGCACGTTTCCCACATACGATTGTAGTCTAAACGCATCATCTCAACTAACATTACTAAAATACTAATCAAAATATTGGATACTTATCTTCGGAAATATAACACACTCGGAAAATCCAAGAGTGGTATTGGCATGAGCACAAAAATTCTTTTCAGATGGAATATTTTACACATCATTTCGGAGTCGTTTTATCTTTCGCGAAATTTGCTTGTATATTATTTTGTTAAGACTCAGGTACGGTTGCTCTGACGTTAAATTACAAAAATGGCTCTGAGCACTATGCGACTTTACTTCTGAGGTCATCAGGTCAACTAATTAAACCTAACTAATCTAAGGACATCACACACATCCATGCCCGAGGCAGGATTCGAACCTGCGACCGTAGCGGTCGCCCGGTTGTAGACTGTAGCGCCTAGAACCGCACGGCCACTCAGGCAGGCGTTAAATTACATTCCGACGAATTTAGTACAGTGGAAAAACTCGTTTGAGTCTATGCTGATACAATCAAAATAGGCAGCTTAATTCTACTACGAAGAACATAGCCGCGCGCTCTTAGGCGCCTTGTGACGGTCTGCGAGACTCTCCCCGTCGGAGATTCGAGTCCTACCTCGGACATGGGTGTGTGTGTTGTCCTTAGCGTGTTTAAGTTAGATTAAGTAGTGTGTAAGCCTAGTGACCGATGACCTCAGCAGTTTGGTCCCATAAGGCCTTACCACAAATTCCCAAAAAATCTTCTGAACTGGCGGGGAGACGGATGTCTATAAATAAATTTCAGGGTGGTGCCAAAAGGCAAATCAAAGTGAGTTGATGTTGTGGTACGTCGTGCAGACCTCTAATACTTCATTTCTGTAAATACACTCCTGGAAATGGAAAAAAGAACACATTGACACCGGTGTGTCAGACCCACCATACTTGCTCCGGACACTGCGAGAGGGCTGTACAAGCAATGATCACACGCACGGCACCGTAGGATCCTACGCAGTGCCGTAGGGGACCGCACCGCCACTTCCCAGCAAATTAGGGACACTGTTGCTCCTGGGGTATCGGCGAAGACCATTCGAACCGTCTCCATGAAGCTGGGCTACGGTCCCGCACACCGTTAGGCCGTCTTCCGCTCACGCCCCAACATCGTGCAGCCCGCCTCCAGTGGTGTCGCGACAGGCGTGAATGGAGGGACGAATGGAGACGTGTCGTCTTCAGCGATGAGAGTCGCTTCTGCCTTGGTGCCAATGATGGTCGTATGCGTGTTTGGCGCCGTGCAGGTGAGCGCAACAATCAGGACTGCATACGACCGAGGCACACAGGGCCAACACCCGGCATCATGGTGTGGGGAGCGATCTCCTACACTGGCCGTACACCACTGGTGATCGTCGAGGGGACACTGAATAGTGCACGGTACATCCAAACCGTCATCGAACCCATCGTTCTAAAATTCCTAGACCGGCAAGGGAACTTGCTGTTCCAACAGGACAATGCACGTCCGCATGTATCCCGTGCCACCCAACGTGCTCTAGAAGGTGTAAGTCAACTACCCTGGCCAGCAAGATCTCCGGATCTGTCCCCCATTGAGCATGATTGGGACTGGATGAAGCGTCGTCTCACGCGGTCTGCACGTCCAGCACGAACGCTGGTCCAACTGAGGTGCCAGGTGGAAATGGCATGGCAAGCCGTTGCACAGGACTACATCCAGCATCTACGATCGTCTCCATGGGAGAATAGCAGCCTGCATTGCTGCGAAAGGTGGATATACACTGTACTAGTGCCGACATTGTGCATGCTCTGTCGCCTGTGTCTATGTGCCTGTGGTTCTGTCAGTGTGATCATGTGATGTATCTGACCCCAGGAATGTGTCAAAAAAGTTTCCCCTTCCTGGGACAATGAATTCACGGTGATCTTATTTCAATTTCCAGGAGTGTATAATCCAATATACAGGGTTATTACAAATGATTGAAGCGATTTCACAGCTCTACAATAACTTTATTATTTGAGATATTTTCACAATGCTTTGCACACACATACAAAAACTCAAAAAGTTTTTTTAGGCATTCACAAATGTTCGATATGTACCCCTTTAGTCATGCGGCAGACATCAAGCCGATAATCAAGTTCCTCCCACACTCGGCGCAGCATGTCCCCATCAATGAGTTCGAAAGCATCGTTGATGCGAGCTCGCAGTTCTGGCACGTTTCTTGGTAGAGGAGGTTTAAACACTGAATCTTTCACATAACCCCACAGAAAGAAATCGCACGGGGTTAAGTCGGGAGAGCCTGGAGGCCATGACATGAATTGCTGATCGTGATCTCCACCACGACCGATCCATCGGTTTTCCAATCTCCTGTTTAAGAAATGCCGAACATCATGATGGAAGTGCGGTGGAGCACCATCCTGTTGAAAGATGAAGTCGGCGCTTTCGGTCTCCAGTTGTGGCATGAGCCAATTTTCCAGCATGTCCAGATACACGTATCCTGTAACGTTTTTTTCGCAGAAGAAAAAGGGGCCGTAAACTTTAAACCGTGAGATTGCACAAAACACGTTAACTTTTGGTGAATTGCGAATTTGCTGCACCAATGCGTGACAATTCTCTACCGCCCAGATTCGCACATTGTGTCTGTTCACTTCACCATTAAGAAAAAAGTTGCTTCATCACTGAAAACAAGTTTCGCACTGAACGCATCCTCTTCCATGAGCTGTTGCAACCGCGCCGAAAATTCAAAGCGTTCGACTTTGTCATGCGTTTTTTTCGCAGAAGAAAAAGGGGCCGTAAACTTTAAACCGTGAGATTGCACAAAACACGTTAACTTTTGGTGAATTGCGAATTTGCTGCACGAATGCGTGAGGATTCTCTACCGCCCAGATTCGCACATTGTGTCTGTTCACTTCACCATTAAGAAAAAATGTTGCTTCATCACTGAAAACAAATTTCGCACTGAACGCATCCTGTTCCATGAGCTGCTGCAACCGCGCCGAAAATTCAAAGCGTTTGACTTTGTCATGGGGTGTCATGGCTTGTAGCAATTGTAAACGGTAAGGCTTCTGCTTTAGCCTTTTCCGTAAGATTTTTCCAGACCGTCGGCTGTGGTACGTTTAGCTCCCTGCTTGCTTTATTCGTCGACTTCCGCGGGCTACGCGTGAAACTTGCCCGCACGTGTTCAACCGTTTCTTCGCTCACTGCAGGCCGACCCGTTGATTTCCCCTTACAGAGGCATCCAGAAGCTTTAAACTGCGCATACCATCGCCGAATGGAGTTAGCAGTTGGTGGATCTTTGTTGAACTTCGTCCTGAAGTGTCGTTGCACTGTTGTGGCTGACTGATGTGAGTGCATTTCAAGCACGATATACGCTTTCTCGGCTCCTGTCGCCATTTTGTCTCACTGCGCTCTCGAGCGCTCTGGCGGCAGAAACCTGAAGTGCGGCTTCAGCCGAACAAAACTTTATGAGTTTTTCTACGTATCTGTAGTGTGTCGTGACCATATGTCAATGAATGGAGCTACAGTGAATTTATGAAATCGCTTCAATCATTTGTAATAGCCCTGTAGATTGGCAACAGTGCCGAACATGCCCGATGTCTTTTGTTGCTGTACATCCTTTCGTAAATTGGTTTTATGTAAAAATATTGTAAAATGGGTACATGGTTTGGGTCATTAATATTTACATGGCACATAGCAACCATGGACTGCAGCCATTTTAATTTGTTATGTATTACTGATGAAATACAATAGTTGGATTTGTGGCATTGTTGAACAGGAACTCAGAAATTAAATTTTCATCAACCACAGGCATAGAAAATGTCACACACAGTGCTGACGCTTACAGCAGGCCAATGGTGAAAGTAGATCTGAGGTATAAACGCTGCTGATTGATGCCTTCATATATAAACCCAGAAAAGCATTTGATTTACTGCCACACCAATGATTATCAACGGAAGTACTACCATGTGGGAAATCGAACGAGAACTGTGAATGGATTGAGGATTTCTTGATAGTGAGGTCATCGACTAGAAGCAGAAGTAACATCGAGCGCGCCCAGGCGAGTGTATTAGGGTCCTTGTTGCTCGTATGACCTGGTATACATTGTTACCAGTATACTTCGATTTTTCGCGAAAGATACAGATAACTCTTATGAAGCACTGCCTGAAAGAAGGATTTTAAGGAATGTAAATATGTTAATTCTGCAAAGTACTATCCTCTTACTACAGGATCGTGTTGTTCTATTGCTACAGCATCAATGACGCGAAGTTGGAATCAGTGAACTATTATAACTACACCTTGTAGTGATACGAAATGGAACGATCACATAGGCTCACTTGTGGGTAGAGCAGGTGGTAGACTTCGCAGATAAAGTCAGTCTACGAAGGAGACTGCTTACAAATCACTCTCATGACCCATGCTTTAATATTGCTCAGGTGTGTACCATGCATACAAAATGGGACTCGGGAATAACACAGGATACTGGACGTAGACAGAGAAGGGCAGCACGGATGATCACAGGTTAAATTTACAATACAGCATCGCCGAAAAGCATGAACTAGCAAATGTTCGAAGACAGACGCCAGCTATTCCACGAAAGCATACTTATAAAATTCCCAAAGTATTAACACACTTTGCTGCAGAATTCTTAAGCATATTCTAAGTTCGGCCGGCCGCGGTGGCCGAGCTGTTCTAGGCGCTTCAGTCTGAAACGACGCTGCTGCTACGGTAGCTGGTTCGAATCCTGCCTCGGGCATGGATGTGTGTGATGTCCTTAGGTTAGTCAGGTTTAAGTAGTTCTAAGTTCTACGGGACTGATGACCTCAGATGATAAGTCCCATAATGCTTAGAGCCATTTCAACCATTTTTTTCTATGTTCGAATACAGTAAATTTCCTTCAAACAGAAAAGCTTGTGCCCACATACCTAAACGGGTTTAGAAAGTATCGCTCGTTCAAAACTGACATTACCATTTTCTCGTACGATGACCTCCGATGGAAAAAAACGGAAATGTCGTGTGGCTAGGGCCTCCCGTCGGGTAGACCGTTCGCCTGGTGCAGGTCTTTCAAGTTGACGCCACTTAGGCGACCTGCGCGTTGATGGGGATGAAATGATGATGATTAGGACAACACAACACCCAGTCCCTGAGCGGAGAAAACTTCCGACCCAGCCGGGAATCGAACCCGGGCCCTTAGGATTGACAGTCTGCCACGCTGACCACTCAGCTACCGGGGCGATCACAGGTGAGGGTAACAGGCAGATGCTATATTCCCAGATTTCTGGAAACTTTTTAGCACGGTGCCTCACTGCAGAAACCTAACGAAAGGACGAGGGTATGAAATAGTTTGCCAGATATGTGAGTGAGTCCGAGGGAGAGAACCTAATACGATGTCGTGGACGACGGGTGTTCGTCAGAAGCGAGGGTATCGTCAGAGCTGCAGCGGGGAGGTGTCTTTTATAAACGCTGCATACACTGATCAGCTAAAGCATAATGACCCACCGACCTACTACCGATATAAACTGGTCCAGGCGATAGCAGCGTCCCGTGGCGAAGGAATGACAGCTAGTCAAGACACACGCACGGTGCATGTACACTACTGGCCATTAAAATTGCTACACCACGAAGATGACGTGCTACAGACGCGAAATTTAACCGACAGGAAGATGATGCTCTGATATGCAAATGATTACCTTTACAGAGCATTCACACAAGGTTGACGCCGGTGGCGACACCTACAACGTGCTCACATGAGGAAAGTTTCCAACCGATTTTTCATACACAAACAGCAGTTGACCGGCGTTGCCTGGAAAAACGTTGTTGTGATACCTCGTGTAAGGAGGAGAAATGCGTACCATCACGTTTACGACTTTGATAAAGGTCGCATTGTAGCCTATCGCGATTGCGGTTTATCGTATCGCGACATTGCTGCTCGCGTTGGTCGAGACCCAATGGCTGTTAGCAGAATATGGAATCGGTGGGTTCAGGAGGGTAATACGGAACGCCGTGCTGGATCCCAACGGCCTCGTATATCTAGCAGTCGAGATGACAGGCATCTTATCCGCATGGCTGTAACGGATCGTGCAGCCACGTCTCGATACCTGAGTCAACAGATGGGGACGTTTGCAAGACAACAACCATCTGCACGAACAGTTCGACGACGTTTGCAGCGGCATGGACTATCAGCTCGGAGACCGTGGCTGCGGTCACCCTCGACGCTGCACCACAGACAGGATCGCCTGCGATGGTGTACTCAACGACGAACCTGGGTGCACGAATGGGAAAACGTCATTTTTTTGCATGAATCAAGGTTCTGTTTACAATATCATGATGGTCGCATCTGTGTTTGGCGACATCGCGGTGAACGCACATTGGAAGCGTGTATTCGTCATCGCCATACTGGCGTATCACACGGCACGGCGTGATGTCATGGGGTGCCATTGGTTACACGTCTCGGTCACCGCTTGTTCGCATTGACGGCACTTTGAACAGTGGACGTTACATTTTAGATGTGTTACGACCCGTGGCTCTACCCTTCATTCGATCCCTCCGAAACCGTACATTTCAGCAGGATAATGCACGACCGCATGTTGCAGGTCCTGTACGGGGCTTTCTGGATACAGAAAATGTTCGACTGCTGCCCTGTCCATCACATTCTCCAGATCTCTGACCAATTGAGAACGTCTGGTCAATGGTGGCCGAGCAACTGGCTCGTCACAATACGTCAGTCACTACACTTGATGAACTGTGGAATCGTGTTGAAGCTGCATGGGCAACTGTACCTGTACACGCCATGCAAGGTTTGTTTGACTCAATGCCCAGGCGTATCAAGGCCGTTATTACGGCCAGAGATGGTTGTTCCGGGTACTGATTTCTCTGTATCTATGCACCCAAATTGCGTGAAATTGTAATCACATTCAGTTCTAGTCTAATATATTCGTGCAATGAATACCTGTTTATCATCTGCATTTCTTCTTGGTGTAGCAATTTTAATGGCCAGTGGTGTAGCAACAGTGAGCGTATTCTCCATGTGTAGTATGGGGAAGGCGAGCTATCTGAGTCTGACTCAGGGCAGATTGTGAGATTGTGTAGGCACGGAGGCCCGGCACGCAAACTGTACGACTTGGGTGTTCGACGAGTGGTGTGTTGGGTGTCTTCAGCAGGTACCGAAACCGGGAACGAACCATATCCAGACGTCGTTGCTTTGGACGGCCACCCCTCACAGCAGATGTCTGACGTCGGACGTCGTAGGCGAGCAGACTGGTAAAACAAGAGAGGTGGCGAAGTAACAGTAGACTTTAATACTGGACAGACTACAAGTGTCTGAATGCAAAGTGCACAAGAACATTCCTATCGATGGGCCACCGCAGCGGACGACCCGTGCATGTGCCAGTGTTAACACCATGACATCGGCAGCTACCACTGAAATGAGCATAGGCACTCCTCTGGGACCGGGTTCGATTCCCGGCCGGGTCGGGGACTGGGTATTGTGCTGTCATCATCATCATCCTATCGTCCTGATCGACTGCAGGTGGTGTCAAATTGAAAGAGCGGCAGCCGGCGAACGGTCTGCCTGACGGGGGGGCCCAAGCCAAACGAATAAATAAATAAAAAACTACGACCTTCAGATATATTTGGTATTTGCTTGGATTTCTCATTGCTTGGGAATTATTCGCCGACGTGCTATAGTTCACAGCGTTCATTCACTGGATAACCGTAGCCGGCCAGCAGTGTGTCTTGTGGGCCAAACTCTCAACCTGTACCGAATATGTAAATAGCACTTCTGTTCAAATACAGCGAATGGAAACGTCCTACCATCAAATGTACAAACGGGGATGTAGATACCGTACGTAGCAGTTCCCAAGAAGACATCGGAATCAGGTGAGCCCCTTCATAGGGTATCGCTGCTCACTGTTAACAGCTGTGTCGACTAGCGAGCAACCTTCCGCAGGTCAGGTATAAAAGCTACTCCTGCACGGGTTGAAAAACACGCACGGAAGACGACTTTAGCAGCGAAGTATCATCGCAAAGTCAGGGCTGTTGTCGGGGTAAGTGGCTTTCAACAGAAAGCATAGAGATGCAGTTAGAGAACGTGGTTGTGGTGACAGACTGATCTGCAGTTCAGTCTGTGTTAGGCTGGGATGTGACAGAGCGATTATGAGTTGGCAAAGTGTGTGGTGGCTTGGATTCCACAGAAGTGCTAACAAATACCACCTCTGCAACACTGTCACAAACTCACTTCTGCAAGTCCTTTGACCTGGAAACCGTCCCAGCATGTCGCCTCCCGAAAGTTTACTCAAGTTCCAGAAGTAACTTCCGCTAATGACTGTGAACAGTTTATCGCTACTTGCGAAAAATAATTTCCGAACTCACCAGTAACTGGAAGTATTTCTCAAACTTCCTTTTCAACACTGGTACGAAAATGTCAGTATCGAAATGTGAGAAATACAGCCGGACGAGTGGCAGAATGCAATTGTTAATTCAGAAAGTGGAGTGCTTTTCCGTATTGTGGTACATGGAACATGCGTCCTTTAAGCCTAAGGTTACAAAGCAGGAAGCACTAGAAAATAGCCGGCGGCCGGGGTGGCCGAGCGGTTCTAGGCGCTACAGTCTGGAACCGAGCGATCGCTACGGTCGCAGGTTCGAATCCTGCCTCGGGCATGGATGTGTGTGATTTCCTTATGTTAGTTAGGTTTCAGTAGTTCTAAGTTCTAGGGGGACTCATGACCTTAGAAGTTCAGTCCCATAGTGCTCAGAGCCATTTTAACCATATGAACTAGAAAACATGGCAGCACATTTTGGGACGACGGATCTAAAACGCGTAAAACTGATTGACAAATTGAGTGCTGAGTATATAAAAGAAACTAATTAAGTGTTTCTGGAAAACTTAACGATGTATCAGCATTTTGGCCCCGACAGTTGTTTTTCTCAAATTTTTAGTTTTTAACATGACTTTTCTTCAGTAATAATAGTGCAAAAATTGTGGCAAAAGATCTGATTTTAAGTGCTGTATTGTAAACTTCCGCTTGCCTGACTCCAAATGGAAGCACTTCTGCAAGTACTTGCAACAAGATCCTGAAATTAAGTCTCCCAGATGAGGGGACTGATAAACTCAGAGCCAGAGCCATTTGAACCAAGTCTCCCAGATGACTTGCAGAAATAATTTTTTTGTTTTAATGTAAACACCTCAGCAAGTACTTGCAGAAGTTACTTGCTAGTGGAGACACACCCTTTAGACAGCAGCCTCCCTTAGTTAAGTCCAGGACTTTGTAGAATTAGTAGTTGCATGGGGACCTGCATGTCAATGAGTTTTGTGGCTGGAACTTTGGGACAGATGTCTGGAGACGTCTGACGACATAGAGCAGTGCTACTCACGCCCTATAGATGGTGTTTCAAGAGTGAAAAATCTTTGTGTAACAGACGGCACAGTTCGGAGTTTACCGGTACTTTACCGCCCCCTGTGTGTGTGCGCTGGTGCCGGCCGAGGATACGCCGTTTGAGGCGGGCGGAGAGCCGTTGTTTTGGGAGCACAAAGCGCGCTCGCTCCCCCTGGCGATGGCAATCTGTGCTGCGCGGACCCTTGCGCCCCCCGCGCCACTTCCGCGTACTACACGCGTCCTTACACACCTGAGGGCCTCCTCGGAGCACGGCGGCCCGCGGCGACTCGCGCTGAATGCGGCAACCGGCGCCGGGATGAAGGACTGAGGGAGGGTGGGAGGGAGAATGGGGGGGGGGCTCAACTCCACCAGAAGAGCGGACAATGGCCTTGTTCCGGCCAGCGTGGAGAGCTTGCCTGTAGCGGCGGAACCAGTCCGTCTCACATATAAATACACTACTGGCCATTAAAATTGTTATACCAAGAAGAAATGCAGATGATAAACGGGTATTTATTGGACAAATATATTATACTAGAACTGACATGTGATTACATTCTCACGCAATTTGGGTGCATAGATCCTGAGAAATCAGTACCCAGAACAACCACCTCTGGCCGTAATAAACGTCCTTCATACGCCTGGGCACTGAGTCAAACAGAGCTTGGATGGCGTGTACAGGTAGCTTCAACACGATACCACACTTCATCAGGACTAGTGACTGGCGTATTGTGACGAGCCAGTTGCTCGGCCACCATTGACCAGACGTTTTCAATTGGTGAGACATCTGGAGAATGTGCTGCCCAGGCGGCAGTCGAACATTTTCTGTATCGAGAAAGCCCCGTACAGGACCTGCAACATGCGGTCGTGCATTATCCTGCTGAAATGTACAGTTTCGCAGGGATCGAATGAAGGGTAGAGCCACGGGTCGTAACACATCTGAAATGTAACGCCCACTGTTCAAAGTGCCGTCAATTGCGAACAAGAGGTGACCGAGATGTGTAACCAGTGGCACTCCATACCATCACGCAAGGTGATATGCCAGTATGGCGATGACGAATACACGCTTCCAATGTACATTCACCGCGATGTCGCCAAACACGGATGCGACCTTCATGATGCTGTGAACAACACCTGGATTCATCCGAAAAAATGAAGTTTCGCCATTCGTGCACCCAGGTTCGTCGTTGAGTACACCATCACAGGTGCTCCTGTATGTGATGCAGCGGCAAGGGTAACCGCCGCCACGGTCTCCGAGCTGATAGTCCGTGCTGCTGCAAACGTCGTCGAACTGTTCGTGGTTCAAATGGTTCAAATGGCTCTGAGCACTATGGGACTTAACATCTGACATCATCAGTCCCCTAGAACTTAGAACTACTTAAACCTAACTAACCTAAGGACATCACACACATCCATGCCCGAAGCAGGATTCGAACCTGCGATCGTAGCAGTCGCGCGGTTCCGAACTGAGCTCCTAGAACCGCTAGACCACCGCGGCCGGCAACTGTTCGTGCAGATGGTTGTTGTGTTGCAAACGTCCCCATCTGTTGACTCAGGGATCGAGACGTGGCTGCACGATCCATTACAGTCATTCGGATAAGATGCCTGTCATCTCGACTGCTAGTGATACGAGGCCGTTGGGATCCAGCACGGCGTTCCGTATTATCCTCCTGAACCCACCGATTCCATATTGTGCTAACAGTCATTGGATCTCGACCAACGCGAGCAGCAATGTCGCGATACGATAAACCGCAATCGCGATAGGCTACAATCCGACCTTTATCAAAGTCGGAAACGTGATGGTACGCATTTCTCCTCCTTACACGAGGTATCACAACCACGCTTCAGGCCGGCCGATATGGCCGAGCGGTTATAGGCGCTTCAGTCTGGAACCGCGCGACCGCTACGGTCGCAGGTTCGAATCCTGCCTCGGGCATGGATGTGTGTGATGTCCTTAGGTTAGTTTGAGTAGTTCTAAGTTCTAGGGGACTGATGACCTCAGATGTTAAGTCCCATAGTGCTCAGAGCAATTTGAACAACCACGTTTCACCAGGCAACGCCGGTCAACTCCTGTTTGTGTATAAGAACTCCGTCGGAACCTTTCCTTATGTCGGCACGTTGTAGGTGTCGCCACCGGCGCCAACCTTGTGTGAATGCTCTGAAAAGCTAATCATTTGCATACCACAGCATTTTATTCCTGATGGTTAGGACCGCTGACCGTAGCAGTCTGGTCCCTTCAATCCCACAAACCAACCAAATAACCTGTCAGTTAAATTTTGCGCCTGTGCACGTGATCTTCGTGGTGTAGCAATTTTAATGGCCAGTAGTGTATATTCCAGCTATCCAGCTAGCAGCGCCACATCGTAGAACAAACGATGCTTCTGTGCTCGACGGTGCGTGCTTTTGCAGCATCTATGAACACAAGCTCATCAGACCCCAGATACGAGTATTAGTTACATCGCCCACACACCCACTCTCGCTGAGGCCACAGTGGTCTCCTTGGAGCGTTCTAAATAGAATAGAACTACATAAAAAGGAACATATACTTCCCAAGGGCGCTGCCACATCTGAAGCCATTAGCAACTTAGTTGCCATGATATGCAACGTTAGGTTGTCTAAGGTTAGTCGTCTGTTAGCAAGAAATCATACGTTTGTTTTTGACATACAACGGTATTTGCGACTGCCAGCCACAGAGACGACACGTTTCGTGAAATAATTCCCAATATGAGATGCGTCGTCTCGTTTTATCACATCTTAAGCTTGATATTTCCAAGTTGCATCATAATTTTTGTGACTTTGTAAGTAGGCTGTTTATGTTTTCTTTATGTAAGTAGGCTGTTTATGTTTTCTTATTGGCAACGTTACGTAGCGCTCTATATGAAAATCACTGGCTGTGCTGTGTGCAGTCTGTGGCTAGTTTGCATTGTTGTCTGCCATTGTAGTGTTGGGCAGCGGCAGCTGGATGTGAACAGCGCGTAGCGTTGCGCAGTTGGAGGTGAGCCGCCAGCAGTGGTGGATGTGGAGAGAGAAATGGCGGAGTTTTGATATTTGTAAGAATGGATGTTATGAACTGCTATGTATATTATGATTATTAAGGTAAATACATTGTTTGTTCTCCATTAAAATCTTCATTTGCTAACTATGCCTATCAGTAGTTAGTGCCTTCCGTAGTTTGAATCTTTTATTTAGCTGGCAGTAGTGGCGCTCGCCGTATTGCAGTAGTTCGAGTAACGGAGATTTTTGTGAGGTAAGTGATTTGTGAAAGGTATAGGTTAATGTTAGTCAGGGCCATTCTTTTGTAGGGATTTTTGAAAGTCAGATTGCGTTGCGCTAAAAAAAATATTGTGTGTTAGTTTAAGCACAGTCCTGCATAAATTTTCAAAGGGGACGTTTCAACTTCACTGTAACATAAACAAGCAGATTGTTGCATGAAACGTTCTTGGACTTTTTGCCGCGTCATTTTTGGGTAAAACCTGAAGGTTTCGACGATTGCCTTCACCGTCTCCGTCAGGAGCAAGTGACAGTCAGAACTGGTGCTGTTGTTGCGGTCTTACATACACAGTGCGTTCCATAAGTAATGCGTCCAATTTTTTTTTCTGACGCAACGGTACTCCACAGCGTGTTGTAACCGGCTGGGCTAAGTGGAGGGGGGTGTTAGCTTCAAAACGCTCTTTGTCTAATACGGCAGAGTCAGGACGTGCGTTTCCGTCAACCCCGTTTTGAGCTTATGTAACACGGCACAATGGATCATTCTGTAGAGCAACGGTACGTTATCAAACTTGGGAAGTCCGCCACCGAAACGTTTCCATTACATCACCGTGCCTTTGGGACTGATTGCTTGTCCAGATCACAAGTTTTGCGATGCCACAAGTCGTTCATGGAGGGCCGAGAGGGTATCACCGACGAACCTCGCAGTGGACGGCCATCAACCGCATGAAAATGTGACGATTGTGCGCGATTGTTTGAACTATGGCAGACGGCTGAGCCTTCAATTGATAGCACAAATTCTAAACATGTCGAAAACAACCGTTTTCCACATTGTGACCGAAGTTTTGAACATGAAAAAGGTGTGTGCCAAACTCGTCCCACAAGTGTTGACTGACGAACACGAGCACACGCGAGTGCTTCGGTGCCGAGAAATATTGGAAACGTGTGGAAATGATCCTCATTTTTAAACTCAGTTGTCACTGGTGATGAGTCGTGAATTTTTGAGTGCTACCCTGAGACAAAAAGGAAGAGTTCAGAGTGGCACACCCCACCGTCGCCCCGTCCCAAGGACGCACGCATGAGCAAGTCCAGGATCAAAACCGTGCTCATTGTCTTCTTTGACGTCAGAGGCATTGTCCACCACGAATTCGTACCTACCGGGACTACAGTGAACTCAGCTTTCTACTTGGAAGTGCTCAAAAGACTGAAAAGGAGGGTCTCGCGCTGCCGAACCGACATCAAGGACGCCTGGAAAGTTCACCATGACAATGCGCCGAGTCACAGCGCCTTCATTGTCAACGACTTCCTGGTCAGGACCGAGACCCCACTGGTTTCCCAGCCTCCCTACAGTCCTGACCTGACTCCCGCTTTTTTTTTTTTTGTTTCCTCGGTTAAAAGGAGTCATGAAAGGAAAACATTGGGACACGATTGAAAGCATCCAGGTGCATGGTACATCAGCTCTAAAGGACATTCCAGAAAGGGTATTCTAGGATGCCTTCCAGGCATGGAAACATCGCCTCCAGTAGTGTATCGATGCAAGAGGGTGCTATTTTGAACATTTTCGATTATTTGTACGAATATATTCCGTAAATGATTTTTTATGAATTTGGTTCCATTACTTATGGAACGCACCTTGTACCCCCTAGAGGGCCTCTGATTGGTCGGTAACTACGTAACGCCGTCGCATATGATGTCAACGCCTGTGCTGGTGGCGACTAAACTTTCGTCGTAGAGTAAATATTGCAACGAACATCTCTGCTTCTGCTTCGCATCGAGAGCTTGCTTCCGTGCACCGCTAAGATTACATCCGCTGTCACCGTTAAAGTTCTCCTCACAGATCCCTGTTTCTACAACCTCTTAAATTACAGATTCAAAGTATGTAAGAGGCTGCGACAAAACTTTTGTTTCCTCAAACAGTATTTCGTGTTTGACTGTGACGCTGTGTTCAGGCTCCTACATATTGGGATTCTGTAATTAAAGAGGATGTAGAAATAGGAACGTGCGACTAGAACCTCAATCGCGACAGCAAATGGAGAGAAGTCTTCCGAAGTAAGAGTGATTTCAGGTGTGCCGCAGGGGGGTGTCGTAGGACCGTTACTATTAACAATATATAAAAATAACCTTGTGGATAACATCGGAAGTTCACTGAGGCTTTTTGCGGATGATGCTGTAGTGTATCGAGAGTTTGTAACAATGGAAAAATGTACTGAAATGCAGGAGGGTCTGCAACGAATTGACGGACGCATGGTGCAGGGAATGGCAATTGAATCTCAATATAGACAAGTGCAATGTGCTGCGAATACATAGAAAGAAAGATTCTTTATCATTTATCTACAACATAGCAGGCCAGCAACTGGAAGCAGATAATTCCATAAATTATCTGGGAGTAGGCATTAGGAGCGATTTAAAATGGAATGACCATATAAAATTAATCGTCGGTAAAGCAGATGCCAGACAGATTCATTGGAAGAATCCTAAGGAAATGCAGTCCGAAAACACTTGCTCGCCCACTGCCTGAATACTGCTCACCAGTGTGGGATCCATACCAGATACGGTTGATAGAAGAGATAGAGAAGTTCCAACGGAGAGCAGCGCGTTTCGTTACAGGACCATTTAGTAGTCGCGAAAGCGTTACGGAGATGATAGATAAACTCCAGTGGAAAACTCTGCAAGAGAGACGCTCAGTAGCTCGGTACGGGCTTTTGTTGAAGCTTCGAGAACATACCTTCACCGAGGAGTCAAGCAGTATATTGCTCCCTCCTACGTATATCTCGCGAAGAGACCATGAGGATAAAATCAGAGAGATTAGAGCCCACACAGATGCATACCGACAATCTTTCTTTCCACGAACAATACGAGACTGGAATAGAAGGGAGAACCGATAGAGGTACTCAGGGTACCCTCCGCCACACACCGTCAGGTGGCTTGCGGAGTATGGGTGTAGGTGTAGAAATACAACCCCAGCGGTTTATGGATGCGAACTCTAGATGCAGAGTACAAGTATAATGTTCAGCCTACCACGATGATGCCATCGGCTCAGACGCTGACGTCATTTGCGACGGTGTTACGTAAATACTGACCAATAACAAGCCGCCTATGGGCTATATAAGGCCACCACTGCAGCGGTTTAGTCAATTGCTCCTGACGAAGGCGAGGGAGGTAATAGTCGAAAGCGCGGGAGTTGTTACGCAACTGTGTTATCGCGAATGACGGCATTCTCAAGCAGATTTTTGTAATTACCGATGTGTCTTTCCGTACACATACAAGCGAACTCGTTTATAACCTTTGCATTCGGTTATTCTGCCTCTGACTCGAATGACATTTCACACCTGAAGTTCTCCCTTGCATGTTTATCAGAGGTATATTTAACAGCTCGTGTGCTTTTGTAGTGAAAGTAAATAATACTCGAGTATACAAACGTTTAAAATATGTTTCGAATGCTTTAATATCGTTGCTGCTGGGGAGAACTACTTATATGTAGGAAAGATTTTTTTGCTTTTGTTCTAGCGTTATGTTGTTCTGTCTGCTTTGAATAGTTCCAATGGAAAATAGGTCTGTCATGTTTTATACCATATTACGGCGTTAGGATATTTATTTCTGCCGGGCGCTGTGGCCGAGCGATTCTAGGCGCTTCAGTCCGGAACCGCGCTGCTGCTACGGTCGCAGGTTCGAATCCTGCCTCGGGAATGGATGTGTGTGAGGTTAGTTAGGTTCAAAAGGCTCTGAGCACTATGGGACTTAACATCTGAGCTCGTCAGTCCCCTAGAACTTATAACTACTTAAACCTAACTAACATAAAGACATCACACACATCCATGTCCGAGGCAGGATTCGAACCTGCGATCGTAGCGATCGCGCGGTTCCAAACTGAAGCGCCTAGATCCGCTCTGCCACACGGCCGATGGTTAGTTACGTTTAAGTAGTTCTAAGTCTAGCGGACTGGTGGCCTCAGATGTTAAGTCCCATAGTGCTTAGAGCCATTTATTTGTTTCTCGGAAAATAGCAATTAGCAGATCGCCTATAATCAGTTCATTTAGATCGAATATTCTTACAATTGTGTAACCTGCTGCATTGTCCACTTCCTACAGGGCACCATAAATATGATGTCAGTATGCTGTTGTCGTATAAAAGCAAGTAATACTGTTTGACAAGTAAAATAATTGCTTTTACAGTTGCACCCTTTCAAGAACCATTTGATAATGGACAAAACTGAATCATATTATTGTAAGTTGCGTTTTGGATTAAAAAACAAATTACTACCGTCAATCTAATCTTTCGTTTGGAAAGCTATCAGGAATAAAGAGAAATGAAATAAAACACATTCACATCGTAAATTAATTGACAAGTTTCATAACATATACTGCTCTGTTACCTAGGCCAACAGTCATTCGAACTTAAAATGTGGCTGGGATTATATTTCTACACTAGGTAGGCCAGCACACAAAAGAGGCTCATCGCTGCCTTTTAAATAACATTAACTTTCTGTACACTCGTCTGACCTGCTTTCCTCTGTCCTCCATCGATTTAGTTTTGCATAAAACACCTCAAGAAAAGCACGGTAATTGAAACGTCCCCTTAGAACAATTATACACGACTGTGCTTAACCTGACACACAATATTTTTAGCGCAACGCAATCTGACTTTCAAAAATCCCTACAAAAGAATAGCCCTGACTAACATTAACCTATACCTTTCACAAATCACTTACCTCACCAAAAATCTTCGTTTCTCGAACTACTGCAAAACAGCGAGCGCCACTACTGCCAGCTAAATAAAAGATTCAAACTACGGAAGGCACTAACTACTGATAGGCGTAGTTAGCAAATGAAAGATTTTAATAGAGAACAAACAATGTATTTACCTTAATAGTGTTGAAAAACCATAATATACATGTTCATGACATCCAGTCTTACAAATTTCCAAACTCCGCCATCTCTCTCCCCACATCCACCACTGCTGGCGGCTCACCTCCAACTGCGCAATGCTACGCGCTGTTCACATCCAGCTGCCGCTGCCCAACACTACAATGGCAGACAACAATGCAAACTAGCCACAGACTGCACACAGCACAGCCAGTGATTTTCATACAGAGCGCTATGTAACGTTGCCAGTAAGAAAACATAAACAGCCTACTTACATAATGTTTCAACATCGCTTCTACCAGAATACACTAATGACATCCCTCTCCAAATTTAGAGGTGATCAATCCCAATTAATGAACACGATCTGTGTCCCAATATTCCTAGATTTCCGTAAAGGGTTTGAGAAGGTGCCCCACTGCAGACAGTCGATGAAGGTGCGAGGATGTGGCTAGGTTCTCAGACAAAACTGCGTGCCTACGGAGTATCGCCTCAGTTGAGCGGCTGGATTCGTGATTTCCTGTCAGAAAGGTCACAGTTCGTAGTAATAGTAATAGACATCGAGTAAAACAGAAGTAATATCCGGCCTTGCGCAAGGAAGTGTTATAGGCCCTCTATTCTTCCTGATCTACACTCCTGGAAATTGAAATAAGAACACCGTGAATTCATTGTCCCAGGAAGGGGAAACTTTATTGACACATTCCTGGGGTCAGATACATCACATGATCACACTGACAGAACCACAGGCACATAGACACAGACAACAGAGCATGCACAATGTCGGCACTAGTACAGTGTATATCCACCTTTCGCAGCAATGCAGGCTGCTATTCTCCCATGGAGACGATCGTAGAGATGCTGGATGTAGTCCTGTGGAACGGCTTGCCATGCCATTTCCACCTGGCGCCTCAGTTGGACCAGCGTTCGTGCTGGACGTGCAGACCGCGTGAGACGACGCTTCATCCAGTCCCAAACATGCTCAATGGGGGACAGATCCGGAGATCTTGCTGGCCAGGGTAGTTGACTTACACCTTCTAGAGCACGTTGGGTGGCACGGGATACATGCGGACGTGCATTGTTCTGTTGGAATAGCAAGTTCCCTTGCCGGTCTAGGAATGGTAGAACGATGGGTTCGATGACGGTTTGGATGTACCGTGCACTATTCAGTGTCCCCTCGACGATCACCAGTGGAGTACGGCCAGTGTAGGAGATCGCTCCCCACACCATGAAGCCGGGTGTTGGCCCTGTGTGCCTCAGTTGTATGCAGTCCTGATTGTGGCGCTCACCTGCACGGCGCCAAACACGCATACGACCATCATTGGCACCAAGGCAGAAGCGACTCTCATCGCTGAAGACGACACGTCTCCATTCGTCCCTCCATTCACGCCTGTCACGACACCACTGGAGGCGGGCTGCACGATGTTGGGGCGTGAGCGGAAGACAGCCTAACGGTGTGCGGGACCGTAGCCCAGCTTCATGGAGACGGTTGCGAATGGTCCTCGCTGATACCCCAGGAGCAACAGTGTCCCTAATTTGCTGGGAAGTGGCGGTGCGGTCCCCTACGGCACTGCGTAGGATCCTACGGTCTTGGCGTGCATCCGTGCGTCGCTGCGGTCGGTCCCAGGTCGACGGGCACATACACCTTCCGCCGACCACTGGCGACAACATCGATGTACTGTGGAGACCTCACGCCCCACGTGTTGAGCAATTCGGCGGTACGTCCACCCGGCCTCCCGCATGCCCACTATACGTCCTCGCTCAAAGTCCGTCAACTGCACATACGGTTCACGTCCACGCTGTCGCGGCATGCTACTAGTGTTAAAGACTGCGATGGAGCTCCGTATGCCACGGCAAACTGGCTGACACTGACGGCGGCGGTGCACAAATGCTGCGCAGCTAGCGCCATTCGACGGCCAACACCGCGGTTCCTGGTGTGTCCGCTGTGCCGTGAGTGCGATCATTGCTTGTACAGCCCTCTCGCAGTGTCCGGAGCAAGTATGGTGGGTCTGACACACCGGTGTCAATGTGTTCTTTTTTCCATTTCCAGGAGTGTATATTAATGAGATAGGAGACAATCTGAGTAGCCTTCTTAGATTGTTTGCAGATGATGCTGTCATTTACCGTCTCGTAAAGTCATCAGATGATCAAAACGACTTGCAACATGATTTAGATAAGGTATCTGTATGGTGCGAATAGTGCCAATCGACCCTAGATAAGGAAAAGTGTCAAGTTATTCACATGAGTACTAAAAGAAATCAACTAAATTTCGATTAGGCGATAGGTCACACGAATCTGAAGGCTGTAAATTCAACTAAACCTCGGTGATCACAATAATAACCTGTTGGAACAATCACATAGATAATATTGTGGGTAGAGCAAACCAAAGACTGCGATTCACTGGCAGAACACTTAGATGGTGCAACAGGTCTACTAAAGAGACTGCTTACACTACAAAGAAGGGCAGCTCGTTTTGTATTATCGCGAAATAGGGGAGATAGTGTCACAGACATGATACGTGAGTTGGAGTGGCAATCATTAAAACAAAGGCGTTTTTCGTTGCGACAGGATTTTCTCATGAAATTTCAATCACCAGCTTTCTCCTGCAATTGCGAAAATATTCTGTTGGCACCCACCTACATAGGGAGAAATAATCATCACGATAAAATAAGAGAAAACAGGGCTCGCACAGAAAAATTTGAGTGCGTTTTTTTCGTGCGTGCCGTTCGAGAGTGGGGCTTGAAGGTGGTTCATTGAACCCTCTGCCAGGCACTTTATTGTGAATAGCAGAGTAAACACGTAGATGTAGATGTAGATGTAGATTTGAGTGGCTCAAAGACTGATTAAGTAATAGAATCGAATACGTTGTCCTCGACGACAGGTGTTCATCAGACACGAGGGTGTCGTCTGGGGCGCACCAGTAAAGCGTGAGAGGACCGGTGTGATATTTTTTGTATACATAAATGATCTGGCAGACAGTGTGATCTGATCTGCAATGTAGGGCAGTTCGGTGACGACGCTGTGGTGTACGGGAAGATCTCGTCGTTGAGTGACTGTAGGGGTTCACAAGATTTCTAGTTGGTGAGATGAATAGCAGCTTGTTCTAAATGTAGAAAAATCCATGTTAACGCTGATGAGTGAGTAAAACAGTTCTCTAACGTTCGAAAAGAGCATCCGAAGTCACAGTAACATCGATTAAATATACAGACGTAAGGTTGCAAAGGGATATGAAATGGAACGAGCACGTCACGATGGTAGGTGGAAAGGTGAAGCATTTAAATTCACATAATTTGCTGTCAAATGTTCAGTTTGGTTTTAGAAATGGTTTAACAACTGAAAATGCTATATTCTCTTTTCTCTGTGAGGTTTTGGACGGATTAAATAAAAGGTTGCGAACGCTAGGTGTTTTCTTTGAGTTAACGAAGGCTTTTGACTGTGTTGACCACAAAATATTACTGCAGAAGTTACAATTGGTTGCAATTGGTTCGCCTCTTACTTTAAGAACAGAAAGCAGAGGGTAATTGTCCGCAATATTGAGAGTGGTAGTGATGTTCAGTCCCAATGGGGCACTGTTAAGTGGGGCGTTCCCCAAGGGTCGGTTGTGGGGCCACTGCTGTTTCTTATTTATATAAACGATATGCCTTCTAGTATTACAGGTGATTCAAAAATATTTCTGTTTGCTGATGACACCAGCTTGATAGTGAAGGATCTTGTGTGTAATATTGAAACAGTATCAAATAATGTAGTTCATGAAATAAGTTTGTGGCTTGTGGAAAATAATTTGATGCTAAATCAGAGTAAGACTCAGTTTTTACAGTTTCTAACTCACAATTCAACAAGAACCGATATTTTGATCAGACAGAATGGGCATATTATAAACGAGACGGAACAGTTCAAATTCCTAGGCGTTCGGATAGATAGTAAGCTGTTGTGGAAAGCCCATGTCCAGGAACTTGTTCAGAAGCTAAATGCTGCTTTATTTACCATTAGAACAGTATCTGAAATAAGTGACACTTCAACACGAAAAGTAGTCTACTTCGCATATTTTCATACGCTTATGTCGTATGGTATTATTTTTTGGGGTAATTCTTCTGATTCAAAAAGAGTATTTTTGGCTCAAAAACGGGCTGTTCGAGCTATATGTGGTGTAAGTTCGAGAACCTCTTGTCGACCCTTATTCAAAAATCTGGGAATTCTGACATTGCCCTCACAGTATATATTTTCTTTAATGTCGTTTGTTGTTAGCAATATTCGCCTATTCCCAAGAGTTAGCAGTTTTCACTCGGTTAATACTAGGCAGAAATCAAATCTGCATGTGGAATGCACTTCCTCGACTCTTGTGCAGAAAGGAGTGCAGTATTGTGCTGCATCCATTTTGAATAAGCTACCACAAGAACTCAAAAATCTTAGCAGTAGCGCAAACACTTTTAAGCCGAAACTGAAGAGTTTCCTCATGGCTCACTCCTTCTATTCTGCCGAGGAGCTCCTGGAAGAGCTAAAAAATTAAGCAAATTGCAGTGTTACATTGTTGATTGTCTTCATTTAAACTTACGACTTGTCAGCTGAATATGTTTTTTTTTTTATATTTCATTTTATCTGTTTCTAATATCGTGTTATAATTTCATGTATTGACTCGTTCCATGACCATGGAGACTTCTCCTTAATTTGGTCCCACGGAACAATAAATAAATAAATAAATAAACTTCGGCTTATTGAGAGAGTCTTAGGAAACTGTAGGAGACCGCATACAGGACGATAGTGCGACCTGTTCTTGAATACTGTTGGAGTGTTTCGGATCCCCTCCTGGTAGGATTAAAGGAAGACATCGACGCAATTCAGAAGCGTTCTGCTACATTTGTTACCGCTAGGTTCGATCATCACGCAAGTACACTATGTGATTGAAAGTATCCGGACACACCCAAAAACGTTTTCCATATTAGGTGCATTGTGCTGCCACCTACAGCCAGGTACTCCGTATCAACGACCTCAGTAGTTTTTAGACATCGTGAGGGAGCAGAACTGGGCGCTCAGCGGAACTGACGGACGTCGAAAGTGGTCAGCTGATGGGAGACGCGAGATTTCCACACTGCTAAACACCCCTAGGTCCACTCCGATGTGATAGTGAAGTGGAGACCTGAAGGGACATGTGCAGCACAAAAGCGTACAGGCCGACCTCGTCTGTTGACTGACAGAGACAGCCGACACTTGAAGAGGGTCGTAATGTGTAATAGGCAGACATCTATCCAGACCATTCCAAACTGCATCAGGATCCACTGCAAGAACTATAACAGTTGTGCAGGAGGCTGCTCATAAGTCACACATCACGCCGGTAAATGCCAAACGACGCCTCGCTTGGTGTGATGAGCATAAGCATTGGACGATTAAACAGTGGTAAAATGTTTTGTGGAGTAACGAATCATGGTACACAGTGTGGCGATCCGATAGCAGGGTGCGGCTATGGCGAATACCGTGTGAACGTGATCTGCCAGCGTGTGTAGTGCCAACAGTAAAATTCGGAGGCGGTGGTGTTATGGTGTGGTCGTGTTTTTCATGGAGGGGCTTGCGGCCCTTGAAATTTTGCGTGACACTATCACAGCATAGGCCTACATTTATGTTTTAAGCACCTTCTTGCTTCCCAGTGTTGAAGAGCAGTTCGGGGATGGCGATTGCATCTTTCAACACAATCGAGCACTTGTTCACAATGCACGGCCTGTGGCGGAGTGGTTACACGACAACATCCCTGTAATGGACTGGCCTGCACAGAGTCCTGACCTGAATCCTATAGACACCTTTGGGATGTTTGGAATGCCGAGTTCGTGCCAGGCCTAATCGACCGACACCGATACCTCTCCTTAGCGCAGCACTCCGTGAAGAATGGGCAGTCATTCCCCAAGAAACCTTCCAGCACCTGATTGAACGTATGCTTGCGAAAGTCGAAACTGTCATCAAGGCTAAGGGTGGGCCAACACCATGTTGAATTCCAGCATAACCAATAGAGGGCGCCACGAACTTACAAGTGATTTTGAGCCAGGTGTCCGGATAGTTTTGATCACAGAGTGTATTACGGAGGTACTTCTTCCGCTCAAATGGGAATCCCTGGAGGGAAAACGACGCTGTTTTCTCGAGGCACTACGCGAGGTTACTACGAGAGGTGTTCAACAAGTAATGCCATACTTATTTTTTCTGTGTCAATTTACAATAAAAGAAATGCGGAATTTATTGTGGAACATCGTGGAATATTCCAGCTTCAGCCCCTACAGTTTCGTGAAGTTCCGATTGGTGGTGGCGCTATACCTAGCCTTGAAAATAGCGCCAGTAAAGGAGGTACGTTCCCAGCAGAGAGCTGTCATCCAGTATCTTCTGGCGGAAAACCAGAGGATCACAGATATTCATAGGCGCTTGTAGAGTGTCTACGGTGACTTAGCAGTGAACAAAAGCACGGTGAGTCGTTGGGCCAGGCATCCGTATTATTGCAACAAGGTCGCGCAAACCTATCCGATCTCCGGTGTGCCAGCAGGCAGCACACAACTGTGCCTCCCGCAATGGTGGAACGTGCAGACACTCTCACATAGCGTGATGGACGGATAGCAATCAAACACCTCCCTGCACGACTGGAGGTGTCTGTTACTAGTGCTGACACACTCGCCCACCAGTTGGGGCACTGAAAGATTAGATTTTTTAGATTAGATTTACTTTCATTCCAATTGATCCGTAGTGAGGAGGTCCTCCAGGATGTGGAACATGCCAGAGAAACAACAATACATGACAAATATTTACAACTAAAATAAAAAAATGGTTCAAATGGCTCTGAGCATTATGGGACTCAACATCTTAGGTCATAAGTCCCCTAGAACTTAGAACTACTTAAACCTAACTAACCTAAGGACATCACACCCATGCCCGAGGCAGGATTCGAACCTGCGACCGTAGTAGTCCCGAGCTTCCGGACTGCAGCGCCAGAACCGCGAGACCACCGCGGCCGGCAACTAAAATAAATAAGCTAATGTACCATTCCACAGGTCCAAAGTGGAATGACCGTCATTTTTTAATTAACACTAAGAGTCATTTTACAAATACTAATGCACTGAATTTAAAATAAAAAAGTTTTTTGTTTATTTATAAGGTAATAAACATGTAATAAAAAATGGTTCACATGGCTCTGAGCACTATGGGACTTAACATCTGAGGTTATTAGTCCCTTAGAACTTAGAACTACTTAAACCTAACTAACCTAAGGACATCACACACATCGATGTCCGAGGCAGGATTCGAACCTGCGACCGTAGCAGTCGCGCGGTTCCGGACTGCGCGCCTAGAACCGCGAGACCACCGCGGCCGGCAAAACATGTAATACAACAACTGTAATACTTATTTACAATGAACACATTACTGCACTGAAATTGTGCAGAAGTTATGTTGTACTTATATACAAATCAGTTTGTTTTACTAAGAAATTCATCAATGGAGTAGGAGGAGTTGGCCACCAATAAATCCTTTAGGCTTCTCTTAAACTGAATTTCATTGGTTGTTAAGCTTTTTATGGCTGCTGGCAAGTTATTGAAAATGTGTGTTCCTGAATAATGCACACCTTTTTGTACAAGACTAAGTGACTTTAAATCCTTGTGAAGATTATTCTTATTTCTAGTATCGATTCCATGAATTGAGCTGTTGGTTTGAAAAAGTGATATATTTTTAATGACAAATTCCATTAAGGAATAAATATATTGGGAAGCAGTAGTTAGTATGCCTAGTTCCCTAAACAGGCTTCTGCAGGATGTTCTTGAGTTCACACCACATATAATTCTTACCGCACGTTATCCAGTATCCAGGTGTGTGCCTGCACGTTATCCAGTATCCAGGTGTGTGCCTTTGGGTTTCTCGCCACGCAAGAGAAGATCAAAAAAAGCAACGAATGGTCGTCTGTGCGGGATTTCTTGCGCGTTACGTGGATGATGGGGATGTTGCTGATGCAGCCTGATGTTGGCTCCGACGTCGACCTGTAGAGTGGCACCATGAGGGCATTCAGACCCTCACAGTACTGAGGCATACGGCTGTCACATTGCATGGAGATTATGTTGAGAGATAGGGTTTTGTAAAGTGGGGAATAATAGGATGTATTGGACTCTGAATGAAACCAACCTGGTTTCAGAAAGAAAAGTGTTGCATTACTTGTTGAACGTCAGTCGTACTTCTTTCCAGGAGGTCTGCTTGGACCACTCCAACTGCCGAATAAATTCGCACTTCTGGACAGCGGCACCATAATCTGACCGCTTCTGTGGGGGGTAGAGCAGGGGCACGGTCTGCGCTTACAGAGCGACCCCGCAAAGTCCTACTTTGCTCGCCGCCGTGAGGAATTAAAACTCTTTTAGGCGAGGTAATCAGCCGGAATAATCAGCTGAGGTACGGCGGGGCTGCGGATCAGAAAGGAGTCCACCGTGATTGCTGTGGGGTGAGGGCGCCCGCCCGGTATTGAGGTAGCACCGGTCTGGGTGAGGGGGGGGGGGGGGGGGGGCGCCCAATCTGATTGTAGTCGCGGCACCCCGCGGCGCACCGATCGTTCAAACAAACCGGCGCCGGCGTCGCGGCGCCCACCAGCTGTGCTGGTCCTCTGCCCGCGCAGTGTTGCCAACGCCAGAGTCCACCGCCGCTGGCTTCAGCAGAGTGACACAGATAGCGTTATAACGTAGCTGGCGCTGCAAGGCTGGTGCAAGTCTTCTGATCGAACGTCATTTCGGTAACTGGTGGGTCAATATCGCTGTTAATACACATACATACTTTGGCGGAAAATTCCAACACCAAAAAGTAATTATCGTAGAGCAATTTTTTTGTTTATTTATATATGTGGCTTAAATGGTCGTTTTACAGTCTTATTTCAGGACTTCATGGCCAACGGCCCTGCCGCAGTGGTAACAGAAATTCCCATCAGATCACCAAAGTTGTGTCGGGCTTGCGTAACACTTGGATGGATAACCGACCGGTGTGCCGAGCGCAAGCGGGATGAACTGAGACCCCGTGAGGCAAATTGAGGAGCTACCTGATCGAGAAGTAGCGGCTACGGTCGCGGAAACTGACAATGGGAGAGCGGTGTGCTGTCCACATGACCTCTCCCCCCCCCCCCCCTCCCTCCATATCCGCATCCAGTGACGTCTATCGGCAGACGATGACACGACGGTCGGTCAGTTAGGTTGGGCCTTCCGAGGCCTATTCGGACAGAGTTTATTTAACTACTTCGTATAAAAAAGGTTAAACACACACAAAAGTACGTAATATAAATAAGCAGAAAAACAGTTCAGGGAAAAGATTACAACTGAATATCTAGGCCTCTTCACCACCCTACACCTCTTTGCGTGCCGCGCGGGATTAACCGAGCGGTCTGAGGCGCTGCAGTCATGGACGGTATGGCTGGTCCCGGCGGAGGTTCGAGTCCTCCCTCGGGCGTGTGTGTGTGTGTGTGTGTTTGTCCTTACAAGGAAACCTCCCCACCGCACCCCCCTCAGATTTAGTTATAAGTTGGCACAGTGCATAGGCCTTGAAAAACTGAACACAGATCAATCGAGTAAACAGGAAGAAGTTGTGTGGAACTACGAAAAAAATAAAAACTGAGTAGTCCATGCGAAGATATGCAACATCAAAGACAATGAGAGGTACGGAGCGCCGTGGTCCCGTGGCTAGCGAGAACAGCAGCGGAACGAGAGATCCTAGGTTCAAGTCTTCCCTCGAGTAAAAAGTTTAATTTTTTATTTTCAGTTTGTGCGACAAACTCTTACTTTTTCATCACTTTTTTGGGAGTGATTATCACATCCACAAGAAAACCTAAATCGGGCAAGGTAGAAGAATCTTTTTACCCATTCGCCAAGTGTACAAGTTAGGTGGGTCGACAACATATTCCTGTCATGTGACGCACATGCCGTCACCAGTGTCGTATAGAATATATCAGACGTGTTTTCCTGTGGAGGAATTGGTTGACCAATGACATTGCGATCAAATGTTTTCGGTTCCCATTGGAGAGGCACGTCCTTTCGTGTACTAATCGCACGGTTTTGCGGTGCGGTCGCAAAACACAGACACTAAACTTATTACAGTGAACAGAGACGTCAATGAACGAACGGACAGATCATAACTTTGCGAAAATAAAGAAAGTAAAATTTTCGGTTGAGGGAAGACTTGAACCATGGACCTCTCATTACGCAGCTCCTCACGCTAACCACGGGACCACGGCGCTCCTGAGCTCATATTCTCCTTGATGTTGCCTGTCTTCCACATGGACTACTCAGTTTGTATATTTTGTTTATTTTTTTCATAGTTCCACACAACTTCTTCCTGTTTTCTCGATTGATCTGTGTTCAGTTTTTCAGGGCCTATCCACCGTGCCAATTTATAACTAAATCTGAGGGGGGTGCTATGGGGAGGTTCCCTTGTTAGTATAATTTAGGTTAAGTAGTGTGTAAGCTTATGGACTGATGACCTTAGCAGTTAAGTCCCATAAGACTTCACACACATTTGAACCACTTTGTGTCACCAAATGCAGTTCGCTGAGTCTGCGTGAAATATTTGTAGTTTACACCCTTCAGTCGGGTGCTGCGCAATTTGCACACGATCACCACAGGCATACGCTGGGGCGTCTTCGAACCCCCACTCATAAAGACAGGCATCATATCTTCCACTCCTTGCACGGTACCGATTCATGGGTGTCCACAGTTTTGCCGGCCGGTGTGACCGAGCGGTTCTAGGCGCTTCAGTCTGGAATCGCGCGACCGCTACGGTCGCAGGTTCGAATCCTGCCTCGGGCATGGATGTGTGTGATGTCCTTAGGTTAGTTAGGTTTAAGTAGTTCTAGGTTCTAGGGGACTGATGACCTCAGAAGTTAAGTCCCATAGCACTCAGAGCCATTTGAACCACACTTTTCTGGGATGAACAAATCCATTCACACTTTTCTTAGGTTCCGTTATAAGATTATAATCAGCCGGAGGGAACATTCTGCCAAATCTCTTTCCAATTTTGACAAACATCACATACACCTCGTGTTGTCCAGGGTAGTTTTCAAGATTCGAGTCTGCTGGGAAGTGTATTTTGTAGCTGCTTGTATAGAAGTGAGTTCTGGTGAGTGAAACACTTTTGGAACTCTCTTATTGCTCCTGATTCTCGTCTTATTGATGGAGGTTTAATATTACATAATACAAGCAACTATGTATATTGTGTAGATTCAGTAGTGGCATTGACAATTCCCATTGCTTCATGCAGTATGCAAATTTGAGCACTATTTTTCCAAATTGGAGCACACGAGTCTGCCGTGAAGTAAACTAATGTCAACGTAGCAGTACGAGCAGCATCTGCATTTGCACCCCATCCTGACACACCCAGGTTACTGACAATATCAGTTCTGGTATTCATTTTTTTAATACGCATTTCGAAATGGTTTTTAAAGGTAAGAGCCCGCACTAAAATGGCCCACAAATATTTAAGGTATGGGTTGTCTTCCAGGAGGGACGTTTTCGAAGACCACATTTACTTTTCCATTTGCCTCGCGGTGATTAAGGCGATTAGCATTTACCTCCGTTTTAGATGGATTTGGCTTCAATTTCCAGTTCTTCAACTAGTCACCCATTATGTGTAAATTTGTGGTCGAAGATCCTTCACACTCTTCCAGCTTTCGTATTTGATAGGCTAGCGCTATGTCGTCTACAAATTCTCTCTTTTTAGCGCTAGTGTTGACCGTATCGCTGGTATAAAGATTTAGAAGGGTGATAGCACAGAGCCCTGAGGTAGCCCATCATTTTGCCTTCGACATTTGCTCCCTTCGTCTCCAAGGAATACTTGAAATTTTCTGTTGCTGAGTATGCTTGCCATAAAATTAACTAACTTTCTTCACAGTATGATTTTTACAAATTTAAGTAGCAAGCAATGGCGCCCTACTGTGGTAAATTTGGTCGTAAGATCAAGAAATTCTAGTGCAGTCTCCAATTTGCATTGGTACCCAGCTTCGATGAAAGATGTTAGTGCCAATACCTGATCACAGCAATTGCGATTCTTTCGAAAACCGACTTAATGCAGTGGAGCTACTTTGTAAATTACTGCTTCAATTCAGTTTATAAACATTCTTTCTAGGTAGTGATATGGGTCTGTAATGTGATGTTTCACTGCCATCGTTACCAGGTTTTTTGACAGCTATTACCCTTGCATCCCTAAATTTTTCTGACAATTTTCCAGTGACCAATATCATATTATACAGCGATAACGGGCACTGTTTAGTTTTCGGGCCTGTAGTTTTCAGGATCTCTGGATGAATGTAGTCGAAACCAGCCGCTTTGTTTGTACGCACTTTTGCCAAAGCTTCCTCCAGCTCATCGGCTGCGAACTCGCGTAAGAGCTCTTGATGGGGGATTAGCTGAGAACGTTTCGATCGTAACTGTGTCTTTACAAGTCTAGTTCGGCTCTTCTTCATAGCTGCTGAGAGTTCTGCAATAAGAGTGTCGTGACTTCGTTTGGTGTGGTGTTGTGTTGGCATCTCTCAGGCTTCGAATCTGCACCCAGTTTCTTCGTTAGCTGCCACGCTTTACGACTCGAATGGGTGAAATCATGGCTCTCTGTACCTTCGTGCCATTTCCGTCTTCTGCGGTCATTCAAAACTTGAAGAAGTTCGTCTCCTGATTTATTTGAATCTTTAAGTTGATATTCCTCGTATAGCTCATCACCCATAGGACCATGCTGGGATGTGTTGTTTCCTGTGCCCTCTGGGTATCGTTCTTTTTGCTACCTCTTTGACAGCTTTAAAAAATCTGTCATAACTCTTAATTTGCAGAGCAATGAAATCAACAATCTCGTGGAGTTGGCAGCATATTGTTGCCAGCACGCTTACTTAAAATTCCAACGACCTTTAGCATTTGAATCTACTAACAGTACCTGGATGTCCTAATCAATAAGAATGGTCCAATGTTGTTTGTGTCGAAAAGAGTCTGTAATTTTCCTGTTAGCCATTTCATATCCATTAGCTTGACTGGTAGTGATAAAGCATAGGTCTGGTGGTATGTCCTTCTGCCAAATGCCAATCGGAACGGTCCTTTGTCCTTTGCATTAAAAACCAAATACACGATTTTCAAGGACAGACAGTCATCTAAGATGCTGCCATTTACATCATTATCATCTTACCCCCAAGCGTGGTGTTGTTGTTAAAGTCTCCAAGTAACGAAATTTCGGAAATACATTTGTCTAGGCAAGACATCTAAGCGATTACCATTGCAAGATCACAGGTTAATGTAGACAAGAGGAATGCCTTTAGGAATGTAAAATGCTGGTACATTAATAACCAGTTTAACCGCCAGAATGTTGCATGCAAACATGCAAACGTGCATGCATTGTTTTGTACTGATGGCTGAAGTGGGTCTGTGGGATGGAGCTACATGCATGCTGCACTTGACCGGTCAATGCTGTTTGTGGATAACTCTAGAGTTGCCATCTGATGTTGTCCCGTATGTGCTCGACTGGAGACAGATATGGTGATCGAGAAAGCCAAGGCAACATATCAGAACTCTGTAGAGCATGTTAGGTTACAGTAGCTATAACTGGGGAGCGTTATCCTGTTGGAAACTGCCCTCTGTGACGCTAGAGCAAGCAGACTACTTTAGTGTGTGGGTAAGTTGAGAATTTGAGTGTGATGGAAGGTGAGCTAGGGTAGTTCGTTCAGTTGCGATAACCACTGTGTCTGGATGGCGTAGTGGTCTGACCATCTGCTAGTAAGCAGGAGACCCAGGTTCGAATCCCAGTCTGGCACAAATTTTCAACTTTCCCTATTGATTGAAATCAACAACCGCTCGTAGCCAATGTCTGTAAGTTCAAATGGCTCTGAGCACTATGGGACTTAACATCTGAGGTCATCAGTCCCCTAGAACTTAGAACTACTTAAACCTAACTAACGTAAGAACATCACACACATCCATGCCCGAGACAGGATTCGAACCTACGACCATAGCAGTCGTTCGGTTCCGGATTGAAGTGCCTAGAACCGCTCGGCCACCGCGGCTGGCGTGTCTGTAAGTCCTTTGCATATTATTTCATATTGGCTGCAAGATTAATATGGCGTCTATTCTTTCAGACATGTCTGAAAGATTACAGACAGCACAAGATTACTACAGCCAGGATCCTCCCAACAAAAGATTGCTGCATTTTAGGAAGGGCCACAGCTCAGACTGAGTAGACTCACGACTGCCCCGGTATACTCCTTCAGAGAATGAGACATTGATTTAGGCTTTCAGAGTCTTGAGCATTGCTGCGGCCTAGATCCTGCCCAATGTAGAGTGCAGTCTTCTTGGGGACGACCATAGCACATAGTGAGTACACTGTCTAGACTTTCCTGGCATGCATCCATTGGAGAGTGAGACACTGATCTATGTGCCCAGAGCCTTGACAACTGCTCCAGCCTAGATCCTCTCAAAAGTAGAGTGTTCTCCCTTAGAGAATACACTAGCTTAGTCCAAGTAGTGTGTGGAAGAGTGCCTCGGATGCTGTATTGGAGAGTGGAACGTTGATCTAGGTATCCAGAGCTCTGTCCATTGTTTCACTCAAAAACCTTCGCAGTGTAGATTGAATCTTTCTTGAGAATGATATAGTACAGAACTAGAAGAGTTTGAGGACTCTCCATTGGAGAGTGAACATGGATATCGGTGTCCTGAACCTTGACTGCTGCTCCAGTGTAGGTCCTCCCCAGTGAAGAGTGCAGTCCTGTTAGTGAGGACCACAGCATGGGATCAGTATAGTTTGAGGACTCTCCCAGTATACTCCATTGGAGAGTGAACATGGATATCGGTGTCCTGGACCTTGACCATTGCTCCAGCCTACATCCTCAGTGAAGTTCTTTTAGGGAAGATCACAGCATGGAGCCAGTATGAGGACTCTCCCAGTGTACTCCATTGGAGAGTAAACACAGGTATTGGTGTCCTGAACCTTGACCATTGCCCAAGCCTGGGTCCTCCCCAGTGAAGAGTGCAGTCCTTTTAGGGAGGACCACGGCATGGAGTCAGTGGAGTTTGAGGACTCTCCCAGTATACTCCGTTGGAGAGTGAACATGGATATCAGTGTCCTGGACCTTGACCATTGCTCCAGCCTACCTCCTCCTCAGTGAAGTCCTTTTAGGGAAGACCACAGCATGGAGCCAGTAGAGTTTGTGGACTCTTCCAGTATACTCCACTGGAGAGTGAACACAGATATCGGTGTTCTGAACCTTGACCATTGCTCCATTCTGGGTCCTCCTCAGTGAAGACTGCAGTGCTTTTAGGGAGGACCAGAGCATGGAGCCAGCAAGAGTTTGAGGACTCTCCCAGTATACTCCATTGGAGAGTGAACATGGATATCGGTATCCTGAACCTTGACCATTGCTTCAGCCTACATCCTCCTCAGTGAAGTCCTTTTTGGGAGGACCACAGTAGGGAGCCAGTAGAGTTTGAGGACTCTCCTAGCATGCTCCAAGGGAGAGTGGGGCCAGAGACTAGCTCCTGGAGGAGTTCACCACAGTCGGGATCGTCCCTAGACGCGGAGCGCGCCGTGTTTTGAGACGGGGCCGCAGAGTGCGGACTCCCGGGCCCCGGCCAGCTGCCGCCATTGTCCCGTGCGCGGCTCGTGCCCGCCGGCGCGGCGCGTGCCCTCCACAATGCGGCCCGCGGCGCAGCCCAGCGCTAACAATGCCACCCGCAGGCCACCTCAGAGCTGCAGTCGGCAGCAGCGCTTTTGTAGCGCGGCGCACACCTTGTCACCGACACACCCTGCCCCGCCAGTCGTACGGTATTGCTGCTGCCCACACATCCCCTGTATGCGTTAAGTCTGGTCCCACGCGACCACGACCAGAGTACCCATCACTTCGTCAACCACCCACTGCCTCATCTCTACAACCCTACTGCTATCCCTGCTCCACATTTAGGCCTAAATGAACAACATGCAATCCACACTCCGAAAGTTAAGCGTAATCACGGAAATACGAATGTGAAAGGAGAAAAGTTGAGCAGTCACCCATCATCACCGTAAATACGAGGGTCACTCCTGAGCCGTGTATCGACTCGTGCTATACCTTGTGTTTAAATTGCATGGGTTTTCCTTTTCTTCCCCTGACATGTTTGTTTGATATGTTGTCTGTCATTAAGTGGCTGCTTGGTTGTCTTTTCCCTCGGCTATCGATAACTGCGTTTTGCTTCCGGGAAACTGCTATGGAGGAAGTGAGATCTTTGACCGGTGGTAACTTTGTGTCGTGGCGCGGAAGTAGGGAGGTTGTGTTCTGAGAGAGTCTGGTGGACACGGGAGGGCAGTGTGGCTCGCCAGCGCGGACCAAGCGTGGTCGGTTGTACCGAGTCGCCACCTGATGTGTGTCGGCCGTGTGTAACGAACGGGTCGAGTTGACGGAAGAGCTCCCCGCGTGTTGCTTGGATACAGAATCGCCCCACCAGTAGTTGCTGTTCATTTCACCTTGGTGGGACGTTAACAAGCTTCTTTAAGTTGTCCGTTTCAACACTGAAGTTTAAAAGGAGACACCTAACATGAAGGAGCGGTCACTGCCCGTCAACGTTGCAGAGAAGACGTGAACTCCGGTGACAGAGCGTGTTGTCGCGTGACTGTGGCGTGTTGGGTACACTGGCGACGCGCGCGCGGTCGGATGTGTGGATCCTTGCCATCGGAGGTCGTGTACTGCCTGTCCGAGCATAATTGCAAGTTAAGTTCGCGGAAGGTTTAATCATTAAGTAATAATTTCGTGTAACCAGCGTCTCTTCTGCCTTGTGGCCTCCGGCGACCGGGTTTCCTGTCCCTGGTACCGGTGTAATTCAAGACAGTGATCTTTCCTCCTCCTCTCGTTACTCCCCGATGGGAGGTGTAGTCTTGGCAGTTTAATTGTTTCGCTATTCTGTCGTGTGTTATGAGTAAATTCGTGCTCCTTGTGGGTTGATCATGTGGTCGCTCATTCAGGACTGTGTGGTGTAATGTTTCCTTGCACTAGGTTAGCTCTGATTCTGTCAGCAAGTTAATCCATCTTATTACAAGTTTTCGCGGGCTAAAAGTCGGTGCAGTGACCGGCCTGAGAGTGGTAGTTGTGTTTAGGGGCGTATTTAAATTGGTCAGTATTCTGCCCAGCCTGAGCATCCCTGAGTGGGTGATTTGTGGCCGCCTTACACGGGTCCGTCATACCTGTTATGTTCTAATGATATTCCAGGACACTTTTGTTTAAAAACTTTTTAAATTCCTCCATTCCTTTATAGCAATTAATCGTGTGTTTGCTGAGACCTTTGATTTTTTTTTTTTTGCGGCGTTGGTAGCTTCATACCTCACCGTACCTTACTAATAAAGTTCTGTATTTACTTTAGTAGCCTGTTTACTAATGTTCTTCAAAATTTTTAAACTGTTGTATTGCTATAAATTACTTGTTTGCCGGTAGCGGCGTGTTTTGAAAGGCTGTTCTTGCCGTACTGTTAGCTTCTGTGTTTAAAAAAAAATTAAATTGTTGTATTGTTATAAATGATTTGATTGCCGTTAGCGGCGTGTTTAAAAGGCTGTTTATTGCCGTACTGCTAGTTTCTGTAAGATATACTAGAAATTTGGCCCCGTTTCCCAACTTGTGGTGTGGCTTGTAGTAACCGTAACCACTGCGTGTGTAACTACAAAAGAAATGCACACTATTTTTTTTAAATGTGGACACCTAGAGCAGTGTCTCACTCTTCAATGGATGTATGCCAGGAAAGTCATGAAAGTGTACTCGCTATGTGCTATGGTCCTGTACACTGGGCAGGATCTAGGCTGCAGGAATGCTCAAAACTCTGAAAGCCTAAATCAATGTCCCATTCTCTGAAAGAGTATGTCGGAGCAGTCGTGAGTCTAGTCTGACCTGTGGTCCTTCCTAAAACATAGCAATCTGTTCTTGGGAGGATCCTGGCTGTAGTAATCTTGTGCTGTCTGATTCTTTCAGACATGTCTGAAAGAACAGACGCCATTTTGATGCAACAGCCGCTATGAAATAAGATGCAAAGGAATTACAAACTTTGCCTACGAGTGGATGTGGATTTAAATCGATGGAGAAAGTCGAAAATTTGTGACGGATTGGGATTCGAACCCGCGTCTGCTGCTTACCAGCATATGGGTTGACCACTAAGCCATCCAGACACAGTGGTTATCGCAACTGCATGAACTACCCTAGCTCACCTCCCATCACACTCACATTCTCATCTTATTCTACATGTTTGAAAGTTTTACAGTGTGTTGATAGATCCAGTAGGAACAATATTTTCATTTCTCCACATAATTTCCATCACTCTCAACTGCCTTACGCCATCTTGGAACCAGCGCCTGTATACCCGCGCTGTAAAATTCTGGACCAACCTGTTGGAGCCACTGTTTGGCAGCGTGCACAAGGGAGTCATCATCTTCAAACCTTGGTCCACAAAGAGAGTCTTTCAGTTTCCCAAAGAGATGATAGTCACATGGAACCAGGCCAGGACTGTAAGGCGGGTGTTGTCCATCTGAGTTTTGTGATCGCTTCCATGGTTTTTTGACTGACATGTGGCCGTGCATTGTCGTGCAACAGCAATACATCCTGCTTTTGCCGATGTGGTCGAACACGACTCAGTCGAGCTTGAAGTTTCTTCAGTGTCGTCACATATGCACCAGAATTTATGGTGGTTCCACCTGGCACGATGTCCACAAGCAAGAGTCCTTCAAGCAGAAGGTGTGATTTTGAATTTTTTTTTTCTTCAGTGATTTTGCATGATGCCACTCCGTTGATTGCCTCTTCGTCTCTGGTGAAAAATGATGGAGCCATGTTTCATTACCTGTCACAATTCTTCCAAGAAATTCTTGTGCACCATTCTCGTACTATTCCAAAAGATCGCTGCATACCGTTTTTCTTGTTTCTTTGTAGGCCATTTTCAACATCCTGGGAACCCACCTGGCACAAACCTTTGTTAACGCCAACACTTTCAGTATTCTGCAAACACTTCCTTCCCCTGTCCCAACGTAGCGTGACGATTCGTTCACTGTGATGCGTCTGTGAGCAGCCACCAATTCGTTAACTCTCTGCACACTGTCTGGAAAGTGTGCAGTACGAGGCCTGCCGCTGCGAGGACAATCCTCAATATTGCCGTGCCCGCTTTCATCACGTAACCTGCTTGCCCACCGACTAACTGTACTGCGATCGACAGCAGCATCTCCGTACACCTTTTTAACCTCTTGTGGATGTTTCCCACTGTCTCGTTTTCACAGCACAGGAATTCTATGACAGCAAGTTGCTTCTGACGAACGTCAAGTGTAGCAGCCATCTTGAAGACATGCTGTGACGGCGCCACTCACGGGAACAGGTTGAACTAAGTTTGGAAACAAGCGGGAAAGATGTATCTAAACACTGTAAAACTTTCACATATGCAGAATGAAAATTGTTTTTTTAACAAAAATAGTGTGCATTTCTTTTGGAGTGACCCTCGTACATCGACTGAAGTAGGACAAGACGTCTGAAATATGATGTCTATTCAAATTTCGTGCCAGTCGCTTAAGAATGGTGTTAGTAGAGCCACTACGAGGATGCAAATCACATTTCCTTTAAATACGTGCTGTAATGGTCGCGAGCGTTAGTTACCGCTGAGATTGGACGCGGCGAGTTGATGTCAGTCAAGAATGTCTTTAAGCTGACAAAGATGCAATTATCAACACGTCACTGAGTTTGGACGTGGTCGTGTAATGCGGCTACGAGAATCTGCATGATCCTTCTGTGATGTTGCAGAAAGACTTTGCAAGAATGTAGCCACTGTATATGATCGCTGGCAGCTGCGGTAGCGAGAAGACAGCGCTCCAGACAGTCACGTGGCACTGTTGACGGGGGAACGCCGTCGTGTTCGACGTACTGCTCTGTCATGTCATACTGCATCTGCTGCAGCAATCTGAACAGCAGTTGGCACCACTGCGACACGACGAACTGTTACAGATCGGTTACTTCAAGCACAGCTCCGTGACTGTAGCGTGCATTCCATCGACCCCAAATCACCGCCATTTGCGACTTCAGTGCTGCAAAGCGAAAATTCACTGGAGGGCAGGTTGCAGGTCTCTTGTGTTTTCTGATGAAAGGTGGTTCCACCTCGGTGCCATTGACGGCTGTGTGTTCATTAGAATGAGGCCAGTTCAGGACCTCCAACCAATCTGTCTGCGTGCTAGACACACCGGACCTACATCTGGAGTTATGGTCTGGGTTCAATGGTTCAATGGCTCTGAGCACTATGGGGCTTAACTTCTGAAGTCATCAGTCCCCTCGAACTTAGAAATACTTAAACCTAACTAACCTAAGGACATCACACACACCCACGCCCGAGGCAGGATTCAAACCTGCGGCCGTAGCTGTCGCGCGGTTCCAGACTGTAGCGCCTAGAACCGCTCGGTATGGTCGGGGGTGCAGGAGCACACTCACGGTTACCCCAAGCACCGTGACTGCAAAATTAAGACTAATCTGGTGATTCGACTTATTCACGAATGGCAGCACAACACTCCAGGGGGTGTTTTGCAACGGGATAGCGTTCTACCCTTCGACCATAGATACTAGTAGACTGGCCTTGCTGTGCAGAAGCTATAGGGCTGGTGTGGCTCCAACATAAACCACGTGACTGTTGGCAAAACGTGGCGGGATTTCAAATCAGCGGTCTGCCATCCTATGTTTGTATCGTATTTTACCCACATTTCTCAGTTGACTGCCAAACGCTTCCAACAAAAATTACTTTTTTATTTGCGAAAAATTATGTCAGAACTACATTTGACCTGGGTTTGGTCACAGTACCATTTATAAAATCTAACAAATACATCGAACGCCACTCTGGTGGGCAGCGGGACGAAATTACTATAAACTATCAATTAAAGTAAAATGTCGTTAAAATTCTTTTAAACGGTAAGAGTGGGCTCGTGTCAAAACTTCTAACATTGGATTCGCCGCGTTTTGAGCTCTAGTCACTTATAAAAGAAAATGGGATATGGGAATTACGTCAACTACAGGTGCCAAAATTGTCGACTTTATGAGCAGGTCCATTTTAGAGTACCAATTTTAGATGCACTCTAAAGGTTCAGTTCCTATTATTTTTACAAATGTTTAAACTATCAGTTTAAAGAAAATGATATTTTAGATGAAAGGTGAGACTTTGAAGTTTCAGAAAATAATTTTGGAGCCTACATTTATTTAATAGTATCAGAAGGTAAAAAAAAAATTCTCTTTATGTGTCGACTACAGGTGCTCTTACGTTATTATAATCTCACTTGTATATACAAAAAGGCGCGTATGTGCAGATGGCTTAAAGTTTTTCCGTTTCAGGGCCTGTATCCAAAGCTGCCTTCGGTTTTCATCCTTAGGGAAACCTATGAGTAGGAACGAGAAACACTTATACTTACTTCTGTAACCGAATTATCACAGATACTTTTGAAAATGGAATATGAGTCTGACTTTACAGGCATCACTTTCAACACTTTAATTTACGTGATACTCTATTTCAAGTGTAAAAAACATAAAAGTCACTTCAGCAGATTTCCATAAACGCATCTGCACCATCATAGGAACACTTACACGTGAGATGTAATGCCATTTCCCCCGACAAAACGCTGAGTACAGCCGTAAGCGCAACACGAAACAACCATGTTTTGCCAACATTCACGTGACTTTAGCCCTGAGATGTTCGAGCCACGAAAATGACGTCAGGGCCAGTCTATTATATTTATGGTCGAAGGTTCTACCACATACTGCTGTTGTAACCCAACATGATCTATAGAATGTTGACATCTTGCTTTGGCCTGCTAGATCACAATATCTGTCTCCAGGCGAGCGCATATGGGACATCATCGGATGACATCTCCAGCGTCCTTCACAACCAACATTAACCGTCTGTGATGTTACAAAATGAAAGTGATGTTGTTATTCAGTGGAAAGTTGGAAATTGAGATTTCGCTTACTGTTTTATCAATCACAATTGGCGTAAGAATCATGCATTGATCATTGTCATAAAATATTGCATTATGTGATGTGAATAGTTTTTACTTGCAGTTTCGCGTGGTTTGAGGCAGTCACAACTAGCGTGCTATTGATTAAGAAATTGCATTATCGTCTTTCTAATTACTTCATGATCGTAGGTACGATCATACCCGGTTGTGAAGTTATTGTTTTGACAAAACAATTTCCTAAAGGACCACAAAGTTCTTAAGGGCGCAAAAACAACTGTAACATGACACAACAGGGAAATTCAATATTAAAGCTGATGCAAGATGACGATAAAACAGTTTTCTTTTTATCAATGTAACACGCACATTGGACTGCTGGTCTTGGTATCTGTAATATTAGCAAAATACATAATTAAAATGAAAATAATACTGAGGAGATGATAGGAATGAGCACTGCTAAATGATTCAGTGTTTCCAGAACAAATATTTATTATAACTAAAACATATATCGTACCTTAAGCTTAGTACTACAATGACAGTAGATTTTTATGTCCGTTTCATGTCCATTGAGCGCTCTTTTATACAGCCATTGTCTTCTTTGAGTCACCCGTGCGTCGTCCGTCGTCACGGTAAGTTATAACACTTCTTCTTACACTTCACTCAAACTTAGACGGAACACGTTTTTATTTATTTAGTAAAAAAAATTAGATCAGACTGCCACAAATCTGCGTCCGTCTTACTTAAGAAAAACAGTACAAGTCTCTTTAGAGCTCAAGGCTTCATTTGTTCTCCAGCGAAGAAAATAGTGAAGGATCGCATATCTATCCGTATTTTTCTGTTTATATTGCCAACCAAAGACGACGAGTTACATTATTTAGAAAATTCCACCGTCGCTATGCGACGCCTTATTATACACTAATCATTATTTATAAACAAGTGGGGGAGAGGAGGAGATTAGTGTTTAACGTCCCGTCGACAACGAGGTCATTAGAGACGGAGCGCGAGCTCGGGTGAGGGAAGGATGGGGAAGGAAATCGGCCGTGCCCTTTCAAAGGAACCATCCCGGCATTTGCCTAAAGCGATTTAGGGAAATCACGGAAAACCTAAATCAGAATGGCCGGAGACGGGATTGAACCGTCGTCCTCCAGAATGCGAGTCCAGTGTGCTAACCACTGCGCCACCTCGCGCGGTATAAACAAGTATTTGCCTTCTGGCTGAAAGTATTAACTACTCGTATTTGCCGTTTTAACGAAGTGAAAAATAGCGAATATCACACGTCCCTGAATCGTCCGACCGAATGCATGGAACTCCGTCCCAGAAATTGTCAAAATGGTTCAAATGGGTCTGAGCACTATGGGACTTAACATCTGAGGTCATCAGTCCCCTAGAACTTAGAACTACTTAAATCTAACTAACCTAAGGACAGCACACACAGCCACACCTGAGACAGTATTTGAACCTGCGACCGTAGCAGCAGCGCGCTTCTGGACTGTAGCGCCTAGAACCGCTCGGCCACAATGGCTGACCAGAAATTGTCGTGCGGCACCTGTACAATACAATGCATGCACGTTTGCATGCTTGCATTCAACATTTACACAGGTATCAGCATTTCATATTTGCAATGGCGTATTTCTCGCTTGCATTATCCTGTGATCTTGCAATGTTAATCTCTTAAATATGTTACGTAGCCAAACAATTTTTCATTAATCGACATTGGCTTTTCTGGGCCAGCCGCTGTGGCCGAGCGGTTCTAGGCGTATCAGTCCGGAAACACGCGGCTGCTACGGTCGCAGGTTCGAATCCTGCCTCACGCATGGATGTGTGTGACGTCCTTAGGTTAGTTAGGTTTACGTATTTCTAAGTCTAGGGGACTGATGACCTCAGATGTTAAGTCCCATAGTGCTTAGATGCATTTGAATTTTGATTTTTTGGTCACTCGGTATTTTTCAAAAAAAAAATTTTAATTTTGATTTTTTGGTCACTCGGTATTTTTCAAAAAAATAAATGGTTCAAATGGCTCTGAGCACTATGGGACTCAACATCTTAGGTCATAAATCCCCTAGAACTTAGAACTACTTAAACCTAACTAACCTAAGGACATCACACACACCCATGCCCGAGGCAGGATTCGAACCTGCGACCGTAGCAGTCCCGCGGTTCCGGACTGCAGCGCCAGAACCGCTAGACCACCGCAGCCGGCAAGTATTTTTCCTCAGAGTATTTATCTACGAACCCAACTTGTTCGCTCTGTGTAGAAAAGGAGAAGTCCGTGCTGTGAATAGCGGCGTAACTGAAAGGTGAACACAAACAGTGTATGAGACCGCACATGCCTCAGTCTTGCTTATCCGTTCATAGTGAGCAGAGTGAAGTCTCTTGGTGAAGTTGACAACGCAATGCCACGAACACCTCCTTCTTTGCTAGGTAGAACACTGGAAGCAGCTAGACACAGACTGAAGTCTCGGTATTCTTCGTGTGCCACCGTGTGTCATTTCGAGGCCAGGAGATGTTTGTCGTAGTCCAGTGCAAGCCCGAGCAAGAATACCCACCCCACAGCAGGACAGATGTCTGCCTGACGAAATCGGAGTGTACCTGAAAGACAACTGGCTGCAGAACTTAGCAGCTGCCTCAGGAGTTGCTGTTTCCCGACAAACTGTGTGCCGAGGCCCAGGCGTTCGCCCGTGTGCATCCTACTCACTCCAGCACAGAGACTGCCTCGTGTATACCGGAGTTGGCAACATTAGAACTGGACTGTGAATGCTGGAAAGAATGTGCTCTTCAGCGATGAATTCCGCTTCAGACTGCAAAATGATTGTCGTTGCATGTTGCTCTGGAGAGAACCTGATACTAGATTCACTCCCAAGAACACCACGGAAAGAGGGTGGTCAGGTGGTCATGGCGTCGTAATTTGGGGAGGCATCGTGTTGAATGGCCGTACGGAGCTGCACGTGGGGGTGGTGGGAGGGACACTTTAACGCTCAGGGGTACAGGGATGAGATACTGCTACCACATGTTCGCCTTTTCAGAAGTGCAGTTGATCCAGATTTCCTCTTTATGGGCGATAACGTCCGTCTGTATCCAGATGCTGCTGATTGCTGATTGAGAGGTCTTATGTCAGAGATATAACGCAGTAAGAGGAGTATTACAGTTAGTAATTGCGTATATTTCTTGAGGCAGTGTAGCTGAGGATACACAGATTGCCCACATTCTAATCAGCGACTGTTTCACAACGAGATCACTTGGCAATTTCCAGCAAACTTCATAAGCGTTTTCTCGTTGAAAATGATAATAGGAAAAAAATATTGGAAATTTGAGGTAAGGTCTTATGAGACCATACTGTTGAGGTTATCGGTCCCTAAGCTTACACTACGGACGACACACACATACCCATGCTCGAGGTAGGACTCGAACGGCCGCCGGGGGGGGGGGGGGGGGGGGGGGGAGCCGCATATATAAAATTATATAAAAATTTTTAAAGGTCTTACCACATTTTAGCTGTTGCTGCAGCAAAACCGGCGCATCAGTCATGACGTTTTCATTTATTACTTCTCTACTACTAACTCTAATCCGAACACACTTTTCAGACAGTGTCCGCGTAGATGAATGAACGTAACTACAAAATTATAATGCTACGTGATCAGAAGTTTCCGGACACCCCAAAAACGTACCTTTCTCATATTAGGTGCATTGTGATACCACCTACTGCCAGGTACTCCATATCAGCGACTTCAGTAGTCATTAGACATCGTGAGAGAGCAGAATGGGCCGCTCCGCGGAACTCACGCACTTCGAACGTGGACAGGTGATTGGGTGTCACTTGTGTCATACGTCTGTACGCGAGATTCCCAAACTCCCAAACATCCTGAGGTCCACTGGTTCCGATGTGATAGTGAAGTAGAAACCTGAAGGGACACGTACAGGACAAAAGGGTACAGGACGACCTCCTCTGCTGACTGACACAGACCTCCAACCGTTGAAGAGGGTCGTAATGTGTAATAGGCAGACATCTATACAGACCATCACACAGGAGTTCCAAACTGCATCAGGATCCGCTGCAAGTACTAGTTATGACAGTTAGGCGGGAGGTGGGAAAAGGTGGATTTCATGGTCGAGCGGCTGGTCATGAGCCACACATCACACCGGGAAATGTCAAGCGACGCCTCGCTTGGTGTAAAGAGCGTAAACATTGGAGGATTGGACAGTGGAAAAACGTTGTGTGCAGTGACGAATCACGGTACACAATGTGACGATCCGATGGCAGGGTCCGGGTATGGGGAATGCCCGGTGAACGTCATCTGCCAACATGTGTAGTACCAACAGTAAAATTCAGAGGCGGTGGTGTTATGGTGTTGTCGTGTTTTTCTTGGAGGTGTTTACAGCCCTTGTTTCTTTCCGTGGCACTATCGCAGCACAGGCCTACACTGATGTTTTAAGCACTTCATTGCTTCTCAGTGTTGGAGAGCAATTCGGGGATGGCAACTGCGTCTAACACGATCGAGCACCAGTTCATGATGCACTGCCTGTGGCGGAGTTGTCATACGACAATAACATCCCTGTAATGGACTGGCCTTAACAGAGTCCTGACCTGAATCCTATAGAACACTTTCGGGATATTTTGGAACGGCGTCTTTGCGCCAGGCCTCACTCCGTGAAGAATGGGATGCCATTCCCCAAGAAACCTTTTAGCACCTGATTGAACGTACGTCTGCGAGTGTGGAAGCTGCCATCAAGGCTAAGGGTGGGCCAACACCATACTAAATTCCACCATTAGCGATGGAGGGCGCCACGAACTTGTAGGACATTTTCAGCCAGGTATGTGAATATTTTTGATCACACAGTGTAGCTCAAAAGATACGTACTCATAAAGATTCAGATACATGAAAAACTTGTTTTTGCTTAAAGTCGTGCGAAAATTACTCTTATCATATGCATTCAGTATTCGATTGAACAACACTTAGCGACATCCAATGAAGTCTACACGTACTGTTTTATGCATATGAGTTTGATTATTCACAGAATCAGCGTTTACTACTGAAGAAGAAGAGTGGTCCTGTCCCAATTCTCTGGGGTACTTTCAACGATATCCTTGTCTGTGATGAACACTCACACTGTTGAGGAAAAAAAGGAATGCAGTGGTCACTTTTTCCACCCTGGGCCCTTTGTCCCTCCTTCCTCTGTATTGTAAATAGCTTAACGAAGCTTAAGGGGGGTAGAACGTCAAACGGGCCGAGTTGGAGCAGGAGAGGCATCACACGACATTTTAATTTCCACTGTCTATACTTCTAACAAATAAGTTCATAAACGTTTGTCAGCATCACCAGGAAGGATTCAGGATTCACACTCATTGCAGTGGAAGTTCGAAAACATAACAAAATAATTTTCTTTTTTACGTGCGAAATTTATTTTTTCACTTACTAATGGCTGCATTTGTTGCTATAGGTACACTTTTCTTCATAAGTTAGAGAGATTCTCGGATGAATTTTGCACAGCATACACACCATACTTACAGGTGTATGAAACTCTAGAATTTATTCAATTGATGAAAAAACGAATAAGCAGTTATATTTTAAACTTCATGTTTAGGAAAAACACAAATTTTATAGTTAATTGCCTCAATTTTTAGCACAGTTTTTAATACATTTGGAAAATTGTAGAGTTTCATACACCTTTAAGTATGGTTTATATGCTGTGCAAAATTCGTCGAAGAATATCTCTTACTTATGGAGTAATGTGTACCTATAGCAACAAATGCTGCCATTAGTTAAGTGAAAAAAATGATGAAATTTCACATGTAAAAAAAAAAATTACTTCGTTATGTTTTCGAACTTCCACTGCTATGAGTCTGAATTCTGAATCCTTCCTGGTCATGCTGACAAAGTTTTATGAATTTATTTGGAAAAGTATAGATAGTGCAAACTAAAATGTCCTATGGTGCCTCTCCTGCTCTGCCAGTTTGACATCCTATCCCCCTTAAGTACCTGAGGAACTGGATGCGGGTTAAGGAGTTGCGGATGTGCGTCACGGACTTTCGGAAACGGAGAGAATTTCTCTTACGCTCGCAGGCAGAGATTTTAAGTCCAGCCATCTGACACAAGGCTGCTCGAAAATGGTGCAAATGGCTCTGAGCACTATGGGACTTAACACCTGAGATCATCAGTCCCCTAGAACTTAGAACTACTTAAACCTAACTAACCTAAGGACATCACACACATCCATGCCCGAGGCAGGATTCGAACCTGCGACCGTAGGAGCAGCACGGTTCCGGACTGAAGCGCCTAGAACCGCTCGGTCACAGCGGCCGGCCAGGGCTGCTCCGCACAGACACAGGACCGGTAGCAGACGCCTGCCTACCTCTACCTCTACCTCTACCTCTGCCCCTGGCCTGGAGAGAGGCCGCTTTGTGTGCCCTGCGCCCCGCGCGGCTCAGTGAAAGGCCCTTTGTTTCGGAAAAGCGAGCCGGCGCCCGCGCCTAGTCCCACGTGCGCTCGACCCCCGCGCACGCTACGTAAACGGCCGCTTAGCGCGCGTCCCAGCCGGGCCGCCACGCCCCGCGCACGTAATCGGAACTTAAACATCTGCCGGCGCGCCTCACCCTTGCCCAAACTGACTGGGCCCAGTTCTGCTCACCTGCAGCGAACCCAACTGTGCTCCTACACGTTTTGTGCTGTCGCAACAGCGAAGGCCAAAAAAGGACGCCCCGTCGTTTCTCACTGGCTCGGTCTGGTAACTAGCTTTCCCTTACACCCAACAAAAGCTTGAGAGGTGGCATGAGCCCCCTCTCATATTTCTGTCTTCCTCTGAGTAATTCGATTTTCCTCTCTAATTGCATGCGGTGAAAAGTCGCTATTCCTTCACACGCGGACTTCCCACGCAGCATCTCTCGTCACCCGGGTGGTCCGGTGACAGGCGGGCTCTGCTGATCTTGAAAAGGTGAAGCCGACGGGTGTGAGGGAGTCGAGTGGTTACTGCCCAGACGCCAACATTGTCATAAGAGCGGCGGAGACACGCCCGCAGGGGCCTGAAGCTGCGGCTGGGGCTAGAGATTCCATTACTTCGCAGAAACTTAGTGAAAATACTTTCTGGCGGGCTACCAGCGAGGCAGTCTTGGCGGGCAAATTCCCGCGTTTTCTGCAAAATCATAACTGTGATTGGCTTTCCCAGGGAATAGCTCCGTGACGTAGCAAAATCGGCGCAGAAATTGGCGCCAAGTGTCTCCATTGGTGGAATAGTACTGCGTCGACAATAGAGGGGAGTTTTCCGCCGGTTTTCGACTTGCTGATTGGAACGTTTAACCACGGCCACTCTCATGGGGGCGGGAATGTTCTCTGTTCGGCTTGTACGGTGCTCTTGAGAGGGTCGACTCTCACCTTTCGCTCGGAGTAGGTCACAAGACTGAGCTCTCGCTGCTCTGGACAGCCTGCCTTTCGTTGGCTGTCTAATATACTTTCATTTAATTGTAACTGTTTGACGAAGTTGCTGAAGTTTCGACTTCAACGTAACTTTCCTAGTACAGTTGGCAATTGAGCGTTCTGCGTACAAGCGGCCTATGTTCGCTGTCTTGAGCAGTTTTGGCTAAAATTGACTGTATCGGAGTTACTGTGTGGCTTCGCTTGTTAAAATCAATCACTGCACCATCAGTGATTGTGTGGCGAGCCTTCTTCGTCTCCCTCAGAGGCGTATTTGTGTTGCTAGGAAGTCTTTAGTTTGGAACAACGAGACCAGGATAATTTGTTTCGGGCTATACTCGCGACATTATCATCACCACGATGGGACGTCGAAGCAACCAGCCATCGCCTCCAGTATGCCAGATCGTGTCCTTGCAGTTAAGAAGACAGCTTGGTAATGTATGTCCGCAGCACCGGCATATCAGGGAATTTTGCTAGGTGATAATCAGTGCTCAGCAGAGCGCGCCTGTTCGTCTTTTCTAACTTTGTTCTGTCTTGGGTGTACTGTAGCAGCAATTAATGTTGGGTTGGCTTGGTGTTTGGCTTAAGATTTGAGTTGCAAGGAATTGGCTCCACATACCACTTGGTCATAAATGTCACAATCTAGTTAATGGACACCTTCACCTTCACAGCATTTATTTGAGTACAAAATTGTTAAGGCTTTCGTGGCCACTTGTTGACAAACTGCCTATTGGCTTCTGTCTCGGGTTCTTCGGCCGACGTTCATCTAATGATTTTTCTGACGTTTCGCCAGCACGAGTGGCTGGCATTGTCAAAGCTTCACCCTCCATTGCCGGTGGTGAACTGGAGGCGAACTCGCGGCCGCAGACTATATGTACCTGGCGCGCCAACGTCCGAGGGCTTCTCCGCGGTCATTTCCTGTGCGATTCTCCTCTTGCTAGCAGCGACGGTCGTTCGCTGCAGTACGGGAAGCCAGGATCCGTTTACCTTAAGGCTTTCCTCTTTCTTGTTGAAACTGTTCGCGTGTTTTTGGATTTCTACAGCTTCTCTGAACAAGCGTGTGTGATAGTGCTTCTCTACAGCCAGAACTTCCGTGTCGGCGAATTTTATTACGTGGTCAGTCTCATTCAGTGCGTGCTCTGCCACGGCCGATTTCTCCACCTGCCCCAACCTGCAATGTCGCTTATGCTCTTTGATCCTGGTGTTAATGGATCGTCCAGTCATTCCGACATAAACTTTTCCGCATGTGCAAGGTATACGGTATATTCCCGACATTGCAAGTGGGTCTCTTTTCTCCTTCGCCGTTCTAAGACACTCTTTGATCTTCCTTGTCGGTTTGAAAATCGTCTTTACGCCGTGTTTGCGCAATATACGGCGATTCTGTCCGTCACTCTGGGAATGTATGGCAGAAAGGCCGTACCCGACATTTCTTTTTCTGGTTCCTTACTTCGCCGAGTGTTTGGCTCTGTTACACTTCTAATGTAATTTTTGGAGTACCCATTGCTCCTCAGAACAGTTTCCAGGTGTTGCATTTCTCGTTTGAGGTGTTGAGGCTTACATATTCGTCCTGCTCTCGTTACGAGCGTACTAATCATGTCTCTTTTCTGGCTCGGGTGGTGGTTTGACAGTTTGTGCAGGCATCGGTCCGTGTGTGTCGGTTTTCGATACACGCTGTGTTCCAGGTTTTCGCCGTCCCTTGTGACCAGCACATCTAGAAATGGCAGTTTCCTGCCCTTTTCTACTTCCATGGTAAATGTTATGTTGGCATGGAGGCTGTTCAAGTGTCTTAGGAAGTCACGGAGATGTTCTTCACCATGGCTCCACACCACGAAAGTATCATCGACGCGACTTGCAAACCTAAGGTGTGGTACAGGTACGTCCATGATACTTTGGTGGTGTGGAGCCATGGTGAAGATTAAGACAACACAACACCCAGTCCATGGGCGGAGAAATACTCCGACCCAGCTGGGAATCGAACCCGGGCCATTAGGTTTGACATTCTGTCGCGCTGACCACTCAGCTACCGTGGGCGGACAGAGGTAGCGATGAAGTGAAGATTTTCCCGTACGACGATTTCACATGTGTACCGTGAATATCAGAAATGCGGTAAAACATCAATCCCCACACATCACTGCGGCAGGAAAAAAAAATCATGTAAAAAAGGGACCAAGGACGACTGAAGAGAATGGTTGAACCTGACAGAAGTGCAACCCTTTCACAAATTGCTCCTGATTTCAGCGCTTGCCGATCGGCAAGTGTCAGTGTGCGAACCATTCAACGAAAGATAATCGATAAGGGCATTCGGAGCCGAAGGCCCACTCGTGTACCCTAGATGACAGCAAGACACAAAGCTTTACAACTCACCTGGGCCCGTCAACACCGACATTGGACTGTTGATGCTTGGAAATATGTTGCCTGGACGGGCGAGTCTCGTTTCAAACTGTATTGAGCGGATGGACGTGTACGTGTATTGATAGACAATCTGATGAGTCCATGGAACCTCTATGTCAGCACGGGACTGTTCAAGCTGGTGGTAGCTGTAGTGGTGTGGAACATTGCCAGTTGGAGTGATATGGAACCCCTGATACGTCCATACAGGTAACAGGGACGCAAGCAACCTGTTTGATCACCTGCATCCATTCATGTCCATTCAGGATAATGCGACACCCCACACGTTCAGAACTGCTACAGATAAACACTTCTGCTGGCCACAAACTCCCGAGACATGAACATTATTGAGCCTATCTGGGATGCCTGGGAACGTGCTGTTCAGAAGGGATCTCCACCCCCTCGTACTGTTACGGATTTATGCTGGATTCATGGTGTCAGTTTCCTCCAGCACTACTTCAGACCTTAGCAGAGTCCTGTTGCGTCACTTCTGCATGCCCGCGGGGCCCTACACGATATTCGGCAGTTTCTTTGGCTCTTCAGTGTATATTGTTTTCGAGTATAAGACGGGCCTGAATTTCGGAGGCAATGTTTCGAAGGAAAACGTGCGCTTTATAGTCCGTGAAATGCAGTACAGCGCCGCGCGACCCGGCCGATGCTGCAGCCGCTGGCGGTGTGCTGCACGGGCGCTGGTCCGCGCTGTACACAGGTAGTGGCGGGGCGGGCTCATTGTTACCTTCCTGCCCTGCCCTGCCCTGCCCTGCCCCCACCTGGCCCCGGAGCGGCGGCCGCGCGGCCTACGCAACGCGCCACCAGCGGATGGCGGCAATTGCTGCGGCGCGCCGGCCAAGGTGGCTCCACTCCACGTAAGCAGGCCGGGCCGCGTGGCGCAGGCGAAGCGTTCTGCCGGGTGATCAAAAAGTCAGTATAAATTTGAAACTTAATAAACCACGGAATAATGTAGATAGAGAGGAACAAACTGACACACATCCTTGGAATGACATGGGGTTTTATTAGAACCAAAACAAAAACAAAAAAAACCATATTGCTAGACGCATGAAAGATCTCTTGCGCGCGTCGTTCGGTGATGATCGTGTGCTCAGCCGCCCCTTTCGTCATGCTTGGCCTCCCAGGTCCCCAGACCTCAGTCCGTGCGATTATTGGCTTTGGGGTTACCTGAAGTCGCAAGTGTATCGTGATCGACCGACATCCCTAGGGATGCTGAAAGACAACATCCGACGCCAATGCCTCACCATAACTCCGTACATGCTTTACAGTGCTGTTCACAACATTATTCCTCGACTACAGCTTTTGTTCAGGAATGATGGTGGACATATTGAGCATCATCTCTGCTTTGTCTTACTTTGTTACGCTAATTATTGTTATTCTGATCAGATGAAGCGCCATGTGTCGGACATTTTTTTAACGTTTGTATTTTTTTGGTTCTAATAAAACCCCACGTCATTCCAAGCATGTGTGTCAATTTGTACCTCTATATCTACATTATTCCGTGATTTATTCAGTTTTCAAATTTATACTGACTTTTTGATCACCCGGTATGCGCCGTTCCAGGAACGGCTGGTGTGCGTGTGTTCCGTTGGCTCCAAATACGTGGGAACAGTCCAAAGGTTGCGAGTACTGACGCTGCGATGATGTACCGATACATCGGAAAGATCGATATTTCGATGCAATCGACATTTATACATCGATACTCATGTAAAGCATACTCTGCCTAATATGTTCCAAAACGCCGTGCATAAAAACAGAATTTTGCTTGGGCTCATACCTCGGTTTCTATTGTGAAGAAATGTAGGGCCATGTCTTTTTCGTAGCCCGTGGGCTAGGGACTGTTTGTACACCCAACAGAAGAATCACCTTACTGTAACTAATCTACGGCACAGCGTAAAAGTTTGAATATTATGCACTTCCTCCTGCTTAGTCCGCAGGTCGTGGTCGTGCGGTAGCGTTCTCGCTTCCCGCGCCCGGGTTCCCGGGTTCGATTCCCGGCGGGGTCAGGGATTTTCTCTGCCTCGTGATAACTGGATGTTGTGTGCTGTCCTTAGGTTAGTTAGGTTTAAGTAGTTCTGAGTTCTAGGGGACTGATGACCATAGATGTTAAGTCCCATAGTGCTCAGAGCCATTTGAACCTCCTGCTTAGGCAAGTGGAACAAATCGGTTGATTGTTTTTACATCGAATATGGTCTATTCTGAGCCATTAGGGGGATAAAGGAAGAGGTCACATACTCCGAGGAGCGTAGGGAACGATGCGGGAGACCAGCACTGCAGTACTAGTCAAGGTCCTAGCGGAGGGGGTTTTGCCATTGCCTTCCTCAGACCGTAATGGGGATGAATGATGATAATGACATAACAACACCCAGTCATCTCGAGGCAGGGAAAATCCTTGAGCCCGCCGGGAATCGAACCCGGGACTCCGCGAGCGGGAAGCGAGAGCGCTACCGCAAGACCACGAGCTGCGGACCATTAGGGGGATATGGCAGCGCCAATTAGTTTGCTGTCCTTTCCTGAGAAAACATGATTTTTGGGTATGAAACCCGAGCACCGAATTCCAAGACAGGTCTGCGTTACAAATGGCCTTAATTTTTACTGCATGTTCTTAAGATACTGATTTGGAGCAACCTTGATACCATTATCTGTTTCAGAGATACAAAACTTCAAAAACACATTACTTTTACACGTGAAATACATACAGAAAATCCGACGTAAGCTGAAAACGTAGTTTCTAAAGTGACGTAGCATGGAGAAATATTCTATGAAGTGAAATTACAATTAAGTGAATACCCCTAGATGTATACAGGCGTTGATATAAGTCAACGGCGACAGCTGAAAATGTGTGCTCTGACCGGGACTCGAACACGGGATCTCCTGCTTACATGGCAGACGCTTTACCCATCTTTCTTTTTTTTTTTTAATCTCATTTTGTTCGTTTTCGTTCGTTGCATCTGATAGGGGCGGACGCCGGGAGACACCAGTTTAAGTTTGTCGTCTATCCAGTAACTCAGTTTTTTTTATTATAGAAGGCAGCTAACCCTCTGACCAAGTACGCTGAGCTACCGTGCCGGCAAAAATTGTAGCAGTGAATGTACTTGATCCATCTGAGCCACCGAGGACACAGACGATAGTGCGACTGCAGGGACTTATCTCTGGCACGCTCCTCATGAGACCCACATTTCCAACTTACTGTGCCGCACTATATTTATAGTGCCCCTGCCGATTAAACTCGTTAGTCTCGTAAGAGTTCGAGCACTGTTTGTGCATCTGCACAGAAGATGTTTGAAAGATCAGATACCATCTTCACATATATTGTAATGTTGTTGCTTTATTTTGTGGTGTAAGCGGGACTGATAGACAATAAAAGCGGTTTAAAAGCTGTGAGCTGTCTGGGGAAGTTAACCTTGCATTACTGAGCAACTGTTTCACCAGGTATCCAGTCTAGCTTACCAAATTCCCAACCAGACTAACATTAATTATAATCTTTTAATAGTCATACGACAACCGGTGATATATGTTAAACTTGATTGATAACTAAACTGGTGCCTTATTTAGGATTGTGAAAATGTGAGATTGCAATCTTACGGAACACATCAAATATGGAGCCAAGATTGGGAGACTGCATACAACACTGCATTCATAAAACAACACACAAAGAACGTTGAAACATATGCAACAGAGAATTAACCACTACCAACCGATTCAATTTTCACCCAAAGAAGTTACGTTCGTAGCACAATCCTGTCCGTCATGTAATTACCACACACTGGTATACTAAATTCATATTAACTCTTTGTGAAATCTTCCCGAAAAGAATAGCTGAGGGCTACTTTGATGATTACACCATATGCTTCACGTGGTCAACTTGGTTTACACAAAGAGTGTAACTCCACAATAATTTTGATAATTAAAATAAATTAGATCGAAAAGCAATTTACAAAAGGAAAACCTCGAACAGGTTACTATCGTCTTACTATTAACCTGATGGGTCAAACAATTGTATAAGCACGTGGTACTGGTTTCACAAAGTACACCCCACGTGGGTTGAACATACAGAAAAGTTGCTATATTGAAAAATATTGTCAAGACGAGACATTATAATCTCACGCACATTCGCATTTAAGATTGATGAACTTAGAGTTACTGATCAACACGTGGTTCCACTTTACTCACAAAGTAGTGACAAAGCAACTATCGGAATATATTCTGAACTTCACACAAGAATTACACTGCGCTGCAATTTAAGATAACATTAGATATCTTAGAGCTAAACCTGAAATAAAGGTAATTAAATTTTCATTTAGGCTGAACTTAAGAAATATATTGTCCTACGGACTTAGCAGAGACGCGCTTAGCCGTAGATCTTACCACTTCAGACGCTCGCCATGGACAGACTGACTTGGTCCCTTCCTGAGGGTGGCTCCCCACTACAAACGGAAGTGGCCAGAGGGGCAGCTTCCTGTACCAACATGACAAGGGACGGACATGACCATACTAAGGATAGAAACCTCTTTGCTTTTAGAAAGCGTAGCTACCTGTTCCGACGTTGGTCCTACTGTTCTCTAGCAGACAGGCTTGTCTGCTACCCTCAAGCATGCAACTAGAAATACGTTTGCTCATTCATCCTCTCACACAGAAGGGAAGGGGGTTGACAGTATCTTATCATATACAGTATATAAAAGAAAGCGGATGTAGGTTCCGTATGAGACTGTGTGACATGAATTACATATAAACTGTGTTTTAAAGTGTAGTAGGGTGACAGATCGTTCTTGTTTATGTGTAAAAGTAACACGTTCCACTACTCAGTCTCCTCCGAGATAGTTAGAAACGCCGCAGTAAATTTAGAAGAGGAATTTATGCCGTAAATGACAATAGATTTAAGAAATTAACATGAAAGGAATCCAACAGAGACCTTTCAATATTCTCTAAAGTGTATCCCCTGTCATCAAGAGGGTTGTGGAGACCCCACGTTGTTGCAGTAGTAAAGCACATGCAAAATTTTTGTGTTCATAACATCTAAGTATACGATTTTTCATTATTTCAATTTGACCTAAGTAAACTATCAAAACTTTAACGTTCTTTTCATATGAGTAACATGTCCTGCTGTAGCAGCGAAAATAACGGAGCCAGAGGAAAAATGCTATCGGAGCATAAAGAAGGTGAATACGATCCTGTTTATTAAAGATTCTACCCGAAATGTGGAAGACCAGCTGGTTTGCCTTTCGCAGCATGTTTAAAAATCTTCCCAAAAATTATGGCATCCGAGCACATCAGCGTTTTTCTGTGCCGACAGAGGAGGACATAGTGGCAGTGGGAAAGAGACGGAAGACAGTAAGCAGAGAAAGAGCGAAGGATACAATGCAGTATATGATATAAAGAGTGGAACATAATTGACAGTGACTACACTTGTAGGAGAAGAGTGGAGGACAGAGCCAGTGACAGAGGAATAAAGAGAAGGAGAAACTGGAAGTGATAATGAGAGACAGCTTGTGACAACGACAACGAGAAAGAGAAGGTTGTGACACTGACAAGGAGCAGCAGCAGTGCGAAGGAAGGAATGAGATAGTCTGATGTCCTTAGGTTAGTTAGGTTTAAGTAGTTCTAAGTCTAGGTGACTGATGACCTCAGATGTTAAGTCCCATAGTGCTCAGAGCCATTTGAACCATTTCTGTTGTGGGTGAGAGTCTACTAAACAAGGTATTTGACAATACTTTCTGTGCTATATTCAGGAGTGTTATGCCTCTGTAGTTGCCGCATTTACACATATCTCATATCCGTGCGTTCCATTCTTCTGGCAACTCTTCCTTTTCCCAGACATGGCACGAAATCCTGTATACCCTGCGAGTTAACTCAACTCCTCTGGCTTTCCTATACTTCTGATGTTATATTACCAGTCCCCCGTGCTTTATTGTTCTTCAGTCGGGCAATTCCTTTGCCTGCTTCTACGTGAGAGAGGACATGGACTATGGCCTCATCATCGTCTTCTGGGTTGGTTAGGATCTCTTCAATAGAGTGCTCCGGAGCATCCGAAAGTTCACTAAAATACTCTACCCACCGTTCCAGTATCTCTTGGTCATTAGTTAATAATACCCCATCAGAAAATTCTATCAGAAAATTAATAGTGAAAGCAGAAAGTCTAAGCCGCGTCTTAATATACGTAAAAATGGGGAATTACTAGCTGATGACATCCATTACAATGCGTGACAAAAAAAAAAAACCAACGGCCGAGTCACGCCGTTGAAGCTTATTTTGTGGCTTCATTTGGTACACATTCTGAATTTTGTAGGAATACCAGTCTAAAATACGCCGCAAAATCTTTTGAGCTGTTGAGTAGGGGAGAGACAATTGCAGTGACACGACACAGCTCGAACACCGCGTGCAGAAAGTGAGGCGTGTGGTGCACGGTCGGCTACAGCTACAACTACTTCCTCAACAACTGCCATGGGAATGGGCCGCCTCCTTCTCACTTCCGCACCACCTAATCCAACTGTTTCTGAAAATTTCGTGATCGTATTCTCAAGCCCATGTACTGACAGCTCCCTCTGTAGGCGATATTGCCGCAATGCAGCACTGCTGTTGCTGACGTAATCATAAAACAACTCTACCAGCAGTGCTCGTTCTTTCTCGTCAATAGCCACTGCCCTTCATACTGAGAACCTCAACCTTCTTAATGCTTTACATTCACTTCGCAAAACACTCCAACACGTGACGCGAAGCGACAAACAGCATACTGATGCGAAAACAGTCAATACGAGGTGCATTCAAGTTCTAAGGCCTCCGATTTTTTTTCTCCGGACTGGAAAGAGATAGAAACATGCGCATTGTTTTAAAATGAGGCCGCGTTCATTGTCAATACGTCCCAGAGATGGCAGCACCGTACGGCAGATGGAATTTTACCGCCAGCGGCGGGAATGAGAACTGTTTTAAATACTTAAAATGGCGACGTTTTCCTTACTTGAACAGCGTGCAATCATTCGTTTTCTGAATTTGCGTGGTGTGACCAATTGAAATTCATCGACAGTTGAAGGAGACATGTGGTGATGGAGTTATGGATGTGTCGAAAGTGCGTTCGTGGGTGCGACAGTTTAATAAAGTCAGAACATCGTGTGACAACAAACCGAAACAACCTCGGGCTCGCACAAGCCGGTCTGACGACACGATCGAGAAAGTGGAGAGAATTGTTTTGGGGGATCGCCGAATGACTGTCGAACAGATTGCCTCCAGAGTTGGCATTTCTGTGGGTTCTGTGCACACAATCCTGCATGACGACCTGAAAATGCGAAAAGTGTCATCCAGGTGGGTGCCACGAATGCTGACGGACGACCACACGGCTGCCCGTGTGGCATGTTGCCGAGCAATGTTGACGCGCAACGACAGCACGAATGGGACTTTCTTTTCGTCGGTTGTGACAATGGATGAGATGTGGATGCCATTTTTCAATCCAGAAACAAAGCGCCAGTCAGCACACAGATTCACCGCCACCAAAAAAATTTCGGGTAACCGCCAGTGCTGAAAAAATGATGGTGTCCATGTTCTGGGACAGTGAGGGCGTAATCCTTACCCATTGTGTTCCAAAGGGCACTACGGTAACAGGTGCATCCTACGAAAATGTTTTGAAGAACAAATTCCTTCCTGCACTGCAACAAAAACGTCCGAGAAGGGCTGCGCGTGTGCTGTTTCACCAAGACAACGCACCCGCACATCGAGCTAACGTTACGCAACAGTTTCTTCGTGACAACAACTTTGAAGTGATTCCTCATGCTCCCTACTCACCTGACCTGGCTCCTAGTGACTTTTGGCTTTTTCCAACAATGAAAGACAATCTCCGTGGCCGCATATTCACCAGCCGTGCTGCTATTGCCTCAGCGATTTTCCAGTGGTCAAAACAGACTCCTAAAGAAGCCTTCGCCGCTGCCATGGAATCATGGCGTCAGCGTTGTGAAAAATGTGTACGTCTGCAGGGCGATTACGTCGAGAAGTGACGCCAGTTTCATCGATTTCGGGTGAGTAGTTAATTAGAAAAAAATCGGAGGCCTTAGAACTTGAATGCACCTCGTATTTCACATTATGACTGCTTACAGCGCCTTATTTTCACATGGTTGCAGAAAGTGTAACTATTATTTTTCAGCGTACTCTGCTAGCACACCGGTTAATGAACATATCTACGCAGTTTCAGCGCCCTATGACGTATGCAGCCCTCACTGCAGTACTCGAAACACCGCAAGTTTAATTATAACCACCTGGTATTAATAAGGAATTCAGAATTAGGGCAATAATTTACATATATTTGGTGATAGATGCGAAAAGCGCGGCCAGTAGGGAGAAAATCTTCTGTCAACCATTCTGTGAAAATAAAAAAAATAAAAAAAATCGACTAAGAGGTACTGAGTCCCCTCTGTTATGAGTGTGAGCAGCCTATTTTATTCATTACGCTACTATAGCTTTCCGCCTAGTTTCTCGTTTCATTTAACACCAGGCAAGCTGATGATGGTTTTAAGGACGGAACCCTTTTGTGACAGAATAAATGTCTATTAATACAAATGTGGTGTTTTTCTTTAATAAGTAATACCTGCAGTAAAAAACGCTCACAAAATCAATCATGGAATACAAAACCCAGACATAATATTGTTTTAGTTTGGCAATATTATTGCATTTAAATTATTTTTCTATTACTTTAAAAGCGTCCGCAGCTCGTGGTCTCGCGGTAGGTTCTCGCTTCCCGAGCACGGGGTTCCGGGTTCGATTCGCGGCGGGGTCAGGGATTTTCACCTGTCCCGAGATGAGTGGTTATCTTTATGATCCTCATTCATTCCCATTACGGTCGGAGGAAGGAAACGGCAAACCACCTCCTAATGGAGGTGCCTGGTACAGCGGTGCGGCTCTCCCGCATCGTTCCCCCACGCTCTGTCAAGAAGCGTAGGTCTTCATTTCCGCTTTAAAAGCCCTTTCACTCAAACTACAATGATCTTCACTGTTCCTAATTGCTACGTGAAACAAACGAACTGACAGACTGAAAGGTTAGTACTGAACAATTCGGCTGGTTTTACGACGAAACGAAACTGGCAAAATACACTGCTGGCCACCGTAAATGCAACACCCTGAAGGAAGCATCCGAATCAAGTGAAATTTACACCATGAGTTTGCAGCGATCAGATATGCAACTGATTAGAATTTCAGCGCAGACGCACATCACGCGCGCCTGTGGCGCCACCTCATAGCGCCATTTAAGGCTTGGCGATGTCGACGAGTGTACGTTCGGCACGTGTGTTTACCTTGTGGTTGTTTCACAAGACGATCAGTTATGCCTCGTAGACAACAGCGAACATCTTTTGATCAAGTATCCGAGTTCGATAGAGGAAGGATAGTGGCTTACCGAGATTGTGGATTATCGTACAGAGAAATCGCTAGTCGTGTTGGACGAAACCGAACAACTGTAATGCGGATATGTGACCGTTGGATGCAGGAGGGTACGACGGACCGACGTGGTCGATCGCATTCATCTCGGTGCTCCACTGCACGTGCTGATAGGCAAATTGTGCGCGTGGCAGTGACGGATCGCTCAGTGACATCCCGAACCATAGCACAGCACATTGCGTCTGTAACGCATCATCCAGTGTCTGCGCGTACCGTTCGACGCCGTTTACAGCAGAGTGGTCTGCCCGCAAGACGTCCATTGCTTCGTCTACCATTGACGCAGAACCACAGACGTCTCCGTCGCCAATGGTGTGATGACAGACGGATGTGGACGGCAGAATGGAATGACGTTGTCTTTACTGACGAGGCACGCTTCTGTCTGCAGCACCACGATGGTCGGATTCGAGTGTGGAGACACCGTGGAGAGAGGATGCTGCACAGCTGCACCGCCACACTGGTCTTGCACCGGGTATTATGGTATGGGGCGGTATTGGATATTACTCTCGCACGCCTCCAGTACGCATTGCCGGTACTTTAAATAGCCGGCGCTACATATCCGAGGTGCTGGAGCCAGTTGTCCTTCCTTACCTTCGGGGCTCGGCCACAGCCATATTTCAACAGGATAATGCGCGACCACACGTGGCACGCATTGTCCAAAGGTTCTTCGTCAATAACCAGATTGAATTGATTCCCTGGCCGGCTCGCTCTACGGATCCATGGTTGCTCAACGAGTGACCCAGATTACATCCCCAGCTGCCACACCAGATGATCTTTGGCAACGTGTGGAAGCATCTTGGGCTGCTGTACCCCAGGAACACATCCAACGTCTCTTTGACTCAATGCCGAGACGTGTGGCAGCAGTGATCTCCAACAATGGCGGCTACTCTGGCTTCTGATTCTGGCAGGAACCACATGTCACAGATGTCTGTAAATGTAATCATTTGATACTTGGTCAACATGTTATCTACAAAATAAATTTTGTTGTGCTACCTCTTGTCTTACTTGGTGTTGCATTTACGGTGGCCACCAGTGTATTTCAAATTTATTTCTTTCGCTGACGAAATAGATATTCATTAACGACACTCTACTGCGTTACAACACGAGAAGTGCAGGATCGTGGCACGGATAATAGTGACTGAGGTTAATGAAACGACACAGCAGTTAGAGTATTACATGACTGGTGTTATTGTTCAGTTACCGATTTTCACTTAAATCTCAGGGTATGCGTTACAAAGTCAGCATCAGTAACTGACCGACCAGCGTGACTGGCTGCCATACAGGACCCGGGTTCGATTCCCGGTACTAGTAAGGATTTTTCTTTGTTGGGAGCACTGAGGTGCACGAGGCCACCTGGGAAACCGACAATGGCCGGGACAGCCCTCTGTTGACCTCACTCCCCTCCATACCGCTTCCGAATGACCCCAATGGCAGAGGATGACGCGGCGCTCGGTTGGTGACGAGTGGCCCATCAGAGCACGGCCCCGTATGCCTTACAAAAGCTCTAACCTAATGTGATGTGAACAGTCTTTCGGGATGTCGACGCTGTCGAGAAGATGAACCCAATGACTGGTTTGCTCCAGTCGTTAGGAGAAGACTGGTCAGCTGCAGACGGTTTCGGGAGAGGCACTTGACATTATCTGGAGCTTAATTCATCTGCCTACACATGTCGCTCCCACTGTGCGTCGTAAAATATGACTTGGTATCACACTTGCCAGGAATCGTCTTTCACGGGATACACGCACATACATATCATGGCGTGTTCTGAAAGCAGTCAGAACTACCCAAGTAAGAGCCACAGGCGTTGAAACTATCACCGTTTGCTCTGTGGCAAGTAAAAAATCACTTAAACGTCTGTAACATTTCCCTGCTTGAAGGATCTATTTCAGTTATTATTTGTATAAATCACAAAGGTTGTTAACGATCATTTTACAAAACTCTCTTCAAATAGCAGAAAAATGTTTTGTTTTTACCCATAGGTGAAAATTTAAATTATAGAAAAAGAAATATTTTCGTTTGCACGAAATCAGATTGTACTTAAGAAACCGCATGTGACCGCTACTAACAGTAGCAGGACTCATCAGTGAATACCACAACATAGCACTCAGCGTTGGCGCTTTGCCCTGCACCTTTGCTCTATGATATGGTGTCAGCGGTAAATGCCGGCCGGAGTGGCCGAGCGGTTAAAGGCGCTACAGTCTGGAACCGCACGACCGCTACGGTCTCAGGTTCGAATCCTGCCTCGGGCATGGATGTGTGTGATGTCCTTAGGTTAGTTAGGTTTAAGTAGTTCTAAGTTCTAGGGGACTTATGACCACAGCAGTTGAGTCCCATAGTGCTCAGAGCCATTTGAACCAGCGGTAAATGGTGCACGGTAAGTCGAAATCTCAAGCCAGCTTCCAGTAACCTCTTAGCGGTGGTTCGTGGAGATAGTCTGCCTCTAACCTCTGCGCACATTCGATCCGTTGTCATCAACTTATTCAAAGGAACCAGCACTTTTCAGCAAGTGTGTGTGTGTGTGTTTATTTTGAGCTTATGGACGCTCAACGGCGAGGTCATGAGCGCCCTTACACTTAATGATTGTCGCTAAGACCTCGAAAATTTTTCGACACTCATACACTTGAATCGAGCACACAATAGCTTTACCTTACACGCTCTAAAACAACGGAGAAAGAGTAAAAGAGATTATACGTAAGATTAAAAACGACAAAGGAACTAAAAGAACAGCACAGGCAAATGTGAGTGGCCGAGGACTTACAAGATACTTGAGTGAGGCACTCACCCTGTTAACACATTAACAACACGTCCCTAATATCTCGTTAAAAACGTTGCACAATGGTTCAAATGACTCTGAGCACTATGGGACGTAACACCTGAGGTCATCTGTCCCCTAGAACTTAGAACTACTAAAACCTAACTAAACTAAGGACATCACAGACATCCATGCCCGAGGCAGGATTCGAACCTGCGACCGTAGCGGTCGCGCGGTTCCATACTGAAGCTCCAAGAACCGCTCGGCCACACAGGCCGGCGTTGCACAATGGCTTTTGAGCAAGGCCTCGTTTGTAGCTAATTAACTTGTTTGTAATGTAATCAGCCGTTTGAAACTTTCTGTACACGTGAGTTCGATGCCTTGAAGAATCGTTGGTTTGGTCGTAATCGAGATTTCGATGAAAATAGGAACCCACTGATGATGACACAGAAGCACCGAAACGTATTCAGACGAGGAAAGTAGTCTGAGAAGAATCTGCATTGCGTAAAAACAGGCGATAAGAATCGGGTGAAAGTGGGTTCCAGCATCTGTGATAATGACAGGGGTGATGCTGTAAAACTGTTCCCGTTCCCCAGACCCCCTGGTGGTGGCAGTTGACTGTGGGCGCCGCCAGGTGTGTGTGTGGGGCTCCCACCCCTCTGTACGGCGCGAGAGAAAGCCGGCGGTACCCCCTGTCGCGTCAACTGAACCAGTCTCCGGAAGATAAAAAAGACAGAGCGGGACAGCCGTGTGACGCGCGCCGGAGGGAGCGAGATAAAGAATTAGCGCTCGCCGGCAGCGGGCGCCGCTGAATGGGCGCGGCGGACGGTGAAACGCGCTTGGGAAAACGTTTGGCCAGCCGGCACCGCCGCGGCGTGGCGTCTGCGCTGAAAGCCGATCCCGGTTTATCAGATTAACGGCGGCGCAAAGTGGCGGTGCATGCCGGGAGCGGAGCCGGTCGCCACCGTAGGCACACGGACGGCGCCCCCTGCCCGGACCGTCGTCACCGCAGTGACCGTAGGCATCAGCAGAGTGACGCACACGGGTACTTGCTGTTTAAGGGGCTCCGGAAAGGCTCAAAATCATGAAAAGTTCAATTTTTACTTCTTTGCGTTTTCTGAATCTGCAGACTATTACCTTTTAATAGATATATGATTTATTCAATTCCGAAGACTACAACTACTTTTAAATTTTTTTTTTAAATGTGTTCTACATCGGCGTGACCCACTGTGGCGCTGTTAAACTGCTGTCAAATGGTGTTATTATTAACATCCGTGTTCATCAGGAACATTTTAGTGATGTGAGATAAAGTATGTGTTGTGGCTAACCTGTGATGGTTCAGTATATATCGCTGGTGTGATTGTCGATTGTTTCATGTTTATTTACTCTGTCGTTACCTCGAAAATATTCGTAATTAATTCTGTTTCTTGAGTCTCTGTTTTGTTGAAGTATAATAATGAGTAAAAGTAAAGTTGCTCTTGCGACTTTCAATGATGGCAACATTGTAAGGTGCAAGGTATTTAGAAATATGGGAATGAAGATAGGTTCTAACATGGTACGAGCGATGCTTGCTTTAGACAAGTAACGCCTTCGGGCTGCAGACAGGGCTGTAAAGAGTCTAGAAATACAAGCTAGAGTAAACAGGAGGAGGAACAAGAGGAAGCTGGAGGAGGAGTTTGCAGAGGATGAAGATAATCCATCCTATGGACCTGGAATGCACTAAAAAGTTAATCCAATCTTTGTCGCTCGATTCCCAAAACTTTTAATTTCTCACACTAATTACATGTTTTCTAAGGATCTTCCAAACATATTTGTTTCAAACTTTCAGTAAATGTTACACAGTACCTTCTGCATAATTTAACACAGCCTTTTTCCAAAAAACTGTATATTTTTGAATATATAAATAAAAAATTGCAAAAAAATGTTGTGAATTTTCATTACAATTGAAAAAAAATCTTCTTTAATAACTGAACTAAAATTTTGTAAAATCCCTGTGTTAAGTTGTAGCCCATATTCCAATCAATAATCTGTAAAAAGTTCAACTTCCTACCTCAAATACTTTGTGAGGAAAGATGTAATTTATAAGCGTTATTTTAACATTGCAAGTATAGGGCGTTCTGGAGCCCCTTAAGGTAATATCTTGTAGGTCGTTAGCCCAGGCAACACTCCTATAGGTAATGTAAAACGCACGCAGTAGAGTCCGTGGAGAAAACTGTAGCCAGTAGATACGCAATGGGCAGCGAAGGTGGGGGGCGAGAGAGATAGTGGTGGGGGTTACGGGCAGGCACTGTAGGGGAAATGCCGAGTGCCGGAGGGGAAGTGCCATTCTGATCTGAAGCCTATGCTCACACACTTCGTGAATAGTAAGCGGCGCCTCTCGACCCGCCACTTGAATGGTGACCATTCAAGATCTGTCACATCAGCTTTGGTTAGTATCTAAAGGGAATTACGCTTGGCTTGTCAATATTCTGTAACTTTCAGAGAAGCGTCATGAGTGACGAAATTTGAGTAAAACCTACACATTTCTCTGGTTGCCATATTAAAATCTGCTTCTTTTGCCAAAACACAGCGGAGTTTACGCAGTCTCACCTCAGTAACGTGCTGTGCAGACGCAACTGCGGGACAATTCCGAAACAGTGGTTTGTTAAGTTTATTAAGTGACGGGCTGAGAAAAAATTAGGTCAGTTATTAATGGAAAATGGACTCGCATTCGGAAGGACGACAGTTCAATCCCGCGTCCGGTCATCCTGATTTAGGTTTTCTGTGATTTCCCTACATCGCTCCAGGCAAATGCCAGGATGGTTCCACTGAAAGGGCACAGCCGACTTCCTTCCCCATCCAATGAGACCGATGACCTCGCTGTATGGTCTCCTTCCCCAAACAACCCTTTAATGGAAAAGCATATCCTCAGTACAAAAATAAATTTGTCTTCACTTCCTTCCAAAACCCATAGCATTTCTTATTTCTTCAAGTTATCCATGGCCCCTAAAAATTACATTCTTTCATCGAAAAAATTTGTTGTTACTGAAATGCCACCGTACATAATGAAATTTTGCATAATAACTATATCGAAAAATACTCTCTTCTTTACATATGTTTTTGGATAAGGTCCACCTTTAGCAAAACACAATTTTGTTTTTTAGCCCAAACATGCTTCACTACAGTTGCAGCATCTTCAGTGGGTTTTTATTTTAAGGCTGTTAAACATACGCCGGCCAGAGTGGCCGGGCGGTTAAAGGCGCTACAGTCTGGAACCGCACGACCGCTACGGTCGCAGGTTCGAATCCTGCCTCGGGCATGGATGTGTGTGATGTCCTTAGGATAGTTAGGTTTAAGTAGTTCTAAGTTCTAGGGGACTTATGACCACAGCAGTTGAGTCCCATAGTGCTCAGAGCCATTTGAACCATTTTTTTGTTAAGCATAAAGAATGTTCTTTACTGTTTGTATACATGTAACTATTAGTTTGTAAAACGTAATTACAGATATTTGAAAAACACACATGAATTCCTACCGTTTTACCTCATGGTGTGGTTTTTCTGATGTATTGTCTTTCTACAGTGACTGCTTTGTTTCACAGTTTGCCATCTGGAACCACTTACACCTTAAAGTAGACAAACTCTTTAAGCCAAAATTAAGATTTGAAAATTATTATGACTATGCCTGAAATCAATTAATTCAATGTGTGTGTGTGTGTGTGTGTGTGTGTGTGTGTGTGTGTGTGTGTGTGTGTGTGCGTGTTGATGCACATCATTCCACAACCGCGGTTTCCGTATATTTTTTATTCTCCGATGGATGTCTGCCAGGAATGCACACAAATCCCTTACCTATTGTCGGTGCTTAGACACCTGCATCGGAGTCGCGCTGCGTCCTCAAACTGAATCTTTTTGATCGCACCATACATATAGGGGAAACGGTAACGACTGAAAATAAACATATTAAAAGCACGGAAGCCTCACGAATGTGATATCTGCGGTAATTGAACATTAGGAGAAATGCAACCATGACATGGATTTCAACAGTTTACGAATTTCAGGATCGGATGTAATGTCAATATGATAATGGACGTTCCCATATTGGAAATGTCGGATGCCAACACAAGTGGTATATATTCGAGCACCCGTCCTAAAGTCCTCATCTCTCCCTATGCAGTTATGGCGCCTTCGGTCCCTTAAAAAGGCCCTTGAAGGGTAGACGATTCCTATCGGACGAGGATGCGCAGCAGGCAGCTACTGGCTTCGTCACCCAGCAGGACACGGTGGTTCACCAAGAGGCCTATCATCCACCTGGTGCGTCTGTGGATGATTGACTCAGTGCTCACGCTGGTTTTGCCTCATTATCATACCGATTACCAGCCACTGTGGCCGAGCAGTTCTAGGCGCTTTAGTCCGGAACCACGCGGCTGCTACGGTCGCAGGTTCGAATCCTACCTCTGACATGGATGTGTGTGATGTCCTTAGGTTAGTTAGGTTTAAGTAATTCTAAGTCTAGGGAACTGATAACCTCAGATGTTAAGTCCCATAGTGCTTAGAGCCATCTGAACCATCATACCGATTCTGGACCGTACATCCTTCGAAGGAAACTTTTTCGTCGTCCCTTTTGCACTGAGTCAAAGCTACACGTCGATTCACAGACTCCCGCAGCGTGAAGGTAATCAGGGCTTCCGTTTTGGGCTGGAACATGTCTTTTATTTAGTTCAGATTCAAAAATATGGTCTGTATACCACACTTTTAGTAGAATTCTTCTGATGCAGTCTGTAGCTCTAGAAGCGAACTGTAGCTTAACGGAAAGAGAATCCGGTTCCTCCCCATACTTATTAGCATAATTAATGATATTTCGTTGGGGAGTCCTGTTAGGTTAGGTTAGTGTTGATTAACGTCCCGTCGACAACGAGGTCATTAGAGACGGAGCGCAAGCTCGGGTTAGGGAAGGATGGGGAAGGAAATCGGCCGTGCCCTTTCAAAGGAACCATCCCGGCATTTGCCTGAAACGATTTAGGGAAATCACGGAAAACCTAAATCAGGATGGCTGGAGACGGGATTGAACCGTCGTCCTCCCGAATGCGAGTGTTGGGGAGTCCTGTTCTGTGAGCAAACCACAATAGCCGTTGACCTTCACAGTCTTCTTTAAGAAAAAGGAGTATTGCTTTCTGTGGCGTCCTAAGGTAGTGATACTGGACTCGTTTCTTTCCACTGACTTCCGGAATTTTCGAAGCTGAACATGCATTTTGTCTGGCAGTGGCACTGTCTTGCAGCTTAACATCAACAATCCTCAAAAGCAGAATGAGTGTGATGATGATGATGATGATGTCCCATAGTCCTCAACAGTGCGTAGGGGCCGATGCGGGAGACCCGCACCGCCGAACTAGCCACAGTCCTTGCCCTTGCCTTCCTTCGACCGTAATGGAGATGAATGATGATGATGAGGACGACACAACAACACCCAGTCATTTCGAGACAGGTGAAAATCCCCGACCCCGTTGGGAATCGAACCCGGGACCCCATGCTCGGGAAGCGAGAACGCTACCGCGAGACCACGAGCTGTGGACAATGAGTGTAAAGAGGGTTGTTATTGGATTTGGGTACAGAGCGGTCACATGCTGTTGCGTCGCACGTAAATGGCGTGAAGAATCTGACAAATATGCTTCTAAGCTGAAAGTACAGGGTGATTCAAAAAGAATACCACAACTTTAGGAATTTAAAACTCTGCAACGACAAAAGGCAGAGCTAAGCACTATCTGTCGGCGAATTAAGGGAGCTATAAAGTTTCATTTAGTTGTACATTTGTTCGCTTGAGGCGCTGTTGACTAGGCGTCAGCGTCAGTTGATGCTAAGATGACGACCGCTCAACAGAAAGCCTCCAAGAAGCCCTGATCTTACCCCCTGCGATTTTTTCTTACGGGGGTATGTTAAGGATCTGGTGTTTCGGCCACCTCTCCCAGCCACCTCTGATGATTTGAAACGAGAAATAACAGCAGCTATCCAAACTATTACGCCTGATATGCTACAGAGAGTGTGGAACGAGTTGGAGTATCGGGTTGATATTGCTCGAGTGTCTGGAGGGGCCATATTGAACATCTCTGAACTTGTTTTTGAGTGAAAAAAAAGCTTTTTAAATACTCTTTGTAATGATGTATAACAGAAGGTTATATTATGTTTCTTTCATTAAATACACATTTTTAAAGTTGTGGTATTCTTTTTGAATCACCCTGTATTACGTCGCATGGTAGTGTAAAAGTGCTTTATGATTCAGTTTATATCACGGATAGAGGTATGGGATTATTTGCGAAATTTGAGGATGAAACAGCATCGTGGTTGTTGCTCAATAATTCCAGTCAGTGGAGCATATTGCTATTTAAACAGATACAAAAAGGTTTCGGCGATCATTAATTATCTGATAAATTAATGGGAAAATGCAACGCAGCAGTGGTTACTTCAGCAAGAATAACACAAGAGTAGATGAGCTTATAGAGCGTTTAAAATTAGTTGCGACTTTTGACGTTTGGCTGAACGGGGGTGGACGTGACGCCGTTGCCCAGGTAACACCAATCGCCCGAAGGACACCCCTACTGCGCCGCCAGCGGTCCAGCTGGTGAAGCGCCTCTGTTCCCAGACGGTGTACAAACAGTACCACGTGCTGTTACGCATTAGGTGCACCAACGATCGCCAGCTCTCGTTGTGAAGTCGTATTTTGTGGCAATGGAGTATTCTGTAGTCGTCAGGTATTTTGAACAAGTGCTCTGCGGTTGCGTTGCGTTAATGGCAACAGTTTAGTACATCTGAATACGAGATTTGCGATAAAAGTGTCATCGAAAAACATGTTCACCGTCTGGGAAGGTAACTTTCTACTGCAAATCATTCCTTGGAATTCGACAATAGAAAAAGAACAAAACGCCATACCACTCTGTTATGATGCATAAATCTCCAACAATACAGCAGAGGAAAGCGTGTATTTTGCTTTGGGTACAACGAAATGTTCTCTGAGATAAAGTCAAACCTAGCGAAGTTAATGGAACTTGCAGTCCTTTATAAGTAAAAACTTTACGCTGCCAGGTGGACGAAATGGCTCACCGTATAGGGCATAGTTTAATCAGGATTCCTCCGTATCGTGGTCATTTAAATCCGACAGCGTGTATGGGCCTAGGTGAAAATGAATGTTGCAAAAAACAACAAGAAGTTTACGCTCAGTGATTTTGAAATGCTGAAAAAAGAAGCGACTGCAAATGTTACACTACGGGACTGGTCTTGAGATGTCATGCACACCAAAAAGGTAGTTGAGCAGACGTTGATTCATGAAGAGCTGTGACGAGTTTTAAGGAATATGTAACTTCTATTGTTGCCACCTTAAAATCTGCTTTTTTTTTGTTCAAACACAGCAGAGTTAAGAAATATTCATCTCTCTAAGATTCTAATGAAGTTGAAATTACAATAGAATCCTGAAATAGTGTAGTAATAAAGTAACAACTGAGTGCAAGTCAGATCAACAGTTTATGAAACAGCCCATTCTCCCTATAAAAATAACCGTGTAACTTTTTCAGTGACGTTGCAAAACCCACTGTAATACTCGTTTCACCAGCTACCGATGGCTCCCAATAATTACATTTTTTCATTGAAAAATTCTGTAGTCGCTTGAAAAATGAGGTACATATGGAGGTGTCACATATTAATCGTATGGCAAAACACTCTCGCCTTTGCGCGCTATCACTTGTCAAAATCATGTTCCGATATCTCAAACCACTGACACACGTGTTCGTGAGCGATCGCTTTATGTACGTTCCATTTTCTCGATATTGGAAACAGACAGCGATATCCTTCCAAGTTTAAAGAATAATTCAATACATTATCGTTCGCCCCAGGTAGCTGAATGGTCAGCGTGACGGATTGTCAATCATCTGGGACCGGGTTCGATTCCCAGCTGGGTCGGGGAATTTTCTCCGTGCAGAGACTGGGTGTTGTGCTGTCCTCATCATCGTCCTTTCAACCTCATCGACTGCAGGTCGCCGAAGTGGCGTCAAATTGAAAGACCGGCACCTGGTCTCTGAACACCAATTTGTGCCTCCAAATTCAAATGGCTCTAAGCACTATGGGACTTGAAACCTGAGGTCATAAGTCCCCTAGACTTAGAACTACTTAAACCTAACTAACCTAAGGGCATCACACACATCCATGCCAGAGGCAGGATTCGATCCTGCGACCGTAGCAGCAACGCGGGTCAGGACTGAAGCGCCTACAACCGCTCGGCCACAGCGGCCGGCAATTTGTGCCTGTCGGCCTTCTGTAAACTCCTCGTCCTAGAGGGTTGTCAGACCAACACATCGATAAACGGAAGACTTATTTCACTCTCTTCCTCCCACATGAAGTGATTTCGGCATGACTCTCGATTAAGAAATTGTGGAGTCTGTGAAGCTCTTCTTTACAGTGTGACCACCTATCAAATATGTCATCTACGTAACAGAACCAACAAGAAGGCTCAAGCGATGCATTAGTATATGCCTGTTGTCCAAAAGGTTCCATAAAAACGACAGCTTTTACTGGCGACGAATGCGAACCCGTAGCAACACAGTCCGATAATTCCTAGAATTCTCCTTTCCATTTCAAATAGCTCGATTGTAGATATAAATGGATCCTGTCATACACATTTGAAAAACTTTCCCTCGTGCCGTAGCATCTGCTACTGCCATGTTGGTAAATAAAGATGTCACGCCGAAGCTTACAAGAGTAAATGATTAAATTTATTTCCAGAAAAATGTTTCGAATCTTTAATGCCTTACTTAAATAAATATGTGCTTGCATAAACCTGTCACTTTGCGAGGCCGGTGGAAGAAGCCGTCAGGAAGACGCCTACAGTATGGCTAAAGCACTAGTTATTTCAGTATTTTGGCGTTTTAGACTTTTGCAAAATAATTCAGTTGCATAGTGGAACATTTCTGGCTCTTTAATGCATGACGTGTTTCCAGCATATCGCGTTCAGTTGCGAGGAGTTTCGTAACAGACTTATAACATCATTGTGTGGAGTGTGACTGCTATAACCCGAGCTGAACTGTCCACCAAGTTTACTTGTTTACATGTAAGTCACGATTCGAGTGGAGATGTCTAATTAAAGGTACTAAAAAATGCTTCAAATGGCTCTTGGCACTATGGGACTTAATGTCCCTTGTACTACAGAATTTGTCATAAATATGGGTGGCTGCTCATCTGTGAACTACCCTAACTATTGCGAAAATGTTTGTTGCTAGTTTAGATTTCCTAGTGACCATGATGGGCCATAGTCTGCGAGAGAGACGACTGGGAACCACCCGGCGCTCAGTTTCCTTTGTAAATCCAAGTTAATAAAAGTAGTTATGAACATGAAAGCAGATGCATGCAGTCTCGTTTCTTCCCAGTCGAAAACTATACTGAAGCGGTGGTGGTGGTTAGTGTTTAACGTCCCGTCGACAACGAGGTCATTAGAGACGGAGCACAAGCTCGGGTTAGGGAAGGATTGGGAAGGAAATCGGCCGTGCCCTTTCAAAGGAACCATCCCGCCATTTGCCTGAAACGATTTAGGGAAATCACGGAAAACCTAAATCAGGATGGCCCGAGACTGGTTTGAACCGTCGTCCTCCAGAATGCGAGTTCAGTGTGCTAACCACTGCGCCACCTCGCTCGGTAACTATACTGAAGCAGTTTGTCACAAAATGTTTCCATTTCTGAGATACTTTTGTAATTCGAAATGTGGGGAAGAATATTTTGATGTATTTATACGTCTTGTCATAATCATACAGTCACAAACTTAATGATAGTTAACCCCATTTGCTACATAGGCATGGTAGAAGAGTGATAATTTAGACATTTTTGTAACGGATTTTTCATTGTGAGGGAATCTGCAGAAGCAAGATAACCTTCAAAGAATAGTGTATTTACCACAACTCAACATGCAACAAACCTATCGTCAAGTACATGAAATGAATAGTGGTTAAATGATACATTAAACTATTAACAAAACTTTTCGAATGTTTAACTGGCGTCAGTGACTGTTTAGATCGTGAAAAACATTCCGGTCCAACTTGTAAAATTCTCGCTTTTTTCGTGTGACTACGAGGGGCACTTGAAAAGTCCATGCAAAAAATAAAATCTACTTGCGTGTTTGGGGTACACCTTTTTTATTTTTCGACATAGTCTCTTTTACATTTATATACTTCGTCCAATGCTGTTCCAATTTGTTGATCCCTTCCGAATAATAGGAATTGTCCAAGTCTGCAAAATAGCTGTTAGTTGCTGCAATCACCTCCTCATTTGAATAAAATCTTTGTCCCGCCAGCCATTTCTTCAAATTGCGGAACAAATAGTAGTTCGAGGGAGGCAAGTCTGGAGAAAAGGGGGGATGTGAAACGTGTTGGAACCCTATTTCCATTAATTTTGCAACCATAACTGCTGAGGTGTGTGCTGGTGTATTTTTGCGGTTCAATCGCCGGCGTTTTTCTTGCAGCTCGGTTTTCAAACGGTCCAGTAACGATGAATAATATGCACCTGTAATAGTTTTACCCTCTTCCAGATAGTTGATGAGGATTATCCCTTGCGAATGTCAAAAGACCGTCGACATAACCTTTCCGGCCGAAGGAATGGTCTTCGCTTTTTTGGTGCAGATTCTCCCTTGGTAACCCATTGTTTAGATTGTTGTTTGGTCTCAGGAGTATAGTAATGTATCCATGTTTCACCCACAGTGACGAAACGACGCTTAAAGTCCTGCGCATTCTTCCTGAACAGCTGCAAACCATCATTGCAACACGATTCCGTTTTTGGTCAAGCCTGAGCAATCGCGGAACCCATCTTGCGGATAGCTTTCTCATCTCCAAATGTTTATGCAAAATATTATGTACCCGTTCATTCGAGGTGCCCACAGCACTAGCAATCTCACGCACCTTAACTGTTCTGTCATCCATTACCATATCATGGATTTTATCAATGGTTTCTGGAGTCGTAACCTCCACAGGGCGTCCAGAACGTTCAGCATCACTTGTCCCCATATGGCCACTCCGAAAATTTTGAAACCAATTATAAACTGTTCTAATGAAAGGTGCAGAGTCACCGTAATGTTTATCAAGCTTCTTTTTAGTCTTCTGAGACGTTTTTCCTTTCATAAAGTAATGTTTAATCACCACACGATATTCTTTTTCGCCCAGTTTTTGACAACCACTTGACTTCCTTGATTCACACGAATGCCAAACACAAAGAAATAGACCAATATGGCTGAAACTTGGTGTGCGTTCTTTCCGAAGATGCTACAGGGTGTTTCAAAAATGACCGGTATATTTGAAACGGCAATAAAAACTAAACGAGCAGCGATAGAAATACACCGTTTGTTGCAATATGCTTGGGACAACAATACATTTTCAGGCAGACAAACTTTCGAAATTACAGTAGTTACAATTTTCAACAACAGATGGCGCTGCGGTCTGGGAAACTCTATAGTACGATATTTTCCACATATCCACCATGCGTAGCAATAATGTGGCGTAGTCTCTGAATGAAATTACCCGAACCTTTGACAACGTGTCTGGCGGAATGGCTTCACATGCAGATGAGATGTACTGCTTCAGCTGTTCAATTGTTTCTGGATTCTGGCGGTACACCTGGTCTTTCAAGTGTCCCCACAGAAAGAAGTCACAGGGGTTCATGTCTGGCGAATAGGGAGGCCAATCCACGCCGCCTCCTGTATGTTTCGGATAGCCCAAAGCAATTACACGATCATCGAAATATTCATTCAGGAAATTAAAGACGTCGGCCGTGCGATGTGGCCGGGCACCATCTTGCATAAACCACGAGGTGTTCGCAGTGTCGTCTAAGGCAGTTTGTACCGCCACAAATTCACGAAGAATGTCCAGATAGCGTGATGCAGTAATCGTTTCGGATCTGAAAAATGGGCCAATGATTCCTTTGGAAGAAATGGCGGCCCAGACCAGTACTTTTTGAGGATGCAGGGATGATCGGACTGCAACATGGGGCTTTTCGGTTCCCCATATGCGCCAGTTCTGTTTATTGACGAAGCCATCCAGGTAAAAATAAGCTTCGTCAGCAAACCAAATGCTGCCCACATGCATATCGCCGTCATCAATCCTGTGCACTATATCGTTAGTCTCTCGTGCAGCAACGGTAGCGGCGCTGAGGGGTTGCCGCGTTTGAATTTTGTACGGATAGAGGTGTAAACTCTGGCGCATGAGACGATACGTGGACGTTGGCGTCATTTGGACCGCAGCTGCAACACGGCGAACGGAAACCCGAGGCCGCTGTCGGATCACCTGCTGCACTAGTTGCGCGTTGCCCTCTGTGGTTGCCGTACGCGGTCGCCCTACCTTTCCAGCACGTTCATCCGTCACGTTCCCAGTCCGTTGAAATTTTTCAAACAGATCCTTTATTGTATCGCTTTTCGGTCCTTTGGTTACATTAAACCTCCGTTGAAAACTTCGTCTTGTTGCAACAACACTGTGTTCTAGGCGGTGGAATTCCAACACCAGAAAAATCCTCTGTTCTAAGGAATAAACCATGTTGTCCACAGCACACTTGCACGTTGTGAACAGCACACGCTTACAGCAGAAAGACGACGTACAGAATGGCGCACCCACAGACTGCGTTGTCTTCTGTATCTTTCACATCACTTGCAGCGCCATCTGTTGTTGAAAATTGTAACTACTGTAATTTCGAAAGTTTGTCCGCCTGAAAATGTACTGTTGTCCCAAGCATATTGCAACGAACGGTGTATTTCTATCGCTGCTCGTTTAGTTTTTATTGCCGTTTCACATATACCGGTCATTTTTGAAACGCCCTGTACTAACTAAACATGACCTCGCTAAGCGCCGGTGGTGCCATCTGTTGGACTTTGCACGGACTTTTCAAACGCCCCTCCTCTGTGCAGCCCATCTTTGTAACCGTAAACTTGCAGCAACAATGTTAGTGCTGACGTAAATACGGACTTGACAGCCATATCATGAGTCTTAGTGGCAATAAATAGTCAACAGAACTTTATACATTTGGTTACGAGAAGCGAAACCCGAACGCCCGATATTTATCATCAGCTTTCAGGAGGTGATTTCACTACAGTTTTGCAGTAGGTAGGCATTAGGTAGTGACTTCGTTAACGCTGCTTTGCACAACCTAGATACTACCTGCTACGGAGAGTGAAGGGACGAGCAGACAAGAAGCCCATCGAGGTAGGTGGGTTGAACTATGTGAATGTGATAAATATACGAAGGGGGTAGCACACCGCAACGCCGCAGTGCCGAACCACTGAATTCTCTCAAAGTTACTGTTTGGGCTAAGGTATGCAGTAGACTACGACTCCTTGTGGATACATATTTTGGGGCACACTGAAAAACGCTGTCTGCAAGAACCATCCCACGACGCTGGACGCGCTTGAGTTGGCGATCTGTGTAGCATCCGAAATTATTCCCTTTGAGAGATTTTAACCGTGATTTATTTTCAAAAAATATTCTTAAGAATTTATTTTATTTACAAGTGATTCGTGAAGAACATTAACACACTTAATCACACTATGTAAGCGTGGAAGTAGTTCCCAGGGAGTAAATGAAGAAATCATAACCAAATTCCTTTTAACAAATGGGAAATTTTATTCACTTTAATAGTGCCTAAAAGCATTTTTAAAAGAAACAGATTTAAAATTATAATCAGAAATCACCATATAAATATCGAAGTTACAATTTATTCAGAGGCAGAAAGAAACAAGTTTTGACTGTATGAGCTTTTGGGCAGAGAACCTTGCCGCTCCCTTTTGACACGGCCGTAGTTACGACCGCTCACAACAGCCTGTGAAAGACTACACTGGTGCAAATCTGCAACAAACCAGATAACTTTAAACTAAGAGTTATAACAATTTACACAAGCACACAAGCTATGCTGCCCCCGTAGGAGGGATGGAAATGGTACAACGTAGGAGGGATGGAAATGGTATAAAACTCTAACAATTAAAATATTAACCTTGCCACCGTAGGTGCCACTTGATTTTTAACTTCTAAGAAGAGTCTTACGGCGAAAGGGTGGCAGCTTTATACACAAAAATGATAAATTAAATAAAGGTGCATGAAATGCAATCTTATATAAAATTCTGCAAGGTTGACGAAACAATAGGTTAGATACTCTACGATGCACACATACCGCCTCTCAAGATCGTGCGCAATAATATCAAAGTTTCCGAGGATCAAAACATATTTCAGGTATTAGGCCGTTACACTCCAAGCAATAAATTCGTTAGGACACCAAATCCGACAAACATGGCAGAGGCAGCTACTAACGTACGGTAGATTGATAGGGAGATTACCGAACAACCCGAACCGCAGGTTGCTCTAACCGCCCCTACTCCACAAGGGAAAACGGACCACGCAATTTATAAACAAACACCTTCCCGCGGGTGGGCAAACGCAGAAGAATGATGGGACGACCCCAAAGCAAAACGGCTGGTGACCTCACCAAGGAAACAAGTAGAATTTAACAAGAGTAAATCAAACAACATATCACCAATCACTTAATTTCTAATAAACTGCGATTTCTCTTGAAGACCTGGCGCAGCACCCCCAAATCGCTCTCCCGAACCGTCCGCTGCCAGCCGCTTCAACGGACGCAGGAAGGCGCGCCGATCTCCCGTCTCACGGCGTCGCAGCTCGCACCGGCCAGACCGATGTCGTGGGTTGACTCCTGTTGCTCTCGTGTCGGCCGCGAAGCCACTAGCCCTCGCTATACGGCGCGGCCCACTGGACTCACGTGGCGACCTCACATGCGCCGACGCTCAAGGCGGACAAGTCATCTCGTGTCTCAGTGCGAAAACGACCAACCGATCGATCCAACCGCCAGTGACCATTGCCTGAGCAAACTCGAGCAGACTGGCGGCCTAACGCGCGGACTCAGATGCAGGAACTAAGCCCCGACCGGGCGACCACTCGATGAGTTCTCTTACTGGCGGAGTGGAAAGACTCTCATTTTGCCGGCTTTAAAGGTTGATCCGAACGACAGACATACCAGCACTCCGAAAGACAGACAGACACTAACTGCCTAACAAATGCGGACGAGGGACAGACTAGCAAGCTCGGGACGAGAGACTGACCCAGACTAACCGACTGGAGAGCTTTTGTTTTTTGTTTTTTTGCTTTATTGGGTTTCGATTCCCCCTAAAGGGGGCGGGCTGGCAGCAGCTTATTACGCCGCTCTTCAGCCTACAGAATTTGTTTTAAAAAGATGAAGATAATAAAAAATAATAACAGTTGGCTATAAAATCGGTGACTTAAAGGTAGAAACGGCAGAAAATTCTGGAGCATAAAACATAAAACACAGGGTCGATGAAGCTAATAAAACACACAGGAAGCAGAAAAACAATAGACAGACAATTAAAAAAACACGGCGACAGTCTGGCTTCTGATCGCAAGAGATATAAAAAGCACACCCAGCGACAGTCTGATTTCTGTTCGCAACACTGTGGAAGGACGCACAACACCGAACACTCACTTAAACACTGCGCTAAAAGTTGGCACAAATACGACATACCACACCCGAGAGCAGGTGGGGGGAAACTGGTCAGATGACGGGAAAAAGGGGAGGGGGGAAGGAGAGGAAAAGTGAAGGGGGAGGGGGGAAAGGAGCCAATGGAAGAGGAGGATCCATAAGAGGGGTGCGGGGTGCTGAGCAGACGGGCCAGGGATTGGGGAAGGCAGAGGAGGGGAGTACAAAAGGACTCGGGGGGGGGGGGGGGGGGAGAGAAAGGAGATGATAGGCAGGGAGAAAACACAGGATGGAAGGGGGGGAGGAAGAGGGAGCCCAGGGAAAGGACGGAGGAAAGGAGGATCAGAGTTGATAGGAAGGATAAATGGAGGGATAGAGGGCATGATCCGGGAGGGGGAGCTGATGGAAGCCACCTTGGGAAAGGAGATGTAGGGTGTAGAGATGGAGGGTAGGGGGGACACAACGGTGAAGACGTGGCAGGGGGCGGGGATGGGAGAGGAGAGGAGCAACCAGGGCGTGAGGGGGTTCAAGACGGCGGGAGGTGTAGAGGAGGCGGATATGTTCGAGGAATAGGAGCAGATGGGGGAAAGGAAGGAGATCATAAAGGATCCGAGTGGGGGACGGGAGGCGTATACGGAAGGCGAGGTGGAGTGCATGACGCTCAAGGATTTGGAGCGACTTATAGAATTTGGGGGGGGGGCAGATATCCAGGCAGGACTGGCATAACAGAGGATGGGACGGATTAAGGATTTGTAGGGGTGGAGGATGGTAGAGGGGTGCAACCCCCACGTCCAGCCAGAGAGGAGTTTGAGGAGTCGGAGGCAGTTGTGGGCTTTGGATTGGATGGAGCGGAGATGAGGGATCCAGGTGAGGTGACGGTCAATGGTGAGGCCGAGGTAGGTGAGGGTGAGGGTGAGGCGGACAGGACGTTCGCAGACAGTAAGGGAGAAATCCAGGAGCCGGAAGGAGCGAGTGGTACGACCTACGATGATTGCCTGGGTCTTGGAAGGATTGAGTTTCAGGAGCCACTGGTTACGCCATGCAGCAAAAAGGTCAAGGTGATTCTGGAGAAGGCGTTGGGACCGTTGGAGGGTAGGAGCGAGGGCGAGGAATGCGGTGTCATCAGCATATTGCAAGAGGCGTACTGGAGCGGGAGGGGGGGCGTTGGGGCATATCTGCCGTGTACAGGAGGTAGAGGAGAGGGGAGAGGACAAAGTCCTAGGGCACACCTGCAGAGGGGTAGAAGGTGTGGGAATTGGCATTATGGATGGTAACATAGGAGGGGCGGTGGGAGAGGAAGGAGGCCATCAGACGGATGTAGTTGATAGGAAGGGCGTAGGTTTGGAGTTTAAGGAGACCGGGATGCCAGACACGGTCGTAGGCCTTTTCGAGGTCAAGTGAAACGACTGGAGAGCTCATAGCGGCCCTTAAATGCTCGTGAAAAGGCAACCTTTCCCTTTCCCACCAGAGGGAGACACCATAGCTGCGATTGCCACAGCGGCGGCACCGCCAGAAACGGAGGGCGACTGCAGCACAACTACGCTGAGCGGTGCGCTCTTCAAAACAGCAATTTTTTTTTTTTTTTTACCACGGTTGAAGACTACAGAATGAGATGGCAAATTTCGTTGTTCGTTTGCGGCTCCTCCATATGCGTTTGGAAAAGACCTGATGTTACTGCAAAGACCGCTTGCAGAGGACGAGTTTAATTATGCGTGCTGACACTGTACGAACTGCACAGCGCGCAGTGCCATCTGTTAGCAGCTTTTCGAAATATTTCGAAACTTCTGTACAACTTCTGTGTACAATTCTTACAGTCTTCACAGTTTCTAGCACTCATCAGTCGATCTTAGTTTTCGAGATATTTAATTTTAATTCGAGGACTGCTTCGCCGGCCGCCCTGCAACAGTTATCTAAAAAAAGAATAATAAACTTCTTGAACATTTATTGAAACGCAATGTAAGTAGGCTGTTTATGTTTTCTTATTGGCAACGTTACGTAGCGCTCTGTGTGAAAATCACTGGCTGTGCTGTGTGCAGTCTGTGGTTGGTTTGCATTGTTGTCTGCCATTGTAGTGTTGGGCAGCTGGACGTGAACAGCGCGTAGCGTTGCGCAGTTGGAGGTGAGCCGCCAGCAGTGGTGGATGTGGGGAGATAGATGGCGCAGATTTGAAATTTGTAAGATTGGATGGCATGAACTGCTATATATATTATAATTATTAAGGTAAATACATTGTTTGTTCTCTATTAAAATCTTCATTTGCTAACTATGCCTATCAGTAGTTAGTGCCTTCCGTAGTTTGAATCTTTTATTTAGCTGGCAGTAGTGGCGCTCGCTGTATTGCTGTAGTTCGAGTAACTAAGATTTTTGGTGAGGTAAGTGATTTGTGAAAGATATAGGCTAATGTTAGTCAGGGCCATTCTTTTGTAGGGATTTTTGAAAGTCAGATTGCGTTGCGCTAAAAATATTGTGTGGTAGTTTAAGCACAGTCATATATAAATTGTTCTAAGGGGACGTTTCAACAATAGTTTTTCAGCAGTCACACTGGATGAATTTTGGGAAAGAAAAGCAAGGACAGTCCTAGAGAGACAATGAAGACCTGTTGTAGATAAGAAAGTGTCAACAAAGATAAGAAGATTGGAATAACTGCAGAGACGAAGCACTGCCTTCAGAAGATGATGATGTCGGTGATGTCGAGCTAATCGTACAACTGGACTCCTAGCCTCTAATGACCACGATGAAGACGGGGTTTCTTGCTCCCATTTCTTTGGACACTGTACCAAATATACACGTTGTTAATGCTCTGAAACCTTGCAACCGTGTGCTTTACGATACGGCCCTCTACTTTTCCAGCGAAAGGGAAGGACGAGGGGGTCCTAAGTACATCACGCTTAACGATTCGTTTCGTTCCGTTTCTCATGGCGTCGTGAGGAGGAAAAAACTGCCGTGTCGGTCATCAGGGTCGGCAAGGCTCTCGACGTCACAGAGGTGAGGGGGGGGGGGGGCAGATGAGTAACAGCGGGCGCACGCGCGTTACACGGGCAATCGCGGCGGCGGCGGGCGCGTCGTTGTCCGGATCATTAACGCCGGCGGCGGCTAAGTGCTTCCCCTGGAGTCGCCGCGTCCAGACCGGCAGAACTGCCCCGCTGGAGTGGGAATGGACGTTCACTGTACACACTCAACCTGCGGGAGTTGGTAGCTGCGTCACAGAAGATTACCTCAGCAACGTCGACGTTTGGAAAATGCATGATGCGCGATCCAACATCAATTCAGTGAGCTGCTTGCTGTTCAGGCGAAAGAGATACTAATTAGAGAGGGCGCTTCTATTCCACGTCTGAGTAGATTGAGAGGCACCCGCATGCCTTGCTCATACTGTGGCATCAAGCAGTCAGGCCTGCAAGATGAGTGGTCTGCCAAGCGAGTGGATTCATTCTTATCTGTCGAGTAACATGAACTCTAGTACTCACAATAAAGTTACAAATCATCCTCCTGTACGAATAATACGCAACGGAAACACGCATCTGACTATTAGTAATTTACAGAACTCTAATTGTTCACTACGCACTGGCAATACCACATTTTCTTTCCTTTTTTATTTAACGGCTTTCGTTTACACGTGGCCACCGCACTGAATATGAATGGCGCACACATTATAAATTCGGGACATCATGACAACATACAATTCGAAGGAAAAGTCCACCAATCTTTTTTCTTTTCACTATCTTACTTTTTCCGATAAATTCTATAACCTAAACACACAAATTCTATAACCTACAACAATAATACATGAGAAATTCCGCCCAGTGGGCATGGCTTTACATTGGTGATTCTCTACCTTATGGTCTCGTAATTATTTAACGCTACAGTGCACTTTCTGGATAGGGTGGTGGATCTTTTATTATTTCTCACACTTCGACTCTCACAATCATCATCACGAAACTTTCCTCCAGACCGAGCAGTACAAAAGGAACACGCATAACCCACTAATCTTTTGAAACTACCTCGCTAGTCTCCCATGCAAACCACACATACCCAAATTACATGACATACACCACACTACAATATGAAATACTACACAGGAAATAGTCACAACATTATCACTTTTAGCTTTCCCACTTCAATTAGTATTTAGCCCAGTTTCACACGACACTGCCCCACTTCGTAATTCTACTTTCCTACTATGAACTCTGGAGACATATGCACGTCTTCCTGTGCAATGCAAGCCAAGTGGCGTTGCTGGATACACGGCCGACTCACCTTGTTTCTCTCTCAGAGTTTGAATCTAGTGTCACAAGGAATCATATCACGCAAAGTAATATTAAGAACGTATTCATCACACACGCGAGTCCTCAACTGATACCATGGACGAGTACTTCTCTTTATCCTTTGTCTCATACACAGTTTGAGACTCGCACAGTACTCACCACGTGGAAGTACTCGTCTCTAATTTCAAGTCCTGCACACGCCATTTCTTAAATATTTCAACTTATGGTACACAAGCTATTTCTTAAATATTTCAACTTATTGTACACACGATAGTAATTCAGCTTAACTTAAGTACACGGAAGTATTTCAACTTATTGCTACACGTGGTTTCATTGTGACCATTGGTCACTTCCGAAGATTACTACGATGCCATTAATATTACCTGCCTGACATTTAATTCTCCCCACAAAATTTCCTGAAATAGAGAAATTATTATTTCAAACTATTCTTAAATATTCCACATGCATACCATGTCTCCACTCTTTTGTCTTTACGGAGCACAACTAAGACAGGTCTTAACAGCACAAGATCCAGCGGCAGAGTCGCTGAAACATGGCCGTTCTCGAGGTCCTCTCGCACCTCTGCTGAAGTGGGGGAGCACCTTGCTACCGTATTGGTCAGCCACATTTCAGGCGCTCAAAGCTCAGGTAAGTTTCATCTCTTTGGTCCCACCAAAGGTGGCCAAAGGATCGTCTCAAAGATGATCATATATTCACATTCACTATCTGCGGTTAGCAGGCGACCATACATTCATTTATTTCACAGATCTCACCAAACTGGATGTACGGATTTACTTTGTGGGAGTGCACATGTGATCAATTAAATAAATAAATTGTCATTCTTTCCCACACTGGTATCCGGCTTCGCTGTATTAATTGAAATTCAGTTATTTTACAAAAAAGTGTGTTGTTCTGACAAAAATAATGAAGTATGTTGTATCTATTTTCAATGTCGGGCGGTACTGTACCCTTTCAAGATTTGCTGCCTATATCGATCAAAAAGGGACAGCGGAGGGTGTAGTGTATCACCCACACTTTGTTGCATTCAAAGTTACGACCACGTTCTTAATCGCGAGTTCATCCACATTTGGAGCGCAATGCAGCAGCAGTATTGTGTTCCATAGATTCGTCAAGTTCTTGGTAGGCTATCGGAGATACGTGCGTCCAGATGTCTACTCACAAAAAAATGGTTGAAATGGCTCTGAGCACTATGGGACTTAACATCTAAGGTCATCAGTCCCCTAGAACTTAGCACTACTTAAACCTAACTAACCTAAGGACATCACACACATCCATGCCCAAGACAGGATTCTAACCTGCGACCGTAGCAGTCGCGCGGTTCCGGAGTGAGCGCCTAGAACCGCGAGACCACCGCGGCCGGCGGTTTTCCCACAGTCCATGTTTCACTACCATACAATGCTGTACTCCAGACGTACATCCTCAGAAATTTCTTCCTCAAATTAAGGCCGGTATTTGATATTAGTAGACTTCTCTTGGCCAGAAATGCCTTTTTTGCCATAGCGAGTCTGCTTTTGATGTCCTCCTTGCTCCGTCCGTCATTGGTTATTTTACTGCCTAGGTAGCAGAATTCCTTAACTTCATTGACTTCGTGACCATCATTCCTGATGTTAAGTTTCTCGCTGTTCTCATTTCTACTACTTCTCATTACCTTCGTCTTTCTCCGATTTACTCTCAAACCATACTGTGTACTCATTAGACTGTTCATTCCGTTCAGCACATCATTTAATTCTTCTGTATATTATTCTTGTAAGCAGCTTCGATGCATGAGCTGTTAAGCTGATTGTGCGATAATTCTCGCACTTGTCAGCTCTTGCCGTCTTCTTCGCCGGCCAGTGTGGCGAAGCGGTTAAAGGCGCTACAGTCCGGAACCGCGCGGCCGCTACGGTCGGAGGTTCGAATCCTGCCTCGGGCATGGATGTGTGTGATGTCCTTAGGTCAGTTAGGTTGAAGTAGTTCTAAGTTATAGGGGACTGATGACCTTAGAAGTTAAGTCCCATAGTGCTCAGAGCCATTTGAACCATTTGAATCTTGCCGTCTTCGGAAGTGTGTGGATGATGCTTTTCCGAAAGTCAGATGGTATATCGCCAGACTCATATATTCTACACACCAACGTGAATAGTCGTTTTGTTGCCACTTCCCCCAATGATTATAGAAATTCTGATGGAATGTTATCTATCCCTTCTGCCTTATTTGACCGGAAGTCCTGCAAAGCTCTCTTCCTAATCTAAAAAAAAAAAAAAAAACATACCTTTTAGACTTAACTTGGATTCAACTCTGGAAGCAAGAAAACGATGTCGTAGATTAAGAATTATAACTTTAAGAATGAATTGAACACCTATAACTTGGGAAAACTGTCATTGAAAAAAAAGGACAAAACGAGCAAGAAAAGATTGCCTCTCAAAATTGAAGGCGTCTAAGGTAGGCAGAGCAATAGACGGCTATCACAACAGGCGACTGACTGACGTTCCGTGTGAAAAAGAAGAAATAGAAAAAAACAGCAGCAAGATGGAATTGCTAAGTTTCGCGATCTTCAACAACATTTAATTTCCTATTATTTTAATATCTACCTTTTCATCTATTTCCATACAGATCACACGGTGATGAAATTATCTCGCATTGACACGTAACTTTCATCGCGTATTTATTTATATGTTTTTTTTTCAGTTAATATTTTCTGTATCTAAAATGTTTATGTATGTCAGAGTTGAATGAGTGCTATGCACGGAGGTAAAAAAAGAAGGGAGGTGTCATTACGTCACAACCTTGAAGCCGATGTCCGCCATCTTAACTAGCTCAAAACATTAGGTTCACGGCACTCATATCTTCGTAGTTCACCGCGCTGATACTTCCGTGTGAAGTCGCTCTGATGTACTTACGGCCAGTTTCGACAGCGTTGGGTATTTTGATTGTGTGAAGTCGCAGTTGTTTCATCAAAAATGCCAGCTTGCGTTGTTTGCGAGTGAACTTAATCGATCCGACCGTGAAACGGAATCACATTTCATTCGTATAAGACGAGCAATTGAAACAATGTTTTGTTTTCTGTATGTGAATTTTGCACTGTTTACTTTTATTGTAGTGTTATTTTTTCTGACTTGACTTAAGATGGTCTTACTTTACTCAGTGTAAGTTCGTTCTCGTCTTTCTTGTGTTTTTATTACCAACGCTCGGATATCCGAGCCGTAGTGTATGAACGGTCTCGTCCCCGCTCAACACAGGGCTATGTAACTGCGCCGATTATTGGGGCAGTATCTGAAGCCCTAAATTCCTCCCGTCGATATTTACTTGTTGTTCACGTTTCCTCCCACTTTAAAAAATATTCTGGCTAGTACAACCGGAGACAGCGCTCTGTGTGTGTGAGTTTGTGTGTAAGATTGTATGAATGTGTGTGTGTGCGTTTTGCTTCCTTTCTGAACAAGGCCTTGGCGGAAAAGTTGTGTGCCTGGTTGCTAATCGGCATGTGAGTGGCAGTCTATCCGTTTTACAGTATAGTTACACCCTCATGATGTTTGTTATAAGCAATCTACTACCCTTTGACATGTACAGTATTGTATACAATTGCAATACCAGAAGAAAAAAAAATTACATTCACTATTCCACATTAACGTGGTTGTCTGAAACACAAACAGGGGTTAAAAAAAAAAAAAAGAAAAAGAAAAAAAAGTTCAAATGTGTGTGAAACCTTATGGGACATAACGGCTAAGGTCATCAGCCCCTAAGCTTACACACTACTTAACCTAAATTATCCTAAGGACAAACAGGTCCGCAGCTCGTGGTCGTGCGGTAGCGTTCTCCCTTCCCGCGCCCGGGTTCACGGGTTCGATTCCCCGCGGGTCAGGGATTTTTTCTGCCTCGTGATGACTGGGTGCTGTGTGCTGTCCTTAGGTTGGTTAGGTTTAAGTAGTTCTAAGTTCTAGGGGACTGATGACCATAGATGTTAAGTCCCATAGTGCTCAGAGCCATTTGAGCCAAACGAGAATAACTCGAAAAATAAGCTTCACGCGAAACAATGTGTAAGATCCAAAGTTGATTATTTTCGAGGGGGACATCTGATGGTGCTAAAATTATACCGCCACCCCAGCCCCCTGGGGAGTGGGGTGGAAGGCAACTTTAAAATTTCAAATGCGAACCCCCCCCATTTTTTATTGCAGAATCAGATTCTACGTAAAAAACTACGTACATTTTGTCTTAAACATTTGTTTTGATTCTTGACAGTTGGCGCTGTAATTCAAGAAAATCCATGATCTCATTTTTGCGTGGAAAATGGTTACGGATAATTAAAAAATACTTATTTACTTAGTAAATTTTGTTTCACTAAAACTAAAACTCTCCCTCTCTCCCCAAAGGGTGCAGTTTGAGAGAGAGGAATTAGAGTTTACAAATGTTGACCCAAATATTAACTTTTTCCGCAGATTCGGATAAGTTTTGTTTGTTTCGTGGTCAACATTTGTAAAACTAATTCCTCTCTCTCAAACTCCACCCTACGAGGAGAGCGGGAGAGTTTTCGTTTTAGTGGAACAAAATTTACTAACTAAATAAGTATTTTTTATTTATCCGTAACAAATTTTCACGCAAAAATGAGAACATGGATTTTCTTGAATTACAGCGCCAACTGCCAAGAGTCAAAACAAATGTTTCGGACAAAATGTACGTAGTTTTGTATGTAGAATCTGTTTCTGCAATTAAAAATGGGGGTTCCCATTTGAAATTTTAAAGTTGCCTCCCGCCCCACCCCCAAGGGGCTGGGGTGGCGGGCTAATTTTAGCACCAGCAGATGTCCCCCTCGAAATTAATCAACTTTGAATCTCACACATTTTTTCGTGTAAAGCCTATTTTTCGAGTTATTCTGGTTTGTCAACTTAAAATTTATACCCTGTGTAATGAATCGTTCCGTATCATTACGATTTATCTTTCTTTGAGAATCTCAAAATGCAATTCAAAATTAAAATCAAGCAGATGAACAAAGTAGACGTGTATTCTAGTTGCACTACGTTTTGCTATTCCTGAGAAACCTGCAGAGTTACTGGTGAGAAAAATTCCGAGAAAAGAAGCAAATAAGGTACTGTGCTGCAACCAGGTCGTGCTATCATTACTAAAAAGTAAATTACTAAATTAATAAAAAGTTATCCACATACTTGTTAAAGGAAAATATTCATTTAAGGGAACTTACGCGTTTGAGACCATTCCCTTAATCGCATTTCCACAACTCTGGAAGATGTTTTAAAAATTATGTCGTTTTTCTACCCTGTAAGTTGCTGTTATTGGTCACACACTGAATGACGCACCACAGGTAAGATTCCAAAGTGAGAAGATAATTACAGTGAGACTAATGCACTGACACTCTAAATAAAACAATAACTCTGTTCTGTATGAGGTATACATGTACGCAGATCTTTCCTTCGACATTTCAGTAATCATTCAATTTGGTGACATGCATAAGATGCGATAGCATGCCTTGCTTCTTTGCTCATTACACACGTTTATGGGCTAGTAAAAAACACATAGGTAAGTTTTTTGCAAACGTGAGCACTAAAAATGTTGTGCATACCAGTTTAAAGGTGAAAATGTAACTGAGAAGAAGCAGTACCGATACGAGTAAAAAAAACAAGCACTGGTTTCGGAGCTCCAGTTTCATTTGCTATCGATACAAATACAGTAAAAGTAGAATTAAATTTTTGGGGTCCAGCTCACTCATCTAATGTAGGTTGCCTAGGAAGCTACTTTCAATAATAGCTGGACAACATTCTCGCGAATCTTATTAATGGAGTTTATTACAGTCAATTAAATTGACAGTACTTAACTTTGCCTTTTTACAAAGTTTTGTCGCAACCAATTCGCGACACACAAATAATCAGTATCCTTCGATATACAGGGTGAGTCACCTAACATTACCGCTGGATATATTTCGTAAACCACATCAAATACTAACGAATCGATTCCACAGACCGAACGTGAGGAGAGGGGCTAGTGTAATTGGTTAATACAAACCATAAAAAAATGCACGAAAGTATGTTTTTTAACACAAACCTACGTTTTTTTAAATGGAACCCCGTTAGTTTTGTTGGCACATCTGAACATATAAACAAATACGTAATCAGTGCCGTTTGTTGCATTGTAAAATGTTAATTACATCCGGAGATATTGTAACCTAAATTTGACGCTTGAGTACCACTCCTCCGCTGTTCGATCGTGTGTATCGGAGAGCACCGAATTACGTAGGGATCCAAAGGGAACGGTGATGGACCTTATGTACAGAAGAGACTGGAACAGCACATTACGTCCACATGCTAACACCTTTTTATTGGTCTTTTTCCCTGACGCACATGTACATTACCATGAGGGGTGAGGTACACGTACACACGTGATTTCCGTTTTCAATTACGGAGTGGAATAGAGTGTGTCGCGACATGTCAGGCCAATAGATGTTCAATGTGGTGGCCATCATTTGCTGCACACAATTGCAATCTCTGGCGTAATGAATGTCGTACACGCCGCAGTACATCTGGTGTAATGTCGCCACAGACTGCCACAATACGTTGATTCATATCCTCTGGGGTTGTAGGCACATCACGGTACACATTCTCCTTTAACGTACCCCACAGAAAGAAGTCCAGAGGTGTAAGATCAGGAGAACGGGCTGGCCAATTTATGCGTCCTCCACGTCCTATGAAACGACCGTCGAACATCCTGTCAAGGTCAGCCTAGTGTTAATTGCGGAATGTGCAGGTGCACCATAATGCTGATACCACATACGTCGACGCGTTTCCAGTGGGACATTTTCGAGCAACGTTGGCAGATCATTCTGTAGAAACGCGATGTATGTTGCAGCTGTTTGGGCCCCTGCAATGAAGTGAGGACCAATGGGGTGGTCGCCAATGATTCCGCACCATACATTTACAGTCCACGGTCGCTGTCGCTCTACCTGTCTGAGGCAGCGAGGACTGTCCACGGACTAGTAATGCATGTTCCGTAGATTCACTGCCCCGTGGTTTGTGAAACCTGCTTCATCGGTAAACAGGTAGAACTGCAACGCATTCTCTGTTAATGCCCATTGACAGAACTGCACTCGATGACTGAAGTCGTCACCATGTAATTGCTGATGTAGTGACACATGAAACGGGTGAAAGCGGTGACGATGCAGTTGCGTGTTGTAACAAACACGGGCCACGGTCGGAGGTTTCAAGCGTCAACTTTAGGTTACAATATCTCGGGATCTAATTAACATTTTACAATGCAACAAACGGCACTGATTACGTATTTGTTTTTATGTTCAGATGTGCTAACAAAACTAACGTGGTTCCATTTAAAAAAACGTAGGTTTGTGTTAAAAAACATACTTCCGTGCATTTTTGTATGGTTTGTATTAAACAATTACACTAGACCCTCTCCGCACGTTCGGTCTGTGGAATCGATTCGTCAGTATTTGATGTGGTTTACGAAATATATCCAGCGGTAACGTTAGGTGACTCACCCTGTATACAATCCCTTGCAAGCGAAACGTAAGTCACGATTAAAGAGCTAGGATGATGGCTCGTCTTCTAGTGGGGCCGCTAGCTGGAGCGGCGCTTACGTTCTCTTCGTGAAGGTGCCGGGTGCCGGCCGCTTCTGCTGTGGTGACGACCTGGTCAGCGTGCTATTGGCTGACGTCGCCTCACAGCCTTCTCTGTCGCAACGTTTCGGGCCGACGTGCCGGCTCTTGATGTTACACCGGAACAAAATTGATTACGAAAGCATGCTTTTCACATCACTTCCTTCTCTTTTTAGTTATCCGAAATATATCAGCAAAAAACAAGCTTCTTTAACGAGGCCAAATGTGTCGAATTACTAGAGCAAAAAGACAGAAAAAAACAAAAAAAAAGGTTTGAAATTGCTTTCCTGACATTATGTGAGACATGTAAGCTCTTAAATTTTTATTATTTAAAACTCTTGTTGCGCGTACACGACACAAATAATGATCAACAAGCAACCGTAAACAGTAGTCAGTTATTGTTTAGAGACACTTAAAATTGCGTCCAATGTACAGCGTGAGAGTGTAGTGCGGCCTCCCTTCTCGATTCGCATCCTTACAACTGGGGTCAGAAGTCTGAGACAGAGGAACAGACACTTCGTAGCATTTAGTGCTGAAAGACCCATTGATACAGTGCGACGGACTATTAGTACGACAAT